>NC_140967.1:33083112-33245612 GCF_056783735.1 Eptatretus burgeri
TGGACTCATGAATCAAAATTTGAAATCTTCGGTTCATCATGTTGGGGTTTTTGTACGCTGTCGAGTAGGCGAAAGGATGGTTCCTCAGTGTGTGACACCAACTGTCAAACATGGAGAAGGAAGTGTGATGATCTGGGGCTCTTTTGCTGGATCCAAAGTCGGCATCTTGCACAGAGTGACTGGCACCCTGAACCAAAAGGGCTACCACAGCATTTTGCAGCGCCATGCAATACCCTCTGGTCTACGCCCAGTTGGTCAGGGGTTCATCCTACAGCAAGATAACGACCCAAAACATACCTCCAGGCTGTGTCAGAACTACCTAAGAAGAAAAGAACAAGATGGTAGGCTTCTAATCATGGAATGGCCAGCACAGTCTCCAAACTTAAACCCCATCGAGCTGGTTTGGGATGAATTGGACAGAAGGGTGAAAAAAAACCTACAAGTGCAACACATTTGTGGGAACTTCTGCAACAGTGCTGGGAAGAACTTTCCGAACAATATTTGATTTCCATTGTCGAAAGAATGCCACGAGTATGTTCGGCTGTTATATCTGCATAAGGGGGCTACTTTGATGAGTCAAAAATTTTGATTAAATATTGTTCAACAAAACGATTCCATGATTTATTTTTATCTGCAATTGTTTATTTGTTCTTTGCTTAAATTTCAGAGTACATTGAAACATTAAACTTCTTAAATTTCAGTAAAAACTGGAAAAATGGGGGTGTTCGAAAACTTTTGACTGGTAGTGTATGTGTGTATATATATATATATATATATATATATATATATATATATATATATATATATATATATATATATATATATATATATATATATATATATATATGGTCGGTCAAAAAAGTAACGGGACTGACTTCACAGAAAATTTATTCCAAAAAATATATTGAAATCACAGCTTGTCCCCTTCAAAATAGTTTCCCTCCAATCTCACACACTTGTCCATCCTCTTCTTGCATGCTTCGATGCGCCCATGGAAGGCTTCTTCTGGAATCCTCCAGAGTTCCATCGTCACAGCCCTCTTGATGGCCTCCACATCAGGAAATCGGGTCCCCTTGATCACCCCCTTGAGCTTGGGGAATAGGAAAAAATCACAAAGGGCCAAGTGTGGCGAAAACAGGGGTTGCTCCAGAGTTGGCACGTTCCTCTCTGCCAGAAACTGTCGGATGTTTAGGGGACTGTGAGCAGGGGCGTTGCCATGGTGGAGCACCCAGGCATTGTTCTCCACAGATCCCTCCTCTTGTCCCGGACTGATCTCATGAGGCACCGGAGGATCTCCTTGTACACGTATTGATTCACTGCTTGACCCTGTGGTAGAAACTCGACGTGGATGATGCCCTTGATGTCAAAAAACGCGATGAGCATCACCTTGACCTTTGACTTTGACTTGACCTTTGACTTGACCTATATATATATATATATATATATATATATATATATATATATATATATATATATATATATATATATATATATATACATCCTTGCTTTCCTTGGTCTTGGTGATGCCGGACTTTTCCACTGTCAACTCTGCCATTTGGTCTCAGGCTCGTGTTCGAATATCCACGATTCAACGCCAGTAATGACTCTCCTGAGCAGGTCTGGATCGTCCTCGAGGCGCTCGATAATGTGTTGACCGACAGTGACTCTTTGCTCTTTCTGGTCCTCGGACAACAGCTTGGGGACGATCTTTGCGCACACCGTGCGCATTTGAAATTTTCAATGATGATGCGCCAGACAGTGTCCTTGTTGATGGAAAGTTCCTCAACAATCATCCGCACAGTGTGTCGACGATCTGCGCACATCATCTGCTTCACAAGCTCAATGTTGTCCGCCGTTCTGCTCATTGAAGGTCTTCCACACCGTTGATTGTCTTCAACCTCCTCCCGTCTCTCTTTGAACCTCTTGTGCCATTGAAATGCACGTGTATGTGACATCGTTTCTTCCCCGTAGACTCGCTGCAGCATTGCGAAGGATTCGGAAGGTATTTTGCCAAGCTTGGCAAGAAACATCACATTGGCTCTCTGCTCACGACTCATAGCACGACGACTCAGAGTAGATAACGTGTAAAGTACGACCTGTAAAAAATCACACAATAAGTGCAGTCAACCATCACCAATCATATATATTGCTGGAATGTTGCGAAAGGCTGTGACACAACCCGTTCATTCAAGTTGTGTAAGTGGAGCACACAGCAGGCTCAGTCCCGTTACTTTTTCGACGGACCTTGTGTATGTATATATATATATATATATATATATATATATATATATATATATATATATATATATATATATATATATATATATATATATATATATATATATATATATATATATATATATATATATATATATATATATATATATATATATATATATATATATATATATATATATATATATATATATGTATATATATATATATATATATATATATATATATATATATATATATATATATATATATATATATATATATATATATATATATATATATATATATATATATATATATATATATGTATATATATATATATATATATATATATATATATATATATATATATATATATATATATGTATATATATATATATATATATATATATATATATATATATATATATATATATATATATATATATATATATATATATATATGTATATATATATATATATATATACATATATGTATATATATATATATACATATATATATACATATATAAACATATATAAACATATATACAGTATATATATAGTACATTCATACCTCATTTATTAAAAACGTAATGAAGCTGCATGCATTCGAAGCCTTCAAATTCGGGAGCGATTGAGGCAGCGGTCTGGCCAATACACCACCCAAAGAATGGGATGAGTAATATTTTTCATAAATGAAGGTTTTTGTAAGTAATTATTCCAAGGTGTCAATGCTGAATCGTGTGAATGTATCGTTTAGCGCTATTCCTGGTGGTCGTGGCCATAACAAGTGATAATGTAATAAAATATGTTTATTCTCTGCACGAAAACCATAGATATAGATATATATATATATATATATATATATATATATATATATATATATATATATATATATATATATATATATATATATATATATATATATATATATATATATACACATACATACATACCGGGCATAGTGGCGTGCGCCTGTAATCCGGCTACTCGAAGGCTTGGGTTGGAGGATCGCTTGAGGACGGGGACTCTGCACTGGGCAGGGTGTGGAGCAGCCTGGAATCATGGCGAAACCCAAATCCTGATCCCTGTGTCATAAGAGGCGACCAGGGTTGCGTCAGGAAGGGCATCTGGCGTAAAACCTGTGCCAAATCAGTATGCGGATCATAACGGATGATCCGCTGTGGCGACCCCTAACGGGAGCAGCCGAAAGACGAACAACAACTTATATATATATACATATACATATATGGATACACACATACATATAGGACAACTACGTATGATTACCTTTTCAAACAGTGACTACTGCTGTATTACACTAAAGTGAAAGGGATGCTAACGTACCTGAGCCGAGATCTACTGTAATGTATATAACCCAAAGAGGATATATAGTAACATGACCCTTCCTGACACTCTGTGGGGAATGGGTGAACCAGTTAGCTGAAAATTGTAACTTGTGCTCAGGGGTGAAGGGATAGAAAAGGGAGTGAGAGAAGCGATATAAGTGAGAGTGGATAAAGGGATTGAGGGAAAATTGTGAAGCGGTAGAAGGGAATGGCACGATGGGAGAAGGGGTTGCTGAGTAAATAGATTAAAGGGAGTAAGTTTTCATGTGTTATCTGCAATGGGCCATCTCGTATATCTTTAAAATTGAATTCCAGCTACAGTTTCCCATCCACTTCTGTTCAAGCACACCCAGGGCCGCCAAGAGCCAGAATGGGCCCTGGGGTTGCAGTGGAAGACTAAGCTTTAATGTCCTGTTCAATCTTTCTTTTTTTCATCAACAACCTCTGTGGAGGCGTCCGTATTTTCATCATCAGAAACACTGTACTACATAATGAAAAATTGCGGTGTTATTCACTTATTCCTACATGCAGATTCGTGCAAACCATAATATCCAGATGGGGTGTGGCTAACACTCCTTTGTTCATTACATCATAACTGTGATTGTTATTTTGTAAATTGTTCCCACAGTAGTTTATTTTACAGGGAGGGTGCAACTGCCCATGTCAGGGATTCACCCTCAATGGCTTGGAGGGAGATACAAAATGAAGCTTATAGTCCATGGGCCCAGGCCAGATATTCCACTTGTCGGTACCATCTAAGGAAACCAATACTAGTTATGATTTTTGAATTGGTGTATATATATATATATATATATATATATATATATATATATATATATATATATATATATATATATATATATATATATATATATATATATATATATATATATATATATATATATATATATATATATATATACAGTGGGGAGAACAAGTATTTGATACACTGCCGATTTTGCAGGTTTCCCACTTACAAAGCACGTAGAGGTCTGTAATTTTTATCATAGGTACACTTCAACTGTGAAAGACGGAATCTAAAACAAAAATCCTGAAAATCACATTGTATGATTTTTAAATAATTAATTTGCATTTTATTGCATGAAATAAGTATTTGATCACCTACCAAACAGTAAGAATTCCGGCTCTCACAGACCTGGTAGTTTTGTCTTTCGAAGCCCTCCCATTCTCCACTCATTACCTGTATTAACTGCACCTGTTTGCACTCGTTATCTGCATAAAAGACAGTTGTCCACACTCAATCAATCAGACTCCAACCTCTCCACAATGGGCAAGACCAGAGAGCTGTCTGAGGACATCAGGGACAAAATTGTAGACTTGCACAAGGCTGGAATGGGCTACAGGACAATAGGCAAGCAGCTTGGTGAGAAGGCAACAACTGTTGGCACAATTATTAGACAATGGAAGAAGTTCAAGACAACAGTCAACCTCCCTCAGTCTGGGGCTCCATGCAAGATCTCACCTCATGGAGCCTCAATGATCATGAGAAAGGTGAGGGATCAACCCAGAACTACACGGCAGGACCTGGTCAATGACCTGAAGAGAGCTGGGACCACATTATCAAAGAAAACCATAAGTAACACACTATGCCGTCATGGATTAAAATCCTGCAGCACACCCAAGGTCCCTCTGCTCAAGCCAGTGCATGTCCAGGCCCATCTGAAGTTTGCCAATGACAATCTGGATGATCCAGAGGAGGAATGGGAGAAGGTCATGTGGTCTGATGAGACCAAAATAGAGCTTTTTGGTTTCAACTCCACTCGCCGTGTTTGGAGGAAGAATAAGGATGAGTACAACCCCAAGAACACCATCCCAACCGTGAAGCATGGAGGTGGAAACATTATTATTTGGGGATGCTTTTCTGCAAAGGGGACAGGACGACTGCACCATATTGAGGGGAGGATGGATGGGGCCATGTATCGCGAGATCTTGGCCAACAACCTCCTTCCCACAACAACAGCATTGAAGATGGGGTGTGGCTGGGTCTTCCAGCATGACAACGACCCGAAACACACAGCCAGGGCAACTAAGGAGTGGCTCCGTAAGAAGCATCTCAAGGTCTTGGAGTGGCCTTGCTAGTCTCCAGACCTGAACCCAAAAGAAAATCTTTGGAGGGAGCTGAAAGTCTGTGTTGCCCAGCGACAGCCCTGAAACCTGAAGGATCTGGAGAAGATATGCATGGAGGAGTGGGCCAAAATTCCTGTTGCAGTGTGTGCAAACCTGGTTAAGAACTATAGGAAACGTCTGATCTCTGTCATTGTAAACAAAGGTTTCTGTACCAAATATTAAGTTCTGTTTTTCTGATGTATCAAATACTTATTTCATGCAATGAAATGCAAATTAGTTATTTAAAAATCATACAATGTGATTTTCAGGATGTTTGTTTTAGATTCCGTCTTTCACAGTTGAAGTGTACCTATGATAAAAATTACAGACCTCTACGTGCTTTGTAACTGGGAAAACCTGCAAAATCGAGAGTGTATCAAATACTTGTTCTCCCCACTGTTAGGGTTATATATATATATATATATATATATATATATATATATATATATATATATATATATATATATATATATATATATATATATATATATATATATGTACAGATCATATTTTGATGTGATAACCATTGCAGACTGGCAGCTTATTGGTAGTTATCATCTCTGGAATGTACCCACCCTCCGCATAATGAAAGCGAAAAGGCAAACTCAGAAACATTCACTAATGATGCAATTGCTGTTTCCACATGGGGCTAGAATGAACTGCAAACCACAAATAAATGTCTGAAATGCTTTATTTCTACCATCCGAATAATCCTTTCTGTCATTCCTGAAGGCAGAATTTGTTTTCGGCAGAAAGGGGTGAACAACAGGGCCTATCAAAATGTTGCTGATTAGTGATTTTCAGTACATTTTAATTTATAATATTGTCATACAAGTTCCCTGGGTAGTGCTACTGAACCACAGCAGCCTACAACATGCACATGTTGTATGAGGAAAACATTTATGAACATTTTACAAGTTTTTACCACAGTTAAAGGAATTGCCCTTCCCCTACCCTAGTTCCAACAAGTGTCCAAAATGTGAAATTTATGGATAACCCAAATTTCACCACGCTACTGTGGCAGGTTTATGTACTATGTTTTACTCATGCATATTTGTAGCCATGAATGTCCTTGTGATTGTGCCAAAACATTCACACCATGGATCAGTAGTCTAGTCTTCATCACGGTTATTAGCAGAGTCCTCGAGGTGTACAACCTTTTCCTCGACATTAGCGGGCTGGTTGCTGCAGGTTCGCAACTTGCACATGTCAGTGCACTTCAGGCTATTGGCAAGGCACGTGCAGTCTGAGAGTTTGCACGACCGTCCACACTTGCAGGATAGCAGTTGCAACACTGCATCTGGTGCTGGAGAACCCTGCATCCACTCGATGACCAGCTTCCCGTCATCATCAGTGGTCCATCCACAACCCTTGGGACTTGGAACATAGGGTTGGCATTGCAGACAGCGCCTCCAAATAGCAGCCTGGTAGTTTGCACGGAGGACGTGCATGAAGAGGCAGTCTTCACATGGTGGTCGCTGACTGGACACTATCTCTCCCCGTCTGGCACAGAAGAGTTTATGTCGGAGTTCATTGACTTTCGTGATGTTGGTAGACGGCACGTACATGTGGCAGGTGACCTCTTGCAGCTTCTGAAAGAGCTCGGTGGATACTTCCCATGAATGACCGAGCTGACTGAAGGCCTCTTGGTAGGTCTAATCCGACTTCATTTGCTTCAAGGCGCCAAACTTTCCCCAGCCTGCAAAGGCACTGACTGTATCACAACCGGAGAACACGTGCAGTCCAACCAGGGCATCACAGACACTGTCTCCCATCGATCGAGCAAGCTTGTCAATGTCTAGGAACCTTGTGCGGGTTTGCGTACCACACTTCTGATACACGGGGCATGGGATGTCCTTATTGAAGGCAAGACACAGCACGAGGACATCTGTATCTTCGGCAGTGATCACCACAGCCTTGTACCCAGCCTCTGCTGCATGCAGAGCATGCAGAAGCATTCAGGTGTCTGCTTCCTCCTGCGTGGACTTCAGCTCTGCCACTTCCTCCCAGTGGTCCTTGGTTTCTTTTTGTTTTTTTTATTTTCCCCCAAAACGTCAATATCTCAGAATGGTAAAATGGTAAAAATGCAAAATACATACACTAAGCTGCTCTTCTGGAACGGTTATCACATATTGAAATAATCATATTGTCCCTACCAATAACTTAGTAGCCCTAAAGTTTGGTTTCCTCAGATGGTACCGATATATGCCTGGGCCCATGGACTATTCCCCCGGTGTTTTATCGTCACAAACAATCATTATTAAGGGCCCCAATTGGGTATGGGCCCGGGGTATCCACCCCCCCACCCATCCTCTCAGTGCCCCTGAGCACACACACCACCACAGGGAGCTATTTTGGCGACATACATATACCCACATACATACACACCCACATATATATACACCCACATACATACATACCCATGTACATACCCACAAACATACATACGCACAAACATACACACATACTTACATACATCCCCACACATACATATATACATACCGACAAACATACACACACATACATACCCACATAAATACAGCTATACATACATACATACATACCCACATACATACATATATACATACCCACGTACATACATGTATTATACAGACATACGTACATACATACCCACATACATACATACCCAGTAACCACGTATATACATATGTACATACATACCCACTAACATACAAGCATACCCACGTACATAATATATACAGACATACGTACATACATACCCACATACATACATACCCACGTACATACACATATGCAGACATACGTACATACATACCCACATACAGACATAAGTACATACATATATACATACCCACATACATACAGACATACGTACATACCCACGTACATACATATATACAGACATAAGTACATACATACCCACATACATACATATGTACATACATACCCACATACACACATATATACAGACATACGTACATACATACCCACATACATACATACATACAGACATATATACATACACACATACATACACACACATACACACATACATACCCACATACATACATACCCACATACATACATGCGGACATTACATACATACGTACATACATACGTACATACATACATACACACATACATACTGTTGTGGCAGGTGACCTGTGGAAATTTGCAATACACCAGAAAGATCCCCAGGTTAGATATATCGATAAGTTCATGTGTAGTTAGTCCACACCCGTTGTTTCGAGGGAATATGTGTGATTCATCTGGGCTGCGACGCTTTGAGTTAGCCATTTTTCTTTACCCGTCGTTATTTTGGTACAACCACGCCATCTCAACAACCACGCCATCCACACCACAACGCCACTAAAGGAGCAACGAAACCAGCCCCACCCCAATTTCTCCTCCGGTAAACAAGTTTGACAGTTGGAAACCAACTCCCGCCCCAATTTCTCTGGAATGTTCCTCCCCCCCCCCCACCCACACGCCGCGAAGGGCGGGGCGGACGCAGGAGAAATAAAAGGGCAAGAGGAGCGCTTGGAAAAAGAGAGCGGATAGCAGAGACTTGGGGGCAGTCGTGTGGAAGTTTTGGTCGTCGTGGTCTTGGTCCAAGTCTGTCGTGGTCCAAGTCTTCGTCGTAGTCAGACTTGGGGCAGTCGGGTGGAAGTCTTGTCCCAGTGGTCGTGGGAAGAAGGCGTCACGACCTGCCCACCGTTGCAAGGCCCGAGATCAGGCGCGGCTGTCCTAGTGGCCGTGGGAAGAAGGCGTCACGACCTGCCCACCGTTGCAAGGCCCGAGATCAGGCGCGGCTACGCTAGTTGCCGTGGGGACGAGACGTCGCGACCTGCCCACCGTCGCACCACGAGGGTGCGGGTAAGACCCTTCGGTCTCGTGGGCCTTTTCAGTCATCCACGGCCCACGACCATAAAGGTCTACGGACCCCGTCTACCCCCTTGCCTGTGAGGGAGGTCTTTCTTTGTTTTTGTATGCATGCTGTGGCGCTGTGTCCTGCCAAGTAGAAACTGTGTAAGTGCTTGTAAATAATAATTATAGTCGGTCGTATTGCTTTTGCATTCTATTTGTTGCTTGTATATTGCATGATTCCTTGCTTGTGTTGTGTGTGAAATGTATCCCGTTCGTCGTCTCTCCCCATTGAAAGTGCCATCTTGCATCACGTAAGGGATTGGTAGTGGGTTTCGACACCCAGTAAATAATCTGAACCGTCGATGTCGATGATAACTCCGCTCGGTTATTCCTGCAGCACGGAACGAGCCGCTTAAGCGGTTCGTGTCCGGAGTCGACCTGCGGCGTGAAACAACTCCTCGGTGCGCTACCCGCGCGGGTACTTAGGTATATCGACATTCGGCGATTCACCCTATTTCGCGCGGGTAGAATGCTGACTGGGTTGTGGTGAGGTTAAACCCCCACCCTTGGCAAGCTCCTTGGTGGTAGTTCCAAGAGGGTCACGACAGAATTGTCCGTTCCGGTGGGCGACGCGTCGCGATTTGAGTTACGTGGCCGGGTGGGCGAAATTCGTAACAATGCATGCATACATACACACATACATACATACATACATACATACATACAAGCAGGTAGGCGGCGAGGGATCGCTGAGCATGGAAACTACAAAATATAGAAAAAATGGATGTCATATAGGGAATTGCCTTAAGATTATGCATATCAAATCTCATCCAGTTCCATCTACTGATAACTACTCGGTATCCATTTGAATGAAAAGTACCGAAAATGCGTTGGAAATCGGAAATCCCCAAAGTTTGAGGGGGTGCTGTGGGTGAACAAAGATCTAAATCCAAAATCCGGCTCGATCGTTTGTGCACAATGTATTCCAGACATTTAGTGTGAATTTTCATGACCTTCCGACCATAACCCGAGGAGGAGTAGCATTTGGCGCGAAGGCCCCTCCAGCTCTCGCATATTATCGATTTTTGCCCTTTGACCCTGACCTAAGCGAAATACGTCAATATGTCCTGAGGCAAAGTTGTAGTACTCATTGAGTCCCATGAACCTGCAAAGTTTCATTCGTATCGATGCACTCAGCTGGTCGCTAAGGGGCCTTCAATTTTCGTACATACCCTAATTGTCGGGGGCGCTGCGGTTAAAGTATTCCATAGATATCACAAAAACCGGAATATATTTGATAGAGCATCACCTGTAGATCATTCGTGCCAAATTTCATAACCATACGTGGGATAATGGCTTTCGGAATCGATGTCGCGAGAACGGTACCGATTTTGAAGGTTTTTCGGTTGTTGTTAGGGAACCAAAGCGTCCCTAGCAACAATCACAATTTCCAAAGCACGAGGTCATAAGATCTACCACCCGAGTTTGGTCAAAATCCGCCCACGTTTACTACCAATTATGCTGATGACAGACAAACAAACATCCAAACAAACAGACAGAATTACTGACAATAAGGGTCACCTGGTTCGGCGACCCAACATACCCACATACGTGATAGCTGCATTAGAGGAAGGTAGCCACCAATGGTTTTGAATGTGACGATGGTAGCCAACTTTGCAAACTTTTGTGACCGTGTTCCGTTGGCAAGGGGTCGCTGACTGCTCGCCATAAGCATCACACTTGATCGCTTGGCAAGCAGCTTGCAAAGTGGTTAATGTGGAACGTTTGGCTTGGCAAGCGATAGCAAGCCGCTTGCGAACACATCCCAGGTTTTATGGCGAAACAGCAAATACTTAATTCAGGAAATAATTTACACACAAAATGAACCCTCAGAATGGGTAAACGGCAAGTCGGGGAATAAACGCCGTGTCAGTCTGATGTTGGGAGATATTGTGTTATTTCGCACCATAACCTGACAATACGTCACATCATTTATTATTCACCTTTTTTGGAGAGGGATTCACTATTCACGGACCGAAAACGAAGGTAAAGTCGGTTTAACGTTGGAGAAAAATATTACAAATGTTGGTGGAGGTTCTTGTTATGATTGTAAATTAAAATGAACCCGCTGCCGAGTCATGGAGTCCGCAATGCCGTGACTCGGATTCGAACCGAGGTTGCTGCGGCCACAACGCAGAGTACTAACCACTATACGATCACGGCGAGCTACGTGGGACACGATGATGCATCCTTTTGTTCTATTGTTGATTGGCTTAATTTACTAGCGGTGTAATATGGAATAGGCAAAGCCTAGAAAGCGTTGTTCTGGTTGGTTGATATTGTTTTCAACCATAAACTGGTTGGTGTGTCCACGCAGTGGAAGACGGTGTCTTTTTTTATTTTTTTTTTGCAATCGTGTGTTGTTGCTTGTTATCTCCATTGATGATTGATTATAATGAATGTGGGTCTCAGAAGGTGTAATGGAGCCCGTGTGTGTGTGTGTGTGTGTGTGTGTGTGTGTGTGTGTGTGTGTGTGTGTGTGTGTGTGTGTGTGTGTGTGTGTGTGTGTGTGTGTGTGTGTGTGTGTGTGATATTAGGACATATAATATTTATTGCAGTGTCATGTGTGTGCGTGTATATATCTATATATATATATATATATATATATATATATATATATATATATATATATATATATATATATATATATATATATATATATAGAGAGAGAGAGAGAGAGAGAGAGAGAGAGAGAGAGAGAGAGAGAGAGAGAGAGAGAGAGAGAGAGAGAGAGAGAGAGAGAGAGAGAGAGAGAGAGAGAGAGAGAGAGAGAGAGAGAGAGAGAGAGAGAGAGAGAGAGAGAGAGAGAGAGAGAGAGAGAGAGAGAGAGAGAGAGAGAGAGAGAGAGAGAGAGAGAGAGAGAGAGAGAGAGAGAGAGAGAGAGAGAGAGAGAGAGAGAGAGAGAGAGAGAGAGAGAGAGAGAGATCCAATATTTCATGCATAACGTGTGTATACAATGTATCATGTCATGTATATTGTGTGTACAATATGTCGCGTATATTGTGTGTATATAACATGTACAATATGTCACGTATATCGTGTGTTTATAATACTAGTACGTGCCCGTAAATAAATATTCAAACCGCGAGCGACAAACTACCACACAGGCCGTTTCTTCACTCTCGCGTGCCCGTACGTGCGTGGCCCGGAAGTTCGAATATTATTCGCAATGTAGTTTTAATACCCAATTATTCAATTAGCGCCAACGTATTTTACCTTTTCGCAATGTCGTGGCAAGGAAAAACAAAAAGAGAAGAGAAAATTTTTTTACTTCCTGGTTCGGAGCATACCAGCACTCTGATGTTACCGAAATTTATACACCGACTAATATGAAAACGATCATAACTTGGGGCATTGTGTTTATCTATAAATGCGCATAAGAAATCGAGAAATTATTAGAATACACGAAGTCATCATTATCCAGAAGTCCGTACGTTGTAACCCGTAATGGATCCGGAAGCCTGTACGTTGTAACCCGTAATGGATCCGGAAGCCCGTACGTTGTAACCCGTAATGGATCCGGAAGCCCGTACGTTGTAACCCGTAATGGATCCGGAAGCCCGTACGTTGTAACCTGTAATGGATCCGGAAGCCCATACGTTGTAACCTGTAATGGCGAACCGCGGCTGAGCTTCCCTTTCCCATCGGCCACGCCTACGCAACGTGTCCATCATTGATTTGGTAAATAAATGGCCATAACTTGGGAAGCACTTGTCCGATTAATATCAAACCTTGAAAAGGCACATCCTCGGGTCCCCAGCAATATACCTGGCAAGTTTCAATTTGATCGGACCAGCGGTTGTCGAGAAACAGCGGTCACAGACACACACACACACACACACACACACACACACACACACACACACACACACACACACACACACACACACACACACACACACACACTGCTGGAATTATAGATAGATGTACAATATGTCACATATATTGTGTGTATATAACATGTACAATGTCACGTATATTGTGTCTAACATGTACAATATCTCACGTATATCATGTGTATATAACATGTACAATATGTCACGTATATCATGTACATAATATGTACAATTTGTCACGTTTTTGTGTGTTTATAATATGTACAATATGACACGTATATCGTGTGTACATAACATGTACAATATGTCACGTATATCGTGTGTTTATGTGTACAATATGTCACGTATATAATGTCACGTATATCGTGTGTATATAATTTGTACAATATGTCACGTATATCGTGTGTATATAACACGTACAAGTCATGCATAACATGTGCATATAACATGTATATGTCATGCATAATGTGTGTACATAATATGTACAATATACCACTTTTATCGTGTGTTTATAATATGTCACATATATCATGTGTATATAATGTCACATATATCTGTATATACGTGTGTTTATAATTTGTACAATATGTCACATATATCGTGTGTATATAACATGTAAAAGTCATGCATAATGTGTGCACATAATATGTGCAATATGTTACGTGTATAGTGTGTTTATAATATGTACAATTTGTCACGTATATCATGTGTACATAATATGCACAATATGTCATGAATATCGTGTGTACATAACTTGTACAATGTCACGTATATAACTTGTACAATATGTCACGTATTTCATGTGTACATAATATGGTGTGTACATAATATGTCACGCATATCGTCTGTTTAGAATATGTACAATATGTCACGTATATTGTGCGTTTATAATATGTACAATATATCACATATCGTGTGTGTATATAATACGTATATGTCACGTATAACACAAGTACATAATATGTCACGTATATCCTGTGTATATAATGTCACGTGTAACGTATGAATACATGTATATTATGTCATGCATAACATGTGCAATATATCACATATTACGTGTGTATATGACATGCATTATGTCACATACAGTATAACATGTATGTAAAAAAACGTGCAATATGTCACGTATCATATGTTATTCATAACATGTGCAATATGTCATTCATAACGTGTGTATATAACACATGCAAAATGTCACGTATATCGTGTGTATATAACATGTATAAGTCATGCATAACTCAAACTTTCCAAGTTTGACCCAAGGGACCCAAGGTGGACTTTTATGAGTAATGATTTCCTTCTTGCCACCCTACCGTACAGGCCAAACTTGTGGAGTGCTTGGGATATCGACGGAGTCGATACATAAGAATTGACTAAGTTTCTGTACAGTGGTGTAGATTGGAATAATTTTCTTCTGTCTTCCTGGACTGTGAAACCACAGCTCATCTGCACCCATAGATGCATTGTGATGACAACAGAGTACCGCGACATCAGTATCTGGAGTGAAAATGATAGCACGTGTCTGCTGACCTGCACAACGTCTTGTAAAAAGTGCAGTATGCACAAAGATTCGACTGTCAGTTTCCTCGTGGTCACACTCATACTCTGTGCAAACTCTATGACCGTCATGTCTGACCCATATTGCCTTGCCTTCTGGTCTGCCGATGCCTGAGTGTCTTTGAGCCTCACTAGCATAGTCTCACACCAATCTGAGATGACAAACTTGAGGAGATTCTCCTTGTTCTTGTTGCTTGTCAGAAAGTTTCTTAGACTCGAGGGCAGTTTTGTTTCTCTGCCTTTGATCTCTATCTCAACAGTTCTTCCGTGAGATCTTCTGTCTTTAACAACCTTTGATGGAGTTGGGGATATCATATCTGTCGGGCACAACATGGACTTCTTCTGCATGTCTGAATCAACAGAGTATTTGATGTGCAAACGTGTCTGCAAAGTCACCAAATGTTTGCATTGATCCTTTTGGTGTCATGTGCACAATGGCCATCAGGTCAATAATGTATGCTGAGCACTGTGTCTGTCTGATAGAGCTCATTAAGGTTGGCCATATAAAATGCTCTTTGCTGCCTGAAGATCTTACCCTGAATCTGATCAAGTAGATTGTTGAACGCCTTATCATATGGTATATTTGCTGCCGGTTCACTCATTTGGCTGCATGATGACACAGATACGTACTTTTTGTAGCAACCTCTGTGATATTTTGCATCCAGTGCAATGAGATCCTCACCAAGATTTCTTCATATCATCATTTTATCTTTTCTATGTTGGGCTGCTTTTAATAAAGTTCCATGCACTTGAGTTGTAAGGACCTCTGATGTTACCCTTTCACCATTACATTTGGCCTGTTGGCAGATCAGACACAGGGACCAATTTGTTAAGGTAAGAGACTTTCTGGTCTGAGGACCTGACGATGGACCTGCGATGTCTTCAGCAGTAAAACCGCACTCAGTAGGCGTAAGATTTCTGGAACTTGTATAGCTATTGTATCACTCTAGCTCGCGTAGCTTGCTTTGTACCATTTCACATTACTAACAGTCAGCAAGTTCTGATTTACTTTCGGCTCGATTCACTGAGACTTCATCATGTCTCAAACGTGAAGCTTCAATGAACTTCGAATTGGAATATTGAGATGCCGTTTGCAGCTTCTGTCCCTTTATGTCTCTTTGACATTTTATACATTTGTTGAGGTTACTTGATATTCTGCTTTTCTTTAATCCAAGTTTTATACCCGGAATCCTGCTTATACTGCTGTCCATTTTGAATCTGTAATCTGTACCTGTGCACTACAATATGTACTATGAAGCAAAGCACTACTGGTTAGACTACATCTACTGAATCGTTAGGTGTGCGGTTAGTCTATCGAAGCACTTCTGAAGCAGTGTCTAATGCTGCATCAGGGGGAGACTACGTTTTGCTCTTCATGCATCCACTTGGGTTAGCTGTTTTTCACGACAGTCATACCTGAAAAAACCAAGAAAATATGATATGCTAATAGTTTAACAAGATTACTGTTATTTCAACCCCAAAATATATACACAGATCCATGTATAATAATTAGCACAAATATACAATAATTTATCAAAAACATATCATGTAATTTTGAAATGTAAAATATTATGAACAAATACACTTACAAATGTAGGAGGAATGTTTGTTTGTTTTCAAGTGAAAAAACGAACATTTTCTATTTATCTCCGTTGAGGCACTGAGTTTGCACTTGATGACCTTTCTGTGATATTTGTTGAAGGTCAAAGGTCATTATGCTGAGATACATGAAAAAGATGAATGTCCTATAAATGTTTTGAGGGGTCTTTTGTATTTTTACTGTTAAAACTCATAAAGTTACAATAGAAAGACTACGTACCCCTACCCCATACTTATTTCTTCAGTTAAGCCATTGACGCATAACAACATATGTTTTTTGTCGAGCTGTAGCTACCTTGTGCCCACCTAATTTTCTGTACTGCCACCCAGGTGATAAACGATGGTGATGGGCTTATCCAATAAAACAGTCAAACCTTTGCTAGGAGAGAAACTATATGAAAGTGATTTCTAGGCCCCTTCTTGGAGATTGGCTCCCTGACTACTAAGGCAGATTACAAAATTTAAGCTCCAGAATTGAACTTAGCAACAATTCCGACTGCTAAAAAGGGGTGTTGATTTGTCTAATTCGGCCATTGCTTGTGAGTTTCTGGGTGCATGGGTTTGTACGACTGATCGGCCATGGGTAATCGCTTTCCAAGGCAGCCGTTCTGTTAGTGCTTGCTTGAGTGCTTAAGCCACAAGACGAGCACTTAACAAGCTGCTTGGTTGTTCGTTTCAAAGCCACCAGAAGTAAGGCCCCTCGCTTCGCTGATAGAATACCTATGTTTGCATCATTATTCAAAAAAAAAAAAACACGGAATACAAATTAACTTTCACCCTTTAAAAATCGTGAGAATAAATTATTGAAATATCAAGTGCTTTTTCATATCCTTTTCACACCTGTGTTGCAAATAGAGCGACCTGTTTTTGATGCTTTAAAAGGCGGTGTATAATCGGTGTTTTCTGAATCTAATCAATATGAGAAACAGGATTGAATGAGACTTATAAATGAAGGAGAGATTTTTCCACCGGGTTTTATCTAGAACACTGCTGTTAAAAAGAAAATGTTGCTGTTTGGGTGCATTTTATCACCCTGGTATTGCCCTGGTATGCTGCCTATCCTCTCCTCATGCTTCCTTCCCTTACGCTGCCTTCCCCTCCTCTTACACTGCCTGCACTCCCCTCACGCTGCCGGAAGACAACAACAGTGGACATGCTGGTCAATGTTCTACATCAATGCAGTGGCTTGAGAAGTTCATGCTCTGGCTTGAATCGCGATGAAGCATGGCACAAACCCTGACTGCTCTCGCCACCTCAGGGCTGTCTTTATAACTCGAGGCAACGATCCCCTGCCTTGTAACTGGTGAACACCGACTGCGAGGTACACTTCCCTCCAGCTTTTATCTGCTAATGCGAGGCACACAAAAAACGTGAGCACGCCCCACATAGTGACGATGCCTTGTTGAGCGGAAGCATGAAGTAAAATTAAAAAATGTTTTTTTAATAAGATTGATTCCTTTACTCGAATTGTTTCATTCACTTGGAAAGTAATTGTCTTGGGAGCGGAAGTCGGAAGACCCTGGGGTTGTAGATGCATGCTCGGATTGTGCACGTGTGCTGTGCGTGGCATTCGCCTCCATTTTTCCATTGCAGCTAATGGTCTCTGTTATTCCTTTTCAGGTTATTATTCTCCATTCATTTGTATAAACAATGCTTCGATAATAGCAATAGTATGAAATAGGCAAAGCCAAGAAACGAACGAAGAACTGGAGAAAACTAAATATTTGAAAAACCTTTTGAGAAATCCAAACACGGTGGAGTTACTCCTTGAACAAACCTCACATACCACCCCTTGATGTACAGTGTTATTACATTGAATTTGGTGCTCCAATGTTGTGTCATGAAGTATTCAAATAAGCAGATCACCCCTGTCGTGAACCTTGTTAGTTTCTGGTATCGCCTTTCGCGTGCGTTTAAGGAAAACTAATTTTTATCTCTGGTTTGTTGTCCTAGTTATCTTTATTGGTTTCTCGTTTACAAAAGATATCAGTAAATGAAAATAAATTGTTTTTCCTTTTTAATTTGACAAATCGAATCGCAATGGAACATTAACAAACATGGCAGCCTCTACCGTGGTGACGGAGGTAGTGACGTAGTCAACACTATTTCCGAACATGGTGAGGTTGAGAGATCATTGATTTTGGTTCTTTGTTTTTCGTGTTTATGTTATTTAACGAACGAACTCTTCATTCGTTATAATTGTCATCGTTAATAGCTCGCAAGCTTCAATGCATTTTGCCTGATTTGTTACAATGACAATGATGCTATGATGAAGGCTTTTGCATATTTGGTGCAGTCCTGTAATATAGTTGTGGTGCTGGGTTCGGTTGCGAGGAACGGCCGCCAGGTGGAGCAGTAGAGCCATCTCCCACCGAACACCCAGAAGTTAGGTCGTGACTCTTGGACAACTCCGAAGGTCACGGGTCACTTAAGGACCATGCTCGCCAATTCTCCGACGGCGTGGGGTAGCATTAATAGCCAAGTTTCAATATACCTAAGTACCCACGTCGTCAAATTACCAGGGAAGTCACACTCTCAACAGACTCTGTCGAACCGGATCGCTCTAGCGACCTCGGTCCGGTGTAACCGAGCGGAATTACCAAAGTCCGTCAGACCCAATGACAACTTGCGGCACCGACGGCCTCACTATTTCTCAAGCCAGCACCGTGCTGGGTCAATGGAAGAAAACACGGGCAACGAACTGGAACATTTAACAATTGGGGGTTTATTTATAATGGGGGCAATAATCGAGAAGGGAGACACAGAGCAGAGTAACAACCAAATAAAATACAATGTATAATGAAAAGAAAACACTTAAACAATTCTACCTAACAGACTGGTGACACACACACACACACACACACACACACACACACACACACACACACACACACACACCCAAAAGAAATGGATCCTGTCGGGTCTTTATTGGACCCTTCGGCTCGAGAGGGAATGCGAGCTGGGGGAACAGAGCCTGGCCAGATACCTTTCCGCCTCGTGCGGTCACACAGACTCCAACCCACCAGGGTGGGACTCGAGCCCACGATCCTGGCTGCTCAACCACCACCACCACCACGAGGAGCCCCGCCAAAGACTGCAGACCACGATCGCGGCCGACCACGACAATGCGACAGCGACAGACCAAAGCAATGGCCACGATCACTGCTCCGACACACACACAGAGCAATGGCCACGATGACTCCTGTACTCTCCTCCTGCCGACCACGCTACTCTTCCTCTTCTCCGGCCACTCGCCTCCTGATTAGACGAGGGGTTGTCGGGCGATCAGTGGCCTCCCCTCATTGGTCGGGCCGAACACTCCATCTGGCTAAGGCGGAGTCGGCCCTGAGGTAATGAGATTCCTGATTGGACAGGGGGGAACCCCCTCCTTTCCTGGGCGGAGTCGGAGCTCTGAGGTGAGGAAACCTCCGCTCACGTCCGTGGTCGAGCGCACGTGGGCAATGGCGTCGATGGTGCGAAGTAGTGAAGGGCTGATTTGAAGATGTAAAAAACCTGACTATAAAAGAAACCCGCAGCACACACATGAAATTCCCATTAGACATACGGGACGGGACCCTAACTATAAACACATACTTATTGAAATAACTGAACTGCGGAGGCTGCTGACTGTCTGTGTGCAAAAGGCTTAAAAATACGTAATAATATTACATTTCTTGTTCTGTTACGAAATGTCATGAAACAACGTGAACACAACATTCTTGTTTGGCAAACTTCATTCCTTTTAGACCATTCCAATTTCTCTTATTGTTTGTATGTTTTGGGGGTTTATGCCATAGTGATGGACCTTGGGGTTGGGGTACGGAAATTGCAAGGTTGTTGATGCATTTTGGAATCGTGCGCCTGTGCTGTGCTTGACAATATCCTCCATTTTTCCATTCCATCTCATGGTCTCTGTTATTCCTTTTCAGAAATCAAGTGATTTGCCACCTACTCGGTTTGTGTGAGTGAGTCAGGAGTGTTACATTTAGTCAGCACCTCTCGCGGTGAGGGTCCCCTTTCCCTCCTGAAGGTGGCACACGTTCTTCTGCCATTCTGGCACAGTGCACCGAACCTTGCTCACGTGGTCACACCATGTCCACGCTGTGTGTGACACCACCATGTTGCACATAGGGTTCTGCCATGTTGGTTTTGAGAGCATATGCAAAAGTGAAAAAATATGACTGGGAAGTATGAAGAACTTTAATTATAGAGGGAAAATATGGGAAGAGACAAACAGTGGCCAGGGTGACGGGGAGCTTTATACAGAGTCAATCTTGGCCACTGTGAGAACGGGGTGCCACAAAACGGCCAAAGCTTATCCATCATATCCTGGTCATTTATAACTGGGATTACAAAACACTAATGCTTACATTCATTATGAGCTTACATTCACTGCAGAATACTGAGCTGCTCTCGACTGAACTGTCAACACTTGCTAAGTGGTTATATCTAAGCAGTAACTGCTGGATCCAGGAAACTAAAGCATGGCTTTTACACAAACTGATGCGGAATTTTTGGTTTGCCATATATATATATATATATATATATATATATATATATATATATATATATATATATATATATATATATATTTTTTTTTTTCAATGCCAAGTTTGTTTAATGAGATGGTTTCTCCACTGATTCCCTGCCAGGTGGAATGCAAAGCACTTGGTGTGTCAGGTCACTGGGATAACCCGGCACAAAGAGTGGGATAGTCCAGCCTAAGGGCACTCTGTTATTCTGATGCTCTAACACCAGGAAAGCATGCCATGCCAAGAATGAAATTTGGAAAGGCATTAGAAATGCTCGCCTATTTTACTCACTTGTTCAGTTATAACCGCCTTTATGCACCCTGCCAAGACCCATTTAGGATGCAGCAGCAGGCACAGAATCTGGGCTTCCTGCAGGCCATGGGAGCTGTATGTTGGCACAGCGGTGTTTACAGAATTCGTTCAGCGAATAGGAGATCCCTGCTTTGAATCACGATGCCATTCGGAATCTGTACTGTGCCGCCTTGCCTTCGTGACAGTGCTGGCCTATTTGTTGTGGCTGGCAAACCATTTCGGTTAGAACAAAAAGCCACTTTGCATACTTTTGTTTACATTCGTCAGCCACTAAAATCAAATTGTAATTTTGCAATTCATAATGAACAGCGTATCTTAAAAACATTTGCAGAGATTCTGTTTGTTATTCGCTTATTTTATATGTTAGAAAATTATACAACACAAATACAATTTATGCACGATTACATATTAACAAGGTAACCAAATGTGTGAAGATCCAATAATTTGAACATGTGAATATAAGGCTTTGTGCTCTGTCCATAACCGAGATGAAATGTTTATTCTATCCAAATTACAATCAAATTCTCATTGCAATCAATGTGCTATGGCATAAAATAGAGCATGGACATGCACGTGGACAAGGGAGAATGGCTGCAATGCATGCAGCTGATGATTCCTGGAACATGGTTCATACAATCCTTAAGAGTAGAGAGTGGTTTTTTTTTTGGCTGTAAAAATATTTTAAAAAGCTCTATTCCACTTCAGCTGCAATGTAAACATCTTCAGGATAAGAGGGAGGCCCATTTATTCCATTAAAGTTGGTGAACGAAAGCGAAATGGAGTTGTATCGAGGACTAGAATTCTAATTTTTTTGCCCACGATTGTTACAAATATCAACTCAGTTGCACAACCCCTTTGTCGATTCTGAGACCATCGTATCCCTCATGTCCTTCCTCCATTACGACCTTTAAGCATCGGGCTCAACGTGGTGAAAGCAAAAACCTGAATAATTATATCCAGTACTGGAGTTCATGCTCAAAGTCCATAATTAAAGACCCGTTTGAAAGCTGTTAGGGCTCTCCTGTAATTTACTGCCTTATCCATGGCATCTTTATGACTTTAAGCTTGTTTCTCTCTGCTGGATCGCTTTTCGGAACCATTGCAAGAATCTGGGCAGAAGGACGAGTTAACCGTGAGTAATTACAAGCCTTCGTCAGACACAAATGTGGACAGATTATTGTCTTTAATTGGGGGTGCCACATTTTTGAGTGTCTGTTAGATTATACGAAATTACAAGAACATTGGGAGACAATGGACAAATAAACACAGGATATGGAATTTGAAGCTGGAATTGAAATAACAGTTTACTGTAATTGTGCTCAAATGTGGATGCCAAACAGGACATTCCCACATATAAAGCCATTTCCTCCAAATTATATCATTCCAACAAAATTTTATACTTTTGGATAATACGATTGTATAATTAGTAGAAAACAACCTACTTTCCTTCAGAAAAAAAAGACAAAGAGTGTCTTTATGAGAGTGGAGTCGGGATGGCTTGGAAACACAAAGGCCACTTCATTCATATAATACAAATGTATTGTCGTGTCAACCCCTCACCTGCCTACCTCCCTCCTTTCCCCTGTGCATGATCCTCTCTCCTCCCCCCATCCTCTTCCCCCTCCTCTTCCCCTCCCTCCCTTCCTCTCCCACCTCCTCCTCCCCCTACCCTGCTCTTCCCCTCCTTCTCTCCCCTCACCTCTCCCCTCTCCTCCCCATCAATGTGTGTGCTGTTAAACTGGACATCACATCTGCCAAAATCACCCCTCTCCTCACCCTCCCCCCTTTCGTGAGTGAAGCATCAGATATGAAGAGTGCTGTTCCAAATGTCATATGTCTTTGCCCGTGGGTTTCCCACGGGTGCCCCACTAGTTATAGTATGACTACAAATAAACTACAGTTGAGAAGCTGTCCGGGACTCGGTGCATATCCTGAAAAGAGCTCTCGGAACAAAAGTTTGAGAACGAGCAAACTTCACAGTTTGGTCCATGAATCATGAACACTTAGCGAAATGATGGTGGATACTGAGATATGGGAGGACTCCGTTCCATCTTCCGAAACCCGCATATGGAGATAAGTCATTGACATACACACCCACAGATGACGAATTACCGCTGATACCCTGGCAAAATAACAACTTCCTGCCACCTTCAGTCAAACGCAGGCTTGACGAACAGACTAATGAGATTTTGGAACAAAAAACGTTCCCCAACCAACTCCAAAATAATGTGGGAATAATTGGGGCCGTTACACAACTAGTAGACAGGTGGTGTATCTTTCCTCACATTTTCTCCCAGGGGAATCTTGGATGTCAACTGTGTGTGTGTGTGTGTGTGTGTGTGTGTGTGTGTGTGTGTGTGTGTGTGTGTGTGTGTGTGTGTGTGTGTGTGTGTGTGTGTGTGTGTGTGTGTGTGTGTGTGTGTGTGCAGGAGGGGAGGAGTTATGAAAAAGAAATTGAGAAAACAGGGTGGGGGGTTTTTCATGTTTTTTTGTGATGTCCCACACTGTTTTGGTTGAAACCACTTTGATCTCCGCCACCAAAAGTGGGCAGAGGTTCTAGTCCGGCAGGAGGGAGCTTGACCCAAAATTTCCGGATATCGTTTTTTTCTTTGTTGATTATCATAGTATAGTACCTATGTAAAGATATCTAGGTGGGTGTGAAGTTCTCACCCTTGGGCAATTTTATATAGTCAACATTTTCAAAATGGCCGTCATTCGGATAATTGTCCGCCATTCGTTTTATAGATATATTGACTATTAAGACTTATAAGGCCTACATTTTGTTATATAAACCCATATTTTATAACTTAAATTATCAAATAAAAGTTATGTATATGTTATATATATCATTCACTTACTTTTTGTCATGGCAGCCATCTTTAATTTTAAAATGGCTGCCATAATAACTCATTTTTGATGATATTTTGGTCAATACCGGTATGTACAGTTTTAATTTATCAGAATGCATGATTATTTTGGTGTAAAACAATTCAGTAATTGATATAAATGCCCCACTTCATTATAACAATCATCATTAATATATTGTATATCTATATAATAGGATTATATATATCCTAATGGACCCTAAAGTCCAGCGGAATCATATAGATTACATTTTACATAAATTTGGACATGCATATTCACCTAATAGCACGAATAACTCTCCAAGTTTACTTTATGTAGAAGTAAGAAACCCAGTCCTAGTCATACTGGTATGATCAAATTAATCATCATCAGTCTCGATCTCATCGTTCCTGTTATCATTTCTATCTTCATCAGCATCTTCTGCCTGAATGTGCTCCCTGGTGTTCTGACTGAAACACCCATCTCCTCCTTGGCATGCACAAAACTCAGTACAAGCCATGTTGGCATTGTGACATCCACATCTCTTAGATTTACATGGTATGTCACTGTCACAACAGCATTTGATCATCTTCAATATCTCATCAGGCGCGAGAGTCATGTTATCAGCAACAGTAGCTGGTATCAGAGATGTGGAACCATCTCGTCTTGTCCATCCGTGTGCGAGGGGATCCATGTCAGGTGGGTTCAGCTGCAACGACTGTCTCCATATGGCTACCTGTAGATGTGCCCTGGCTACATTTTCTCTGTATGCCTCATTTGTTGGTGGAAGGCTTTGAAGCTTTGGGGCAGCACCAATATTGTGATACTTTTGTGGACCACATCTTCTGTCGGGCTGCAGTCATTGAATCACACTCAGGGTGGCCATAGCAGGATAACATGAATGGTGTTGCCTGTCGGAGTAAATCGGGAAGAGAGGTGGTTATGTCACCAACCTTTGAGAGAGAGCAAGTGTTCGACCTCAGAACCTTCAGAGCCTTCCTTTTCCTGATACCATGATATATTGCGACAGTGTCACATCCTGTAAGACCATGAGCTGCCAGAAGATGTCCCATGATAGCACGATTATTGTCTACACTGGCGTTGATGTCAATGACGGTCCTTCCTCTGGGGATATCATCATGATATGTCCAGTGATATCACCGTGGAACACGAAGTGGCATAACAAGACAAATACGTCTGTGTCATCGGCTACAACCAAAACGTGAGCATCTCCAACAGAAGCCACTTGTTGGATGATCATTGTATCTGCTTCCTCATGTGTGATGGCCATCTCAACTCTTCGGGAAACTGCACCTTGGCTGATCTCTACAGGGATTGGATCATTACCAGTGACAATGAGTTTCTTGTGGTAATGTACTGTGAGATGTTCATTGTCTGAGTTTTTTCTCCAGTTCCACGTGCAGATCATCCTTATAAAGCTTACTGGCGTAGATGATAGAGTCTATCCGAGCTCGACCTCTGTTGGATGAGCATGGTTTGCTCGCATAACACTCAGAGCCGTAACGAAACTTGAACAAGCAGTTCACCTCCATGATACACTAATCAACTGGAAAACACAAACATAAAGAAACATCTATCAACACCACCACCATTAGTATTAGTTAAGCATAGAATTGATTCAAGAGTTAACCTATGTGTTAATAATCACATAGTTTACTATGACATATATATATATATATATATATATATATATATATATATATATATATATATATATATATATATATATATATATATATATATATATATATATATATATATATCTGAGTGTCTGTCATGACATGAACTATTGCACACATGCATATGTATATAATGATATATATATATATATATATATATATATATATATATATATATATATATATATATATATATATATATATATATATATATATATATTGTCGCGAATTCGCGCCCGCCGGCGTGCGAGCGGCCACGTAACTCGAATCGCGGCACGTCGCCCACCGGACGGACAATTCCGTCGTGACCCTCTCGGACTAACGCCGGGAACTAGTCACGGGTGGGCCTTTCGGCCTCACCACGATCGTGCCAATCGGCCCCCCGCGTGGGATAAGGTTGTTCGCCAAATTCGACCTACCTAAGTACCCACACGGAGGGTAGACCGGGCGATCGCACCTCGCCGCAGGTCGACTTCGGACACTGGCCACTTTAAGCGACCCGTTCCGTACTATCGGGATAACCGAGCGGTGTTATCGTCAACCTCGACGGTTCCGATTAATTATCGGGCGTATTTAGCTCACTACCAACCCTTTACGTGAAGTAAGATGGAGATTCAATTAAAGAAAAGACCAAGCGAAACGGGAAAAACAGTTCAACATAATTCACATTTATTCTGCGGCAAACGGAAAGCACACATATACAATTACAACAATTATGCACCAAAAGCAAATGTAAAAGAAACACAATTATGCACCAAAAGCAATTGCAACAAAAGAAACACAATGCAGATCTACTACCGACTACGCGAGCACACGGCAACACTTACACAGTTTTACTTTACAGACGGCGCCGACAACACATATACTCAAAATCAAAAGAAAAGGGCCACCCTTAACGACAAGGGGGCAGACGGACCTGTGGGCCGAGACCACATTGAAATTTGAACAAGATTTGCATATCAGATCACTGATTTGAACCACCATTTTTTTTTGAGGTCAATGTGGGTCAAAGGGTCAAAATGACCCAAAGGTTAACAACTTTAAGACCACTAAGACCCTTTTATACCCTTGAGACCAATAAGACTCCAAAGATCCCTCTAAGACATTTTAGACCCTGTTAGACCTTTTGTCTGAGGGCCTTCTGCAATCACACTTGAGGGTCACCAGTCATAATGAAAAGCCCCCCCCCCCCACTGGTAAACCACATAAGTGTCAAGCTAAGTGGGTGCAAACTATAATTAATTAGATAATTTACTCGATTTTTTTTTCGGTTTCTGTTCATCTTTATTCGTGGCAGAGAGGCAAGTACCACGTGGCAGAGAAAAAACGGTGTCCATGACAACAATTTCACCCCATTACAATGAAATGGGATATGTTTGTGATTTTATCATTGCCAAACTTCAGAAACTTTTCAAAATATCACATTGATACTTACATCGCTGATTTGTACGAATGTGTAGTGTATGGTCAAAATTAGTCAAAGGTCAATGTCATCCAAAACATGTTAAACATCTATTCTGCAGCAATTAGAAAATGTATCAACCAAATATGTTATGCACACCATTCCATCATGTAAAACAGTTGATAGGTCAAATTTACCAAATTGCTGTTTCCATGGCAACTTTTGTTTATTTGGATTTCACAAATTTCATGCTATGCATGACATCTTTCTTTGTTTTTTTTGTGAGCAGGATATCTCAAAAAGTTATGGACCGATTTTGATGAAACTTGGTAGACAGTTTGGATGTGTGACAAGGATGAATTGATTCGATTTTGGTGAAGATCCTGATACGCGAATTTTTTTAATATCCACAAATGATTCTTCACCATTGAGAGATGAGGCCAAAAACTATATATTGCATGATATTTTAAAAAGTTGCACACGAGTTATGACCAAACTAGGTGGATGAGTTGAGTAGGTGACAATCCGATTCGATTTTGGTTCAGGTCCAGATCCATATCCAGCTTCTCAGTGGGATACAAAACATAAACTGTTAAGCCTGGCGGTGGTATCTGCTCTACGGAGTGCCGTTCTGGTTACCTCCGCCAACGAAGGTGAAGGAGGTTATGTTTTCACCCCATTTCTGTCTCTTTGTGTGCAGCATACCTCAAAAAGTTGTGGACGAATTCGGATGAAATTTTGTGGACAGGTTGGTTGTGTGGGTTTGATTTTGGTGAAGATCAGGATCCGGATCCGACTACTAGAATTTTTTAAGTGAATCTTCACCATTTTGCGATAGGGCAAAACCGATATATAGCATGATATCTCAAAAGTTTTGGACAGATTTGGACGAACCTATGTGGACATGTTGGGTGTGTGGTAAAGACGAATTGATTCGATTTTGGTGTTGATCCGAATCCGGATCTGCATATGAGATTTATTTAATTTTAAAAGTTTCTTCACCATTGAGAGATAGGACCAAAAACGATATATAGAATGATATTTCAAAAGTGTAATGGGCCCGATATGTTCTCGTGGATCAGGCATGGCGTTGTGGAGGGATGCACTCTACCGACTGCCCTTCTGGTTAAAGACTGTGTTGTGGCCACTGATGCAGTGTCCCAGATGAATTAGAGCTGGAATTTGGATTGAGTGCTGGCACACAATGGCCTACTTTTGCCATTATAGGGGTATCTTTAACATTCACCATCAACTGCTTGCAGAAAGAACCCTTGCTTAATATCCAGTGTGATAGATGGTGTTTTCATTGATATAAGATGGTGTTTCCTGCCTGTGAAGTACCAAAATGAGATTTTAGTCGGGTTGCAGATCAAACCCAGGTTAAATAGTCAAAGGTGAGTACTCCATCTGTGAGCTAGCATGTCAGCCTGGAGGGGAGAATAAGAGAGATGTTTGAAGACATCAGTGTACTTTACATGACTTATCAGAACATAGGAAATGGGTATTTTGACACAGTATGTGGCATTTGAGCATCCAAGCATTATGACCAATGTGCTTAGATAGGAATACCAAACAGCTCAATCAGTACTTCCAGTATGCTTTGCTCTGACAGTCACTCACTTGTTGTATACCTAATTGTGAGAGTTTATGTTCCAAAGAAAGGAATCACGTTTTTATGATTATTTATTGAAGACAATTTATTTCGCCTTCATTGTCACTCCAAGGCAAAGTTGTGATCTTTCACTGCTCTTTATGAAATGCTTCACCTTTCTTTTTCGATAATTTCACTCTATTTTCTGTGATGTCTGGCTTCACAGCTTAGCATAAATCATTACATCATTGCCATGCTGTCACAAGCTGACTCTTAACAATGTCTCACATTATTAACCGATAAAGCTTGGTGGAAGTTTCGATATTACATTCAAACAGTTTTGCTGACATACTCTCCGCTTATAAATTTTTCAATGACCAGCTGCTCACATTCGTTTGCCTACTCAGGGCTTCAGCACTATCTTAAATATTGAAATTACATTGGATTTTCTCAGCATTCCTCTTCCAAATATTTATTATCTTTCGTACCATTGTGTGGAATGTTTTTTTTTTTTGTCAAATACATTTACAAATTTTTTTATGTGATCCTTTGCACAAATTATTAGTTTATGCAAACATGTCTTTGTATACTTTATTTATATCTAGCATAGGAATTATTTTATTTGAATGTTCTTGATATGTTTGACATGGTCTCAGAGGTTCAAATGATTCTGAAAGGCATTATGTGCTGCCATAGTTCCGTTGATCCATATTACCTTCTTACTGTGTTCCCATCACAAGGATTGCTGAGCAATTAACCCATGCAATATGAGCCTTTCAAAATGATGCCAACGAGGCCTTTCACTGAGCTTTGTGAGTGTGTGTTTTCAGTGACACACTTCTGCAAGCCAGGGCACTTTTAACCTGGGATTGCTAGTACAAAATCTAAGTTAAATCGTCTTATAAACATAATTTTCAACATTCAAACAAAAAAGTGGCAATTTCAAAATAGCTTACGGTAATTGTAGTGTTCCTGGATTTAAATCGGAACTCACAAAAATATAGGTTATACAAGAAATATCCGTGGATGTGAGGTGTTATGTTCCTCATTTCCTCTTAATATAAGTGAGTGGTGATAGTGGATAACACACACACCTTTAGTGAGAAGAAAGACCATCTCACAAGAACACTGGAATCCGCACCAAGCCAAGAGGCTGTGGGAGGTGCTGCCTGGCTCAACAAGAGGAACTTAAACGAGTGTTGGAGCACAGTGGAGAAGGAGGGCATTCTCCACTATAAAATCTATTGAAGACATGAACAGTGGGGGATGGCCGGTAAGGGAGCTCGATTCATGGACCAGCTAAAGAAGACCAGATTCGCCACCAGAGCAGAAATGGTGCCATCCCACAAATTAGAAAATTTGCATCAGCCCCTTATAAATTCCAAAATAAAAATTAAATAAAACATAACGGTGAAGGTCCGAAGACAAGAGGATGGGAGCTGAGGGGGTGTACAGAGGTGTGGTGGAAAACTTGAAATATTACTCAAGTAACTCCAGTCACAATACAGGTTGAAGCATTTATTTAATACATGATCATGGAGAAAGACAATCAATGCAACATAATTGCTCTCCAGCTTTGTTCCAAACAGAGTTTCTTATATAGGGAAGAGTGGGTAGGTGATCTGCTCGCATGCAAGCGAGTTAACCGATCCCAGATGGTCACATTCTGATAGACTAACAGAACGTTGTCAAGGATGTGCTCATGACTTTGTTTCAAATGCAAGTTCCTCTGGCATGTCCTCGAGCACTTTCAAGCTTTATCAGATATTTCCATTGCTTCACGGCCCTCCCCCTTCATGATTATTGCATAATGTATACTTCATTTCAACAAAACATTGCCATGTTCATGTGATTCCTGGAGGTTTACTACACAGCAAATTTATTATTCAGCATTAATTAATTAGAATTGAGCATTCCTGTGTCTCACTGGCACCTGAATAAAGGGAGCTGTATTTAACTTCACTTGCCAACCGAGTGAAATAAAGGAAAGATTTTATTGTTACACAGTTAACTAGCACACTATATCTATTCATTAAAAAACAATCATCAGTATGCGATGATCCATTATCAAGTATATTTTAAAGTATCAGAGCAGCAAACATAAGAGAAGGGTGCACACTTCATTTAACTAAGCATAGACTAATAATCAGATCTTTCACCAGGCCCAGATGTGCTTGGGCCAGTACGGGCATTATACGTTTGTTATTATTATTGTCATCTGGTTTTGAAATGTTCGCTTTGAGAGGTACGGTGGTGGTATTGAGCATTTACCAGTGGATTCAGGAGAGCACTTTCTCAACATTCAGAAAGGCAAACAATATATTAATCAATGATCCTAAGTTTAAAAAAAAGATATGTTACAGTTATAAGGAACTAACAAGATCACAGTATATTTGAGCAGAGATTCTACTCTGCCCATTTGTGGTTTGTTGTTTACAAGTTAAACAAAGAAACTCAAGCCGAGCACAATCCAATTCGCAAACTTAATGAGGTCTGTCTTTCTTATTGTCAAGGACCTGATAAGCATGTTTTATGCTGCAAGCATTTAAAATCTTTCTCTCAACTCTGTCAGTGCCTTTACCCATGATGCTTTCTGGCAAATCATTCCTTAGTGCTTTGCAATTTGTGGACAAAGAGTGCTTATTCCAATATGAAAAAATTTGTTTCAGCATGATTAATACAGAAACACCAATGCTTTGCAATAGTCACGTGATCCACAGAGCTTTCTATCTATCACCTTATATGTCCATAAATTGTTGGTCTTTATCTCAACTGTGTCAGTGCTTTTACCCATGATGCTTTCTGGAAAACCATTCCTTATATGGTGACAAAGAGACTTTAGCCAATGCTTAACAACAGATTTCATACCTCCACGTTATTTGAAAGCATATAAATAGAAATGGGTATGTAATTTGTGGAGACAAAGAGAAATGTTCGTAATATAAAGAGAAATGAGTATGTAAGCGTATTATTCACATTTCACAAGATGGGATTAATTCTTTTACTTCCACAGAGGGATGGTGGAAAAGTGGCCGCAATGGCGTGAGAAGGGGCTATGCGGCGAAGCCAGGGTGTGGAATGTGGGGGTCACTGGGGACGCAGCAGCGAAGGCAAGATGAGACAGAGGGGGAGGATAATGAAACACCCTGCTGGGGAAGGGGAAGAGACCCGACTTGCAGTCATGGACCGAATGAAAACACTGACACAGACAGAGGAGATGAAAATGATGATGGACAGAAGGATGCAGGGGAACAGAGGAGAGGAGTAGGATGATGAGGAACAGAGACGACTGGAAGAAGAGCTGGCAAACAAAATAGTGGAGATGAGATTGACACCACTCAGGGAAAGATCACAACTATACAGAATATAAAACAACAAACGGACAAAAATACGATTGAGGAAACCCAACAAAGCGCTTGAGATTGGTACCAAAACCATTCCCCTTACAGGAACTCAACACTTAGCTTTGCAGGGCACTGTTCATGCAAGAAAAAGTAACAGGAAACCAGCCCACATGGACAGAGACCAGATACCACCATGGAAACTGAGACTAGAGCCATAAAGGGAGCAACTGAAAAAGGAAACGGGACATGTACAACAATTTACAAGGGAAAACAAAGCCCAAAGCTAATGAGAATCCCAAAAAATAAAAAAAACAAATACAAAATTGAAAATACAGACTGAGAGCTAATGGTTTCTGAAAACAAACTCGAAATAGAAATGATGGAAAGATAATAATAAAAAAAACGACGACAAAGTTACCAAAGGGAGAAAGCAAAACCGCATGTTTGAAAATAACCACAAATTTTTTTTCCCCGCGAACTAGAGAAACAAAAGCAAAATGTATCAAATCCCCCCGAGAAAGATAAACTTGAAAATTTCTGGAAATGAATATATGAGGACCCACAAGAACACAAAAAAGAAGCAGATTGGATTGATCCACCTTCTATACTCTATTCAATCTCATTCTTCCCTCCAGGTCTTCACGACAGTTGTTCAGCACCATCTCAAGTCATCCCCCATCCAAAATCATGATCTTTTCTACACCCGTTAAACTACTCCCCACCACTCCCAAAATTTTGCTAATACGTATATCCATATTGTCCTCCCCTCCCCCCTTGCATTATCTCTTACCCCTCATCATTACTCCTCAGCTGTGTCCTGTTTTGTTCTGTGTCATAGCTCTTCCATGAGCCTCGAGCATGTATTTTAAAAAAAGAAGCAAAAATGCCAAACATAAAAAGCCCAGGCCCAGATGGAATTCCAAACTTCTGGCTAAAGCAACGAGATGCTCTCCACAATCACGACACTTGGGTATTCAACAAACTGAGCCAAGGGGAAGAGATATTGGATGAGTGGCCCAAAGAAGGTAGCACCTTCCTCATCCCAAAATCTGAGGAAATCCAACTACCTCGAAGGTATAGAACAATAACATGTCTACCAACAAGATAAAACTTCTGATGGTAATCATCACAGAAATGATGTATCACCACCACATAACACAAGAAGGAGGCCTACAGGCATAAAAGAAGTGATGCAAGAGAGGATGATACGGAACAATAGACCACCATACTAAACAAGACTATACTCGAAAACTGAAGTACGAGAACAACCAAATTATCGACAGCATGGGTAGACTTACAAGAAATGGTTTTGATAGTGTCCCACACTCATGGATGATAAAATGCATGCAATTGTACAAGATAAACCCCCAAATAATCAAACTGATTGAGAAAGCAATGGAGCTTTGGAATACCACATTGATATTATACAGCACTCGGAAGGAAGAATCTAAATACCAGAGGTGAAGAAACGTCGCGGTATCTTCCAGGGTGACAACCTTTCACTCTTCCTGGTTTTCCTCGTCCTTCACCCACTGAGCAACCTCATTAACGAGCAAGGACATGGATACACATTAACGTTCAATGAGACAAGAAAAGTGACACATTGACTGTCCATGGATGATTTAAAACGCTTTGCACCAAACGCCAAAAAAAATTCCAGAACAACTCAAATTGGTGAAACTGTACTCTGACGACATTCAAATGGAATTTGGTCTAGATAAGTGTGCCAAATGCACATTCGTACAAGGTAGACCAAGAAAAATGGTTGACATAAAAATTGACGTGACTACAACGGGAAAGCATCTGAAAAAATGTAAAGCCTGTCTGCATCTGCTTTGTACTCGAACTAAACTTGACAAAAACAACAGTTAAAAAAAATTGTACATTTTATTTAATTTTGTTTTCTCCACAATCTCATAAAAGTTTTTTTTTTTGAAAATTTGATGACAAAAGCTCAAATGGTAAAAATGTTACGGCTCGGAAAGACACACACACATAGACACACAGAAGTGATTGCAAAACCCCATCTCCTGCTCAGTGGGGTATGGGCTAACAATATAGGAGCTAGACAACAAAGCATCATACAAATACCTCGGAGTAGAAAAGAGCCACCAAATATGTCACAAAGAAATGCGCAAAACAATTACCAAAGAATACCTGCGTAGAACGAGGCTGATCCTGGAAATGTATCTTTGTCCAAGGAAGAAAATCAAAGTCATAAACCAACTCGCAAAACCAGTATTCCAGTACAGCTGCAAAATAATAAACTGGCTACAAGCAGAAATCAATAAAGTCGATACTAAAACAAGGAAACTTCTCACTAGCCACAAAATATTTTACAAACATCATTGCATCTCAATAATGTCACTGCCGAGATGAGAAGGAGGTAGTGGCCTGATGGAACTCAAACAAGTACACAGAGTGACAAAAGTAGAATTGGCTGAGTACCTGAAAAGTGCAACACACTACCCTATCCAATTTGTATGCAAACACGAAGACAACAGGCTAGAAAAGATGTCCCTAACACACCTTGCAAAAATGTCCAAAGACAGGTGTGAATGGAAGATGCCACACATGAAACCGAAACAGTAACAAATACAGCCCCAATGATAGCAAAAAAGATAAAATAAAACAAGAAAAAGAGCAATCAGAGATTGCCAACCTTTGCCAGGACTTGTTTTGTGTGGTATTTTTGAATTTTTGTGTGGTGTATTTAGTGTGGTGTTTGTGTACTGGCATGATACGTAATTAATAAGAGACATAACTCGAACTGCCACTTTATAAATGCTGGCAGTGATGACCGGGTACCAAGACATCCCACTTTTATACAACCCCGCTTTGATCGGATACTTGACCCTGACCCATGACATTTATTATGAAATTGAATTGAGAATGGAATTAAAAGAAATTCAATTCAAATCAAATGGAAGACCAAATACTGTAGGTAGTCCTGCATTGGAGTAATCAAAAGGAAAAAGCAAAGATGAAGTCATCAGGAGGAACCTGGATAGGATTTGCATTTCAGCTGCTACTCCTCTAGCCTCTCCCCCCCAACCCCCTCCCAAAAAAAAAAATTCCAAAAAGAACACAAAAAAGAAAAAGATCAAGAAAATCTAATAATTCTGGCTGCCAGACCATGCGTCTGATCAGGTTGAAATTTTATATATATATATATATATATATATATATATATATATATATATATATATATATATATATATATATATATATATATATTCCCCATCACTACTAGATCATAATTGTGACGAGCATAACCCGCGCTCTGCGCAACATGTTGGGGTGGGTGTGTTTGAGAAAGGAACTGATGTAGAGTATCAGTAGTAATTTTACTTTAATGCAGTAAGTGGAATACAATGTTCAAAGTACTTCTTGATACACAATGTTTTGGGTTATAGCATTGTCATTGTGGAACCCTTGTTTTGTAGTTGGTATAATTTGCACCGTAATGTCCGAGAACCGACGTGATCGTGAGAAGGCAACATATAGCTGACCGTGGCTGAACACCGAACACAAATCAAAGGTTTGGCCTTGCGCTTTGTTTATAGTCATGCAGTAGCTGACTTACTGGAAACTGTGTTCTTTAAAGAATGAATGGCAAGTTCACATCTGATGGGGCCAGTTTGATTCGTGGTATCATCACATGGTCACCTTTGTTTGCCCCAGTTAGGATCTCGGCATCTAGAACATGGGTGCGGAGATTCCTAACAATCAGTCGTGTACCATTACATAACCCTCTTTTTATGTCTAGGTTACGTAAGAGCATGATAATGACACCAGGCTTCAAGAGTAGTCTGTGCGGAGGCATGCCAGTTGGGGTAATTGAGTTAAGAAATTCTAAAGGATATTGCTCAGCCTCTCGTGGATCTTCGCAAATGACTTGGTCTGCACTTAAGTATACTTTGATAGTGCCTGGTAATTTGTGTGTGATGTCATCATTCATTCTAAGGGCATACTGATTTGTGGGTGTCAGGATGACAGTGTTTGACAGGAGTCGAGGGTTTTGTAGGTTGATGAACACTTCAGTTTCCAAATGTTCCTTGACGACTTCACAATCAGGTGGAATCTGAATGTAGTGGGGAATATCGGGATGGTTGTAGCGCAATTGCCCATTGCCTAAGCGAAGTAACCACTGTGCGAATTCCTGTAGGACACAAAGCCAAATGCAGTAACCGTTTTTGGCACAATTTCACTGTTTCAGAACCATTTTATTTACTTTTTTTGTACCATGCACCTCATATGGTTTTTGAGATAATGTAAGCCGAATATCACGTTACTCGAGCGTAGAACAAAGTCGAAGATAGCGCGACACGAAACCACAAACTCGGAAATAATATATAAGAAGTTTCACACCTATTAATAAAGCAGTTCAAGAGATAATTTTAAAAATATTTTTGCTCAATCCCATATGGTTGCCAGACCATGTGACATCAATTATTCATGAATACCCTGGTACCCCCAAGGCTTGGGGAACATTTCTGTGAAGCTTCCCCTTGATCTATCCAGCCATTCTGGAGAAGAAGATTTTTGTAGCTTTCAGGATAAATCCAATGTGGCCGCCAAACCATGTGACCTATGATGTCATATGAGTGAAGCTTTTGTTCCTCATGGATAGGAGGTCATACGTGTAAAGTTTCACCTCAATCTGTTCAGCCATTTCAGAGAAGAAGATTTTTGAAGGTTAAAAAAACAATATTGCTGCTGAATCACGTGACCGATTACATCATCAAATCTTTTTCTTTGGATCATTTTATCTCGAGATGACCCTCAAAAATGTTTATACTGATCAGATGTAGCATTCAAAATATGCAATTATGATGTCATAACAAAGGCAACTATGATGTCATAAAAATCACTTATTCCCCATGAGGAGTGCTTGCGATGTGCCAAGTTTCAATTTTTCCCTTGGTGTGGTTTCAGAGATAGTGGTCCAAAGTTTTTCCGTTTTTCCAACATGGCTGCCACACCATGTGACCAATGACATCATAATTATCAATATAACATTCTACATGAGCAGTCACTTATGGTGAAAAATTTGTCTCAATATGACAAGCGGTTGCGGAGAAAAACCACTAAAGTTCTGGGCAGACAAACAAACAAGAAAAAGACGTCATGCAGATAACGATACTTACAAAATCTACCCCCTCTCCCAAAGGTTGCCATGGATACATCAAATTGTCATTTTCATTGAGATTAAAATTGACAATCTTAATCAAAGCTCAGTTCACTCAGATGAAAATAGTTTATTTTTCAGATTGAAATTCATGATTTTAGAAGTTTTGACCTTTGACCTTTTGATATGAAAAATAGTTGCTTTCTCAATTCAGTGATGGACTACGCAAATCCTGTTCAACTTTCAAGTCAATCGGATTAAAAATGACGATCTTTCAGTTGAGCTTTGATCTTTTGATCTCAAAAACAGTTGGTTTCCCAATTCAGTAATAAACTATGCAATTGCTGTTTAATTTTCAAGTTATTTGAGGAAAATCAATTGGCTTCTCGGTTGAGACTACCTCTACGACTTGGTAAAGTTTCATGATGGTCGGTTTAGAATTGTGACCTGTAGGCAATTGACAAACAAACAGAATAACAAAATCGACTAACCAATATACTTGAAAAATCTTCGATTTTGCAAGTAACAGACAAACAAACAATGCACTCTCTTTCAGTGAGGGTAAATGTAAAAGGAAATACCAACAGATATGCACCGACAACTGGAAGAACGATAAAAGAGCAGGAAGGTATAAAAAACATATATAAAAAAGAGTTCAATAGATATGGGCATCGACAAAGAAGGCTCATTGGAATGGCTAAGAAGAGGTCAGCTCAACTGGGATGGAGAACAAATTATAATAAATTCCCAAGACCAAGGACACTATATCAATGGCTTTAAGAAGATGGCAGGACTGAATCAATCAGACGTATTTCGGTTCTGCAAGGTGAAAACAGAAAGCATGAGCCACCTCCTATCGGGTTGTAAAAAAAAAAAACTTACGTCAGAAGAGTTGTATACACAAAGGCACAACAGTGTATGTGGAGTAATCCACTGGCACATCTGCAAATATCTCAATACCCCAGTTCCAGAAAACTCATGGAAACATGAACCAAAAGCAATTACTGAAAACAAGGAAGTAATGCTCACGCATGACATAACGATCCCATTGAGTGTGAACAGAGAAAAACAAAGCATTGCGACCAGATATAAGAATGAGGTACAAAAAAAGAAAAGAAGGCATTGCTAATTGAGGTGTCAGTAGCCAGAAATTTTGGCCAAAACAATGCATAATTCAAGAAAATGATCAAAATAGCAAGACCTAAAAAATGAGGTGAAAAGATCTGAGAAGCTGAGAGCTCTGAAATGATGAAAACAGAACTGCACGGAGATCTTAAAAACCATCATTGAAAATATTACTACAAACAAACTGCAGTTGGAAGCTGTCCGGGGCTCGGCGACGATCCTCAAAAGAGCCCTCATCACAAAAGTTTGCAACTTGGTCCATAAATGATAATCCCTTACTGAAACGGAGGCGGATAATTCGAGAGCTGGGAGGACTCCGTTCCACCTTCTGAAACTTGCATATGGCGATAGCAACCAACACACACACACACACACACACACACACACACACACACACACACACACACACACACACACACACACACACACACACACACCTTTCAGCAATATAGTCAAAAATCTAGTATAATAGTATAACTTCTGTAGTGTCTTAAGAACCAAACAAACAATACATTTACAACAGGGCTCACAGATCCCACTCCCCCCCCACCCCCCCACACACACAAACACTAACGAACATGATGAATAGTAAAATAGCATAATTGTAAAAGTTGACTTTTAACTTATCCTGTCCATTCACAAGCCCCAGATATGTCCTTGTTATTGGTGTTCAGAAGCACACGATCCAGACACACAAGCTTTGTGTATTTTCACGTCACGAAAATGTCCTTTGTCGAAGAGTTGTTTACCATTACTTAGTAATGACAAACAGCATCGTCTTTCCAATTGTAGACATCTATTAAGTAAATCACCAAGCCTGCAATGTTCGCTGAATGCATTCCTGCAGGGTTCAAAGTCCATTTACTGGTAGCGATCCGTCAGGGGGTTTTGTAGCACACGCCCATCCACTCGGTCCTTGCACCGGACCACATCATAGGGAGTTTGCCGTACGGATAGCTGCCTTTGTGGTGAGCTGGGATAGTTCTCCAACTCCTTCATTGTGCAAAGGTACACCCCTTTCTCTCAGGTACTTCTCAACGTATTTTTGGCTTCTTTTAGAAGCTTTGTGAGCCATTTTAGGTGACAATCCCTATAATTGCACACATGATATACTTTAAGGTGTCACGAACACCGCTGTTTCTTGGAGTTTCTGCGCATGCCCGCCGAGGATTCTGGGTGGATTTTGTCTTTTTGAAAGTCCTGTATTCCAAGTTTGGCTGGTAACATCAATTCTGCGGGGCATGCCAAAATAGTTCACAGTGTCCTCTATAGGTTAGGGTATGGTTTTCGATGTGGTCATGTGCTCGTGCTAATTTGCCTACTCTTATTTGAAAGACCTTTAACGTCTGCCAACTAACATCTGACAGGATGATGCAGAGGTAGCACACTTGACTTTGAGCTGGCAAATCTAAGTTGAATTCTCGACCTGAATGTCGACGTAGGATTAGTGTTTTGCAGACAGGGTGTTGCAACGATGATTGCACCAACCCTCGGATGGAGGTTAGGCTAAGGACCCATCTGGTAGTATTAGTGGATGTTAAAGAGTGTCTTTTGACATATAGTAGGTGGGTTATTGACCAACTCCAAATTCTAGCTACCCTAACCAATAGGGAGCACTGCATCGGTGGCACAGCAGTGCTCCCAGAAATGATGCAAATCAGCAGCCACAGGCTGCACAAGAACGAATTCATCCAATTATACACAGAGATGAACACACAAGCAAGTTAATACAGGAAGCATCTGTTGAAATGTTAATTTTCCTTTATAGCTGTACCAAGCTGACCATTTGAAGCCTCAATTTAAACTCATTAACAGTGTTGAAGTGGGGGGTGTGGACAGGCTCACCAGGTGTCCCATGTTTATATGGGATCATCCTGTTTCATACCTTTCCGCGACTCCTTTTCTCCTGGTTTTTCAGTGCTATAAACAGTATTTGAAAAAGGAAAGGCAGCACGCATCGCAGGCGCATATGCTTTCATCACGGCAACCATCAATAAGACAGCCATCATCATGGCTACCATTACCAAGTCCAATCAGCAGTCGGAAACCCTGCAACGGGGTCATGGGACTCATTGTGCGCACTGTAGTGATGTAACCATTACTAAATATGTTAAATTGCTTTCATTTTTTTATTTGCAAATGAGATAAAGTGCCTGTGGAAAAAAGTGATGATGGAGGGCAGTCGTCAAAACTGCATTAACAATAAATTTATACTTTCGAAACTGACATTTCATTTTTATTTCATAAAATTTATTTGTGCAGGTCGGGTGATATAAAAACATACTGTTGTGGGAATGACTCTTCGGGGTAACGTTGTTCAGTATAGCTCAGTTATCTCCATTGTAAATGTAATAGAGTAAGCATGAGGTAATTCATTGTGATATCAGATATGCATCGCTTATATTTCAAGACAGATGATGTCCATCCTCCTTAATGCATGTCTAAAAACTGCCAACCCTGTGAGCCTTTTGTTTTATGTTATTCTCATTGGAATATGTCTTAAAATGTCACTTTTTAGCTTCTGGGTAGGCCATCAGCACATAGTTTTGGCAGGAACGCTGTGCTCCAGCAGGCCCAAGGAATGGCGCCCCATGGTGATAAAAGACAGGCGGTCCACCACCCATCAAATGGACCTTCGGGCCAATGATGAGAGAGGAGAGGCCGAGGTAAATTAGGACGAGGTGTGTGGTTCATAATTAGGTATCGTGATTGTTGGACATGTATTTTGGCTGAGGGCCTTCAAATCGGTTCACTGCTACGGTTGGTGGTATTGAGATGACTCGCTGAACTCAGACCAGCCAAATGGCAAGACTGGACGATCACAGCAATTAATTAAAAATCCTACAATTTAAAGCATTTGAATATACAAAATAAAACACATGAAAGTACATGTCCCACAATAACTTGTACAATCACAATGGGGCCTACGACTGCACAATGGCAAATGAGGCCTTTGGCAACACAATGGACAATGTAGCCTATGGCAGCACAATGGTGCACCCCAACTTTACCCATATGGTGGATGGAGAGGGAGGGGGTTGCAGTTTATTTCATGATCATAGCCACAGCCTAATCCTGATGGCAATATAAGATCCTATAAGGTGTGCTGTTTTGGGTTGCCACCCAAAATGGAAAGGCCACCCATGTGTTACAGGATTACTTTGGTATTGAGCGGATTAGGTTTGGGCTTTTTGGAGTTGAACCTGTACTCATATTCAACAACATTCAACAATTGTCTTGCTGCACCTCACTTAGACCCAGCCTGCCCCAGATGCAGCCCCTGCCCCCACCTATCGTTTGGGTAATCACAATATCTCTGCTGCTGCTGCTGCTGCTGGCTTCTCTTGTCTTCTCCATCACTGATGAGTTTGTCTTGAGTCCATGTGGCCACAGGGATGGGGCTTCCCCAAAACATGACGTCATCTATCTTTCCTTCATACCTGTTTGGGTATCTCTCTCATCAGAGACCACAAGGCAGGTAGCCTTGTTGAAAAGCAAGCCTACACTTTTGGAGAAGCGACAGGTGAACCGCTGCCAGTGTATCGTACTTGTTTAGATTTCAAATAGAACATTCATCCACAACTAATAACCAGTGGGTGATGGTAACTACTTCTCGTTATGTCGTCTTACAAGTTATGATGTGGTCATACAAGCATAGTTCTAAAATGGCAAATAAAAACAGACAGTCTGCTTAAGCTGTGGCAAGAAAACAATGTCTGCTGCTTTCAGCAGTTGACACAGCTGTTAAATAAATGAATCTAATTTGTTGCGTCTTTGATATGACTCGTAGTTTACTGTAATTGAATGATAAGGTACAAAGAAAATACAATACAGACTAGACAGTACCCCTAATACAAAAGTTGGTGATTAGTGATTACACAGCAAAGAAATGAAGCAAATTATACAAAGTAAAATCTTTGTCTGAATCCTCCATACAACATCAATCCATCGAACTACCCGAGCTCGTAACAATCCTGTCATGCACAATAGGAGTGAGGTCTATCCATTTTAATTGGCTATGTATTTTCTGCTCATGCTTTTTAATGCAAATCTATTTTTGTTTTTTTTTTATTCCTAATTATAATTCCATATTTATCAACGATTACCACATCACAATCAATCCATTCAAGCTTTATTCACAGACATTAACATATTATTGTACAATTCTTCAATCGGTATTTAACATCTGATGAAGATTTTTACAGACAGGCTATGCGATCAAACAAGGTACAGTATACCTGGCGTTTGCTAAGATTAAACCAGGGTTTTCATGAAAAAAGTTCCTTTCTATCTTCCACACTGACTTCAAAGTGGACGCAACCTCGGGCAAGGCTGAGCTAGTGCTTCAACTCTCTAACTGTGTTGTAGAATCACGTTCCCATATATTGATTAGAATCTAGAGGTACCATGTCATTCCAAAATAATTTAATACTGAATCCCGTGACCTTTTCGACAAATCACAATGGGTTGGTCTGTTTGCCCTTCCCATTTGAGCACATCGTTCATTGATGCTGGAACCCTCTGTTTAATCTCATACTGTTGATTTTTTTTTCTCAGTTTCCTAATGCCATTGTAATTCATGTAAAGGTGCAACTAAGTCTCCTAATGTCCTTGTCCTCCAAGCAATATATAATATTTACAAGCTGCCTTATTAACCTAAGAAACTCAAAAGAAAAACACTCCGGCTGGCCTCGATGTACAGTATGTTTGATCATATAATGGCATCATTGAACAATATTTCAAACCATTCCCGAGCGTGCTTGAACTTCTACCATCTTTTCTTCTTAACATGTCGTCATTTGAGCGCAAGACCACCTGGTGTATCATCAAATCGCAAGAAGTAATCATACTTTTGTGGAAGACTGAAAGCTCTTGGTGTTGTGTTTCGCAATCATCCTGAGAAGCTCACCTTCAAAACCAGATATCAAATTGACAAACTCCACCTTGCAAAGCATTCCGTTGACTAGCAACAAAACATTCCCTACTCACCGTGGATAAGGCCCTCGAAAGAAGTTTCAAGCAGTATGCTTTAGGATTAAAGGTCAATGTCTTGATGGCACTTTATAAAACTTCTTGATACTGTAACAATAAGTTTGGCTTTCGACCTGGTCCCTCAATGCCAGAAATGACATTTCTCTATTCGTAACAATGGACGTAGGTCCTGAACCTCAAACTCAAGGTTAGACCCATCTCCCAAGATACATCTCAGAAATTCGACATGGGTTGGAACACAACACTTCTCACAAAGCTCTCCATCAATAGAATCCACTGCCCTTTCCTCACTTGACTGGCAGATTTTCTTCATTCAAGCACATAGCATGTTGTCACCAATCGCATTTTCTCCTCCTATTCCATTACTGAGGACGAAGTTCCCCAAGATAATTTACTGAACTAATATCATTAAGGATCTCTCTGCCTCCTTGAATGCCACTTTAACTGTTCCTTTATGCTTATGATTCCACCCTAAACCACAAATCCGTTGGTTCAACAACATGAAGACCAGACACTGCATTATGTACACTAGTACGTGCCCATACGTGCGTGGCCATACGTGCGTGGCTGTATGTGCAAAAAAAAAAAACTTTCAAACCACGCGCCAGAAACAACTACACAGGCCGTTCCTTCGTGCGTGGCCGTACGTGCAAACCAAAAAAAAAAAAAACTTTCAAACCGTGACCCAGAAACAACTACACAGGCCGTTCCTTCGCTCTCGCGTGCCCGTATGTGTGTGCCCGTACGTGCAACCCCCCCCCCCCCCAAAAAAAAACAACTTTCAAGCAACCACACAGGCCGTTCCTTCGCTCTCGTAAGTGACGACTGGATTGGGGCATTGTGTTTATCTATAAATGCGCATAACAAATCGAGAAATTATTGGAATACATCAAGTCATCACTATCCGGAAGTGGTGTGCGCCCGTACGGAATGTTCACATGCATTCCACAAATTATCGCTTGCATTGAAGTAACAACTGCTGTGATACTTTCACACACAGAGTTAATTAAAATCAAGTTTATCTCCCTGTCTTTGCTTGCCATGACATTCGCTGCCATTGACCATTGCCACTCCTTCGCCACGGTAACTAAGGCACCGATCGATCCCCATCGTAACCGGCACAGCACGTGACGTCATCGTCGGCCGGCCGCGCACCGGCCTATGCAGCCACACCTACGCAGCAACGTGTCCTGTGATTGGTAACTAAATGGCGCATCGGCCACGCCTACGCAGCAACGTGTCCTGTCATTGGTTGGTAAATAAATGGCCATAACTTGGGAAGCACTTGTCCGATTAATATCAAACCTTGAAAAGGCACATACTCAGGTCCCCAGCAATATAGCTGGCAAGTTTCAATTAGATCGGACCAGTGGTTGTCGAGAAACAGCGGTCACAGACACACACACACACACACACACACACACACACACACACACACATTGCTGGAATTATAGATAGATGACTTTTTTAATCCACATGTGGAAGCTCAAGGAGTGGAATAACAGAAGACAAAGTGTCACCAGACAAAGTGGGGTGAATATGAAACAGGACCACAACTTATAAATGTACCAAGCATGAGGAATTAAATTGCAAGTGAAAGGGATGCAGAAACACATCTATCTCTACCACCATCAAATCTGAAGACCACCTGGAATATGTCTTCTTCTGCCACAATCGCTGGAGGGTTTTAAGTTTCTCGTCTTTACCATGAGTTGTAAATTTGTGCAGACATTTCGAAGGTGATGACTAAAGCCAAATATAGCCTGGGTATTCTCTACAGCTAAAAGTGTTTCCTTGCAAACTCAAGGTTCCCAAGACTTTAAGCACCAAGGCTTTAAAGCAAATGAAGTAAGACTCTTTGAGACTCTTCAAAGCGTTTTGTAACTCCGAATGCTTTGAATATGAGAAATGTAAGAGAAAGAAGTGTGATAAGACAGAAAAAGGAGGGTAGAGGAGTAGTGTCAAAACAGTGACATGAGTGGTGCAGAAAGTGCGGGTGAAGTTACAAGCAAAGTTTTTCACCTCATTGATGTATTTAATCAACAAATGGGCCCTCAGTTGTATGCAAACATCATTAGGAGAATGACATTAAGAAGCATCCATGTACTTTTGCATTAATTGCAACAACATTATGAAATTTTATAAATCAACTTCCTACACAGGGTTTGAACCTAAAGTCACGTACATTGTGTGCGAGATAAAGATTGTTACCTCAAATGGCTCACACAGTTTCTAAAAGAAGCCAAAAATACTTGGAAAAGTACCTGAACGGCATCTGCACAATGAAAGAGTTGTAGAACTTTCTCAACTCACCCAAAGGGCTGAAATCTTGAAAAACTCTCGACGATGCAAGTCGTTGAAAGACCCGAACTGTGGACGGGTGCGTTCTACCCGAACATCCAACGATTGCTACCGGTGAATGGAATGGACTTTGAACTTCATGCGAGTGCCTACTGTGAACATGGCAGGCTTGGTGATTTATTTAATGGACGTCTAACATTGGAAAGATGATGCTGTGTCATTACCAACAAAGTAGCTATCTTCACCATGTGAAAATAAACAAATCTTGTGCCAACTGTTTTTCACGTGGGACCCGGATCAGGCAGCTTCAAGCCATATTTTCGAATTATTGGAGCAGAGCGGACAAAAGTACAAAACTTTCTCCAGGTGCTTGTTATCCTCGCCGAAGGATTCGTTGAGGGTATTGCATTTGGATCCATTTGTTTTCTGTTTGTCTGTCTGTTTGTTTGTCCACACTGAACTTTCATGTTTTTCTCTGCAACTGCTTGTCGGATTGAAACGAAATTTTCACCATTGATGTGACTACTCATGCAGAATGTTTTAATAATTATGACGTCATACGTTACGTGGTGTGGCAGCCATATTGGAAAAACGGGGAAAAAAACTTTGAACCTCTGTATCTCTGAAACCGCACCAAGGAAAAAATTGAAACTTGGCAAATAGTAAGTACTCCTCATGGGGAATTAGTGTGATTTTTATGACGTCATAGGTGCCCTCGTTATGACGTCATAATTGCAAATGTAGAATGCCACATCCAATCAGTATGAAAAGTTTTTAGGGTCATCTTGGGATAAAATGGTCCACAGAAAAAAAGTCATGACGTCATCGGTCACATGATTCGGCAGTCATTGTTTTTTTTGTTTTTTTTAAACCTTCAAAAATCTTCTTCGCTGAAGTGGCTCAACAGATCGAGGTGAAACTTCACATGTATGACCGCCTGTCCATGAGGAACTAAAGGTTCACACATATGATGTCATTGGTCACATGGTTTGGCAGCCATATTCGATTTACCCTAAAACCTACAAAATACACCACTCAAAATAAGTCCTGGTGAGGGTTTGCAATCTCTGATTGCTCCTTTTTTGTTTGACCTATTGCTTTAATTTTTTGATAGGTGCCACTTTATCAAATCATGCCTCTATGTATTATATTGATAATTTATGCAAATTACAAGTGTTTGTTAACATTTCATTGAAATTGTAACTTATAAGGTTGAAAAATGGATGTAAGAAATATTTTCTGCCTCTTTATCATCACTACTCTAAATCATTATTAAATTCAACTATTTGAGGTTATATTTTATGATTATAATGTTAATTTACACAAATTATACATATTTTTCATGTATTTATAAGTATTTTCTTGAAAGTGTAAATTACCAGCTCTAAACTACATGCAGTGAAATATTTCCTGGGTGCTTAACATAAACGATTTAATTGTCCATTGAAATCAATTCCCCATGGCTACATATTTATGATAATTTATGCAAATTATTCATTTATCATAGAAAGATGCCAATGTACACGTAGTACCTTAAAACACTTTTAGGCAAACTCGCTTAGTAAAACAAATATCACAACAGTATTGAATTGACTTTCAGAACTCCCAATATAGACTACAGGTAAAGTAATATTGCTCAAATGTATAGGATGCCTCCCCTCTCAAATGAGTTAGTCCACATAGCACTACATCCCTACCATACACTGGACTTTGAGAACAGTCATTTCAAACTAATATAGTGTTTCACTGTTGTTCTATATGACAAGACCAGCCAGCTGAGCTCTGTAAATGATGCCCACAAGGAGATGTTCTGGCAAAAATCCAAAGCATTGGGACACATCCCACCGACTCAGGATGCCTTACTGCAGCACTTAAAGCACACTGTGTAGCAGGCTGGGATCTGGAGCACCAGCCATCTGAGAGTAACAGATGCTAACTCCAGAGTTATGGGGCTGGAAATTGGACAAAGACAGTCAGTCTTGGGATCAAGTTTGGACCACTCTGCCTATTGCCTCCAAAGCCTGCAATGAACTGGTCAAGTGTGGTTGCAAGAGCATGAGAGGCTGCACTGGTAGATGTGCTTGTAAGAAAGCCGGATGAAGGTGCACCAAGCTTTGTAGCTGTTAATGTGAAAAGCAGATTTCCAGAAGACATGTCAATTTGTTTTTCAGTTATACTTAACCCCTTTGAAAGTACTCGAATATGCTTTTCATGAGATATTGAATTTGCACATCCTGCAAATGCTTGTTTTTTTAATAGACAGTGTGTGTGTGTGTGTGTGTGTGTGTGTGTGTGTGTGTGTGTGTGTGTGTGTGTGTGTGTGTGTGTGTGTGTGTGTGTGTGTGTGTGTGTGTGTGTGTGTGTGTGTATATATATATATATATATATATATATATATATATATATATATATATATATATATATATATATATATATATATATATATATATATATTGTTGTGGTTACCAGATTCGCAAACCACCATTCAGGTCCCTTAGGTGAGGTATCTCGGTAAGTGCATGTGTAGTTAGGCCCAAACCCGTTGTCTAGTGGGAATACATGTCATTTATACGTGCTGCGACTCTTCAGGATAGCCGTTTTTCTTTTACTATCTTTATTTTGGACCAATCGCCATCACCACAACCACAACATCAACCACCAACCACAACACCGCTTCACCACAACCGCCACGACCTTTACCGTCACAACTCGCCACCATCGCATCACCGTCATCTCGCGCCACTCATGGGCACCGATGCTGGACTCGTGTAGGGCGCACGTTGAACAGCGTGTACAAAATCACGGATTTTGTGCTTCAAAAACGGATCCAAAACGACACACGCCCACTTTTTGCCGTCCAATCGGTGAGCGAGGGGCGAATTGGCCCCGCCCCCAGGGCGATCGATATATGCAAATTTGTGGATCAAAAAGCCTTCACGCCCACTTTTTCTCGGGCCAATGGGGAGCGAGTTGAAAGGTCAAAGGGAGGGGGTCAAAGGCGAAGTTACGGGGGGATAAAAAGGACGGTGTTCGTCAGTCAAAGGAGTAGTAAAAGTCGGAACGAGGAAGGAAGGAGTCGGAACGAGTAGTAAAGGTCGGAACGAGGCGAAGGAGTCGGAACAGAGAGTCAAGACTTCGCGGGCGGTGGAGCTGCTCGTCGTGTGCGTTAAAAGTCGGAACGGAGGGGACGAGCTGTGGAGAGGCGGCGAGGGCGGACGAGGGGGTGCTCGCGTCGTGCAGGGAGCTGCACCCCTGGGAGGCCGACAGCGCGACCTGGCCGAGGTGGAGACGCTCGTCGCATATAATAAAGATCCTCTATGCCCCGAGCATCAGCAACCCTCCTTCTGTTTCACCCAGCGCTGAGATAGTGCGACCAAGGGGGCCCCGTTCCCACCCCCTGCCAGGCACTGTCCACGAGGCCCGCGGGTTGCGGGGCCATCGCCGCTCCGCGTCTCATCACCAGACGGGTAGGCCCGACCAGGTCTCGGCCCCAGGCCTACCTCATTCTTGAGGGTATTTCTTTTCCTTGGTTTTGGGTATGTGTTGTCGGCGCCGTCTGTGAAGTAGAATTGTATAAGTGTTGCCGTGTGCTCGGTAGTCGGTATTAGCTCTGCACTGTGTTTTCACTTTTATGTTTGCTTTTTGTGTAAATGGAATTGTGTTTTCTTTTTTGTGTGCATTTGGTGGAATTGTATTTGTGTGCTTCCCGTGTGCCGAGAATAAATGTGCTTTATTGTTGAACTGTTCTCCCGCTTCGCTTCGTCTTTTCCCCCATTGAATCCCCATCTTGCTTCACGTAAAGGGTTGGTAGTGGGCTGAATACGCCCGATAATTAATCGAACCGTCGAGGTCGACGATAACACCGCTCGGTTATTCTGATAGTACGGAACGGGTCGCTTAAGTGGCCCGTGTCCGAAGTCGACCTGCGGCGAGGTGCGATCGCCCGGTCTACCCTCCGCGTGGGTACTTAGGTAGTTCGAATTTGGCGAGCAACCCTATCCCACGCGGGGGCTGATTGGCTCGATCGCGGTGAGACCGAAAGGTCCACCCGTGACTGGTTCCCGGCGTTAGTCCGAGAGGGTCACGACTGGATTGTCCGTCCGGTGGGCGACGTGCCGCGATTCGAGTTACGTGGCCGTCCGCACGCCGGCGGGCGCGAAGACCGCAACAATATATATAATCATTGGAAAGTTGATGTACAGTTGTGGCCAAAAATATTGGCACCGTTGCACTTTTTTCATATAATGCACCCTTTCTTCCAGAAAATTGTTGAAATTAAAAAATATTTTGGTGTCCACATGTGTTTTTCTTTGGTTTGAGTTGAACAAAATTAAAAAGCTGAAAAAAATTACATCTTAGCTTATTCCACACACAAATCATAAAATGGCCCAGACTGTTAGAAATAATTAGATTTTAAGTAGGTGATTTTCCTTTACTTTGGAATTGAACTCACCTGTGGTGAGTTGTAGGTTCCTGCAATATAAAAATCACTCATTCAACCAGTTTGAATGGAGAAAAGGACTCATTCTGCTGTTTTGCGTCACTGTGTGTACTGCGTATGGCTGGTGTTGGCTTAATGGTTAGGGTGGTGGGCTTGGGATCCTCGGATCCTGGGTTCAAATCCCTCTCGGCTGTTGAATGATTACCAGGTGGGGTTGACTCTGCCCATCATTCTTCCGAGGTCGGCAAAATGAGTGCCAGCTTGCTGGTATACTGTGTCGGAGTTGCGACGTGTCCAGGATTGTGCCCAATAGCCAAGGAGACTGTTTAGACAGCACCAGTGCTCTGCACAGAGTATGGTCCCAATGGATGGATGGATGTGTACTACAATGGGCATGGAGAAAAGAAAGAAAACCACAGAATTGTCTGAGGAGGTCGGACACAAGATTACAGCCAAGCATAGACAATCTCAAGGTGACAAGTCCATCTCCAGAGACCATGATGTTCCTGTGTCCACCATACACAACGTTATCAGGAAGTTTAAGGCCCATGGCACTGCAGCCAACCTCCCTGGATGTGGCTAGAAGAGAAAACTTGATCGAAGGATTGTTCGAATGGTGGAGAAAGCACATCGATCAACTGCAAACAGATTCAAGCTGACCTTCAGATACAAGGTACAACAGTTTCAACTCACACCATCCATCGCCAACTCAATGAAAGGGAGTTCTATGGTAGGAGACCCAGGAAAACCAGTGTGACCACTCCTTGGCTTGTTTCACAAGATCTTGGCTATTCGTTGTTCACCTTGGCATCTTGGTTTTCTATAGGTTTTCTTGGCGCATAGGTTTTCTATTATCATCGCTTTTCCGAAACCTTGTGAATTCTTGGCTTTTTTCATTGGCTCACCTTGGCATTTATGAAAATGAGGAGTGGTCACACTGAGGAGGACCCCACTGCTGAGGGAGAGAGACATAAGAAAGCCCTACTGGAGTTTGCCAAAACGCACCTGAACAAGACAAAATTCTTCTGGGAGAATGTTCTGTGGACAGATGAGACCAAATTAGAGCTTTTGGGGAAAGTACATGATTTCTATGTTTTCCAGAAAACAAAATGAAACCTTCAATGAAAAGAACACCTTCCCTACAGTCAAATATGGAGGAGGTTCAGTGATGTTTTGGGGTTGCTGTGCTGCCTCTGGCACTGAGTGCCTTGAATCTGTGCATGGCATCATGAAATCAGGAGATTAACAAGGCATTTTGGAGCGCAATGTTCAACCCAGTGTCAGAAAGCTGGGTCTCTATAGAAGGTCATAGGTCTTGCAGCAGGACAATGACCCCAAACACACTTCAAAAAGCACCCAGGAATGGTTCAAGACACAATGCTAGACTGTTCTGAAGAGGCCTGCAATGAGTACAGATCTAAATCCCATTGAACACCTATGGGGAGATCTGAAAACAGCAGTTGAGAGAAGGTACCCTTCAAATCTGGGAGAGCTGGAGCAGTTTGCACAAGAAGAGTGGCTGAAAACTGCCAGTAGCAAGGTGTAGGAAGCTCATTTCTGGCCATAGGAAGTGCTTGACTGCAGTTATTTTGTCCAAAGCCTGTGCTACCAAATATTAAGTCGAGGGTGTCAATAATTTTGCCAATGTCGTTTCTTTTTATTTTCTAATTTAAAAGGATATATTAAGTTCTGAATCAAAAACAAAGATTCTAGAATCTAAACGGTGAAATAAAGAATTGTGGAGACAAATACCTTTGTCAATTTCAACATATTTTTAGAGAAAATTGTGAGTTATTTGAAAAAAGTGCAAGGGTGCCAATATTTTTGGCCACGACTGTAAGTTAATTTGCATTTTTAAATCATGAATAAATGCAAATTATACACATCAAAAAACCAGCTCTTATCAATATGAGAAGGAAATTATTCTGCGTGTTTAGGTTTAAGCTGCCAATCTTAGATCTATGATCCCCATTTTCTTTGTCACGAATGCATGTATCGTATAATCACTTGATATTGAAACATCACCAAAATACGACACATTTTACATAAATTTACACAAAAATTATATTTGAAATGAATTGATCTAAAAGCAAAGCTTGCAATATGAAGGCTCTGAATAGAACAAACATATCCAGTTCAAAAAAGGAAAGCTGCCAATTAAATCATTAGAATTACATTGAATATGCAATTAAATGCATACATTTTCATAAATTAGCATAAAATGCAGAAGACATTCAGCAATTAACAGTAAACATTGCAATATCATTTGTCTGGGTCAAACACATATATCCACCAAAAAAAGAAGCGATCAATATACTTTGCTGTAGAAATATCAGAGGGGATGCTTAAAATGCATATAATTTGCATAAATTCTCATTTTAATAATAATAGCCAATTACAGATTTTGCGACACCTATTGATAAAATTAATAAATGACACCCAGGAAAACAAATGGTGCTTTTGTCTGGTTTGTCCCCATAATTCATTTTGGCTGCCTGACGAGGAAGTATCAGGCAGACACCTCAGGGAGACATCGTATCTGGTTTGGGTGCTTCTTAACACTCATGGGAAAGATATATCTGGGGCTTGCGATTGCATAGGGTAAGTTTAAAATAAACTTTTACAATGATGATATTTACTTTAATCATGTTGGGATGGGGAAGGAAGAGGGGGGGGGGGAGTGGGAACTGTGAGGATTGTTATAAATATTTTTGTTTCGTTCCGGTGCCACAAGAGATATTATACTATTATCCACTAGATTTTTGCATCTATTGCTAAAACGCTGTTATAAATATTTTTGTTTGGTTCCGGGGCCACAAGAGACATCATACTATTATCCGCTAGATTTTTGCATCTATTGTTAAAAGGCTGTTATAAATATTTTTGTTTGGTTCCGGGGCCACAAGAGACATTATACTATTATCCGCTATATTTTTGCATCTATTGTTAAAAGGCTGTTATAAATATTTTTGTTTGGTTCCGGGGCCACAAGAGACATTATACTATTATCCGCTAGATTTTTGCATCTATTGCTAAAAGGCTGTTATAAATATTTTTGTTTGGTTCTGGGGCCACAAGAGACATTATCCTATTATCCACTAGATTTTTGCATCTATTGCTAAAAGGAAAAGCGTGTGCCATCGGGTGTTCTCTCCAAATGCGGGTTTCAGAAGGTGGAACGGTGCCTTCTCGGGTCTCAAAATATCCACCTTCGTGTGTGTGTGTGTGTGTGTGTGTGTGTGTGTGTGTGTGTGTGTGTGTGTTATCCACTACTGCCGCTCACTTGTATTCACAGGAGATGGAAGGAACTCAACAACTCACATCCAAGGATATTTCTTGGACTGTACTCCTATATTTCCATGAGTCTGATTTGCTTCCAGGAACATGATAATTATGGTTAACCATTTTGAAATTACCACTCTTTTATTTAAATACTGTTCTGAAAATTATGTTTTAAAGACTATTTGACACACAGATTTCGCCCTAGCAACGGTAGGTTAAAAGTGCCCCGGCTAGCAGAAGTGAGTCGCTGAAAACGCACACACAGCGCATGCACAAAAGGCCTCATTGGCATTCATACATCATTTTGAAAGTCCTGTATTCTCTGTGGTGCTCTTTTTTCCAGTGACACAAGTCTGTATACGCCATGGGGTGAATGTGGAAAAGGTTCAAAGTTTGTCTATGCTCACGTTTGGCCGAATCTAAGTTCACACATTTCTGTTTTCACAAATGCTTGACAAAAAAACGTTCGCTTTAACTAAGTACGCATCAAAATATTTTCTCTATAAACACGAAGGGATACGTTCTTGTGCAGGAAAACTCAAGAATACTTTTTGTATTCTCTGTAGTTATTGTACATACATTATTTCTGCGCAAGATTGACACTCATGGAAGAGCGAGTTGATATTAGGTATAAAAGGCAACAGACTAGCAGTGGGGCAACATGTGGACACAATAAGTAAGACAATCAATGATCAGCAAAAGAGGAGAGAGAAGAAGGGAGAAAACAGTAACCTGCAAATATAATAGGCACAGCATAGTTTAGTTAAGGTTAATGGGGGTAGAAAAAATTCTGTATCATGATGGAGGGTAACATGAGCTTACAGTGCACTGACTGCTTGAAGCCCTGGAAGGGGACAGTCCGATAGAACATTGATGCATGTAATTAGCAGATGGCCCCTGAATTGTACCTAAAGCTCATAAAATAACTTGGTAGAAAATGGCATTAACAAACATAAAGTGGGGAGAAGATGAAACAGAATTGAGGAAGGCGGTTCCACAAATGGGAAACAGAGGAATAAAAGCGTGGTGTGCAGTAAACATGCATTTTTGAGTTTCACCAAGATGGGGTTACTGGAAGAACATGTGCATTCTGGAGTTCGTGGGGAGGGTTGATGATCTGAGAGAATGGAGAACTAGACCAGAGGAAAGGCGACCGACCTATCTGGGATAACGGAACATGTGCTTGTGCTTCAGTCTCATTGCGGAAGATGGTCAAAAAATAAATGATGAAGCTTTTGATAAAACAGATTCTGATGGAGATACATGTGATACAGAGGCGCCAGCCCATAGGGGAAAGCAATATTCCATCAAGTTTCAGAGAAAGGCCTTATAGGCTGTGACGAGTTCTGATTTTTCGAAGAATGACTTGGACTTTGGAAGCCAGTTATACGATGTGATTGGCCCAGAAGAATTCATGGCTGATATTGAGGCCCAGAGGGTGAAAAAACTGAACCTCTTCCAGTTTCTGACAATGGAAATAGATAGGTACGTGGATTTGATGATCCTTCCAGAGAGGTACTTTGAGACTGAGATTTGCCAGGATTGAAAGACATTTTATTTATTAGACAAATATCGAATAATTTCCAGATCAGCAGAGATCGATGCAGCTGCTTTCTACTTGTCAGCGGGATGGTATGGGGATACTATACGACATAATGTGGAGTCACCTGCAAAAATGAAGAGAGTGTTTTCCAGAGCATTGGAGAGGTGAATTCCACAAATGATGAACAATAATGGGCCCAAGACCTGCACTGTGGCACTCCAGTCTTCACTTGGAGAGAAAAGAATTCCATTGCAAGCAATGCGTTAACCATGCGAGTGGAAGAAGTCAGAAAGCCAGGTATTAAGGTAGCCAATTGTATGCCATATGCCATGAGATTGATCAGCAGAGCATGATGCCAGGCTGTCAAATGCCAGATATATATCTGGAGAGAGAGTCCTGACCTCTTGTTTAAGGTTTAGGTCCTTCGACCATTGCTGAGAAAGGAGCAGCAGCATGCCCAGAGTTGAGTAACCATACTGGAAACCAAACTATCAGAATTCAATCTGCAAGGTGAGATTTGAAAAGAAGAAAGATTTTGATGTCAAATGCCACGATGGATTCCATGACTTTCTTATAATTGGGAGTAAGCTTACTGGTCTGTAGTTGTCAGAGTATCTGTTTTTGGTAATCTTCTTTTGGATGGGAGTGGTGTTTGTTGACTTACAAGGAGATGAAAGGTGGTCAAAGGAAAAGTATGGGCTGAAGAACACAGGGAGGACAAAAGAAAAAGAGTAGCAGAGTAGGATTTGAGAACATGGGCACTCATGTCATCTATGCTCATCACCAAAGTAGGATCAAGAATGTATAGAACTTCCTCTACCTTCTCAAATGAGAAATGACACAAAGACGAGGAAGTAGTAGGTACAAGGTGGTAATATGCGGGTGGGTTTGAAATATGAGCTTTTAAGGCAAGCACCGAGATGGAGCATTTTATCTTATCTCGAGCAGAGTCTGTAATGATATCACTTCACTTGAAATTTGAAGAGGAGTTGCATATTTAGTCATTGAATTCAACCACCAATTATTTTTGAGGTCAAATTTGTTTTCTAGATTTTGCAAGTATCGTGCTTTGCACGATGTCATCTTCTTGTTTCTCTGTTTGTTTGTTTGTGCACAGGATATCTCAAAAAGTTGTGGACGGATTCGGATGAAACTTGGTGGACACGGGTGCGTGACAAGGAATAATTGATTCAATTTTGGTGAAGATACGAATTCAGATCCAGATCTGATAATTTTTTCAGTGATTCTTCACCATTGAGAGATTGGGCGAAACTAATATATAGCATGATATCTCAAAAAGTTATGGACGGATTCGGATTAAACTTGGTGGACAGGTTGGTTGTGTGGCAAGGACGAATTGATTCGATTTTGTTGAAGATCTGGATCCAGATCTGGATACGAGAATTATTTAATCTTTAAAGTGATTCTTCACCATTGAGAGAAAGGGCCAAAATGATATATAGCATGATATTTCAAAAATGTATTGGGCCCAATTTGCTCTCGTGGATCAGGCATTACGCGTGGCAGAGATATGCGCTCCACCGAGTGCCCTTCTAGTTCCAATTAAGTTTTATATTTTGAACACTGAGAACATGAATCAGAACACGAACCTTAAGTTTAGCAGTGCAGTACTTTTTCTTTGAATTGGGCAAATTGTATGGCATCTCCTCCCGAGCACATGCACACAGAGGAGTAAAGCAATTGCTCCAGTCTATCTGCCTGCCTGGCAGTCATAGAAAATTGAAAATCATTCTAAACAGGAACCTACTCTTTTTTTAGCAACATCTTAAAGGACACAATCAGTTGGCACGAATCCTAATTTAATGTGTTAAATACAATGGTGTAAAAGAGGGTGCATCAGCAGTGGTAAACTTCCAAATCAGTGTTTGTTTGTTTTTCTACAGTCTTTAAAACTGACATCTATTTGAACACTGCAGAACACAAATCGCCTTGTTTACCCTTCCAAAACCATGTCAGTAGGACGGGCAAAACTTTACAATGTCTTGACCAATCAAATTTGCCACACACTGAGGGTGGGGAACATCGAGATCCAGACAGAATATCAGCTCATGCAAAGAAATCGTGCTCTCAATCAGAAAAAATAGATCATGCTTGGAAACGCAAAGCAAGAGTTGAAAAGACCCTTCCCATTTCGTTTTTCTTAAAGACTGTGTGGGGTAAGGTGTTCTATGAACTCTCTAGTTTGAGAAGTGGCTGTGTTGGTTTGTTTGACTGCTGCATGGCATGACTTGAAAAATGGAGTTTATACTTGGGGTATGTACGTGTAGGTATTAGTTGGAAAAAAATCATAGTCCTAGGGGTTTAAGGTGGAGGGAGGATACAAATTATCTCCATGTAAATATGTGTGGAATAGCACTGCTCTGGTGGGAGCGGGTATTACAAGTCACACGAACATACACCAATTTTGGGGGAATTGACACATCCATAAGGATGGGTTCTTTGCTACTGAGAGGAAGCAGACATTTGTGAAAGCATTTCCAGGCAAAATCAAAATCAGAGGCTGTGGAGATGGCAGCCCAATCCTTTTGTGAGAGCGAACAGTCCATACCAGTGAGTTGGCCTGTGCAAACAGCCATTTTTTGCAGTGTGGAGGTTACTCTCTCTTAAAAGCCAGCGAGATAATGGCTTTGAGAAGAACATGGCGTGAGCGGCAAAGAGAGGCAAAGGAGGAACAGGAGATATTGGATGAAATGTTAGTCATTACCCGGTCCAGGAGGAAGGATTCACCAGTTGCAAAAATTCTGGTTTGAAAATTTAAAGATTGGGTCAACCCACAGTCACACAAACGTCAGGTCAGGTATGGGAGCATGCGCCGGAGCAGCGCGTCGCTGCGTCCACTTTCTGCTGGTACTCCAGGGGCTCTGTCTGGCCATCCCCCAGGCAGATGCCAGGCCCATCCCCATCTCCTTGAGATGCTGGTCAACCTGCTGCAACCACGAGGCATGTGATCAGCCCATTGGCCTCCTCCACTCACGAGGCATGTGGTCAGTCCATTGGCCTCCTCCACTCATGAGGCTCCCTCACTGAGAGAATCTGGTGAGTAGGGTCAGTGTCAGGAAAACGAGCCACATGTCCATACAGCCGCAGATGATGCTCACAGACTATGCAGGTAACAAATCTAATTTGAGTCTCTCTTAGCAACCGCTTGTTGGACACAAAGTCTGACCAGCAATAGCCATGGATTATCTGAAGAGACCTGATTCCAAAGGAATTAAGTCTCCATCTCAGATCCATGGTCAGAATCCAAGTCTCGCATCCATAGAGCAAGACCGGAAGCACCAAGGACCTGAAGACTCAGACTTTTGTCTTCCCCCACAGGTACCGGCAGTGCCACACCCCATTATCCAGTGAATCCATGACTTCCCAGGCCTGACCCAGACGTCTGTTGACCTCTGGCTCACAGCCAGCAGAGACATGAATATCACTGCCAAGAAAAGTGAATCTGTCCGTGACCTCACCATCCTTGCCACAAAAAGGCACAGCAGGATAGCAGCATCCAAGATGTCATTGAAAGTCTGCATCTTAGTTTTGACCCAGGAAACCCGTAATCCCAGTGGCTCTGACTCCTCATTCAGCACCTCGAGTGCCCCCAAAAGGATCTCCAGAGTCTCTGCAAATATGACTGCATCATCTGCAAAATCAAGGTCAGAGATCTTGACATTCCCAAACGATGCACCGCAGCTTGATCTCTCTGACATCCTCCCCAGAATCCAGTCCACACAAGTGCTGAATAGTGTGGGGGCCAGTACACACACCCTGACTAACTCCAGTAACAACTGGTATCACCACATGTCACAGCACTCTAAGTACCAGAGTATAGTTCAGACATCAGATTGATCCATTTTGGTGGCACCCCACATGCCTGGTGTTGGCTTTATGGTTAGGGTGGCAGGCTTTGGATTCCAGGGTCCTGAGTTCAAATCCCGCTTCGCTGTTGAATTAATAACAGGTGGGTTAACTCGGCCTGTCATCCTTCCGAGGTTGACAAAATGAGTGCCAGCATGCTGCCATACTGTGTTGGAGTGGCGATCCACCCAGGATTGTACCCACTAGTCAAGGAGACTGCTTAAGCAGCTCCAACGCTCTGCACAGAGTATGGTTCCAATCTCCTCCTCCTCAACAAAGAGCAAGAATCCTGCAGAGGGCATCCTGATTCACTGAATCAAATGCTTTACAGAGATCAACATAAGCTGCAAGCAACCCCTGCCGAAACTATCGATGGTGTTCGGTGAGGATCCGAAGAGCAAAGATATGGTCAATCATTGACCTCTTTGGTGTAAAGCCTGACTACTCTGGACGCTGGTGCTCAAGCAGATGGTGGCAACCCCTCTCAATAATTATCCAAGCAAAGACATTGCCTGGCACTGAGAGCAGCGTCACCCCTCGGTCGTCATTGCATTCTTAGCGATCACCCTTCCCTTTCCAAAGAGGGACAACAAGGCCCCTCTTCCAGTCAGTTGGGATGATGCCTGTGTTCCAGGCAGAGCACAGAACTGCACGCAATGACCCAATTGCAGCATGTTCACCAGCCTTGAGAAGTTCAGCATGGATGCCACAGATCCCTGGAGCTTTACCAAATTTCAACCGGTTCACAGCAGCCTGTTCACAAATGAAGGTGGACCACAGCTGATTGGAGGGTCAGCAATAGGCATTGTCACACCCCTAACATCCAACTCAACAGCTGGTGAATCAGCCTGTTCCAGCCGCTCAAAGTGACCGGCCCAGCGGGCCTTCAATTCCGACTCCTCCGTCAAGAGCCCACCACCCTCTGCTCTAAATGCTGCACACTGAGGGCCGGGCTTGGAGGAATGCAATGCGCAAATTCCTCTGTAAGGAGGATGAGAATCACTTGACCACAGGTGATGCTCTACCCCCTCACAGATTCCTCGCACCTCGGCCTGCTTGTCCAACTTTAGTGCACGTACAGTTTTACGCCTCAGCTCCCTGAACAGCTCAGCTCTGCCATTCAGCCTGGCCCTGTAACTCCAGTCAACGGTATCCAGTGTCCCTTGAGAAACAAAATTCTTCTTCACCCTTCGGTGAGTTGCAAGACATCCACCGGTAACATCAAGGATGGTTGTCTTGAAGGCATTCCACAACTCTTCCAGATTCCCCAAAGCACCCCTCCCCCCAAATCAACCCCCCCCCAAATCTCCCCTCAGCCTGATCGCAAACTCCTCAGCTACTCTCTCATCTTTGAGCTAGCTAACATCCAGCCGAGGCTGGGATGGTACCATTCTCCTGTATTTAAGCTGCAACTTCAGAGTTGCTACAACAAGCCTGTGGTCAGTATTGAGGAACTGAGCACTTTGGTAGACCCTGGAGTTCTGGATCATCCTCCAGCGACCATCAGCGAGCACATGGTCAATCTCATTTGCCACACCACCAGCGTTGGAATACCAAGTCCAGCGATGAGCTTGTGGCCACTGAAACCATGAACCAGCCACCCTAAGTCCATGACTTCTTGCAAAGTCAAGGAACTTAGTGCTCTTCTGGTTCACAGTTCCAGACACATGGGGACCAGCACACATCTCATAACCATCCCTATAAGTTCCAGTCGATGCATTGAAATCCCCCAAGACAAGAAGAATATCTCGCCTGGGACACTGATCAACCACAGACTCGAGTGTGGCATTGAATGCGTCCTTCACGGTGAGATTGCTTTCCTCAGTCCGAGCATATACAGAGACCAGGGAAATGACACCCAAGGAGTGACAAATCCTTAGTCTCAATATACACTTGTTGACCGATGTTACCTCAATTATCATTGGAGTCAGCTTATTGGACACAGCTACAGCAACTCCTTGGGCATGATAACCCTCAGAGCGACCAGATCAATAGTAGGTGCAACCACCCCCATATGATCTCGCCGTAATCCGTTCTCCGACCCTCAGAGAGAGCTGCAATACCGATGTCCAAACGCTTGAGCTCAGATGATAACAGAAACAGGTGATCATCCTCTCTTAGGGATAGGACATTCCAGGCATCCACCTGAAGGGACCACCTCAGGTTAACCCTAGGAGACTGCCGTCTGGTGGACGACACCTCAGCACCACTCCACCACACCCTCCCGCAATCTGATCGAGGAATGTTACCCCGTAGTTTCCCTCCTATCATCAAAGATTAGGGGTCCCGAAGACTTTGCCACAATCCTGTCATCCGGTGAGCTGCCCTGCGAAGGGCAGCTACACAGGTGGTACTCCCACAGAGTGGGTTTTCAGATTTTTTTCTGCTTTTTGTATGTTTTTTGGAATGAAGGGTTTTGCGGTGGCTGGAGTGCAAATCCTGCCACCACCCTCCTAATAAAAAGTAACCCAACTGCAGGAGGACGCCCGCAGACACAGTTGGGCACTACATATTGATAGCCGTTGGCTCACAAGGAGCTCCTCCGCCCTTTGACAGGTTTTGTTCTTTATCCTGCTGTCCATATCCAAACACCCTCCTCACCAAGAAACTTGGTGGGGGAGATGGTTTTGTCACTGACAACCCGACCATGGAGCAGGTTCGTGCAGGTTTACGTGGTACCTGTAGCAAATCACAGATCTAATCTGACCTGACCTGACCTGACACTAATCTGACCTGACCTGACACAGTTGGGAAAGATGGTTATGAGTTGGTCCAACACAAAGCCTTGGCTACAATGCCATGGTCGGTTGTTATAGAGCTGATACTTAGCCAACTGGCATCGTGACAGTTGAAATCACTGCAGGTGAAGAACAAAGAGCTGGAAAGGGTGGTTATGAGTTGATCCAAGTTTGAGGAATAGAGGTGGATTGAGAGGTATCGTCATACAAGGTGTTCCAAAAAGACATGGACAACTTTCGTTGTTTATATATTTAGTACCACAAATGATACAATGATTCCCTTTATTGTATATGATACAGAAACTCATTCTGTTTTCTGGATTATCAGGTCTGGTGGTTTAATATAAAATAAAATGGGGACTCCACAGGAGAAAGCTCATGGTTGAGACGAGATCGTCGAATGGTTAATCGAGACGAGATCCGACGTGCAAGTTCAGCATAATTTCAGTACAAGGTATGGAAGGATTCTGCCATTGTGGACTAGTATCAGAGAATGGAACAGAGGCTTAAGGAGACTGGAAGTTGCTAGAAATAGAAAAGTACCGATCGACCAAGCGCAAGTGCAGTAGACATTGAACGAGTACATGAATCATTTCAACAAGGTCCCAGAAAATCAATCCGATGTGCATCCAGAGGACTGGTACTACCAACCACCACTGCACACAAGATTTTGTTTGAAAGACTGAAGCTTTATGCCTATAAGGTGCAGATTCTGCAGGAACTCAAACGCAAGACGTTTGCCTTGGAAATGCTCAGTCGCGTGGAGGATGACAAAGATTACCTGAAAAAGGTCATGTTCACAGATGAAGCTTGCTTTCTCATATCGGGAAAGGTCAACCTGCACAATGTGAGGATCTGGAGCTCTGAAAACACCCACGTGGTCATTGAACACATACGCCAAAGTCCAAAGGTCAATGTGTGGTGCAACCCTTTCCATGATAGCTTTGTGGGTCCATTTTTCTTTGCGAAGGATACAGTGACCTCAACAATTTATATGAACATGTGAGAAGGATTTGCTTTCCCACAGATTGAAGACCTGCAACCCAATATCATTTTTCAACAGGATGGCTCTCCCCTTCAGGGCAATGGAAAAATTTTGAGGCCGCTGGATTGGCCGAGATGGACCAACCGCCTGACCCCCACAATCACCAGACATAACCCCCCTTGATGTTTTTCTGTGGGGGGTTGTCAAAGGTATTATCAACAACAAACACCAATGTGATAAACCTGCAGGATCTCCGTTCTTGGATTACAGCTGCATGCGCACTAGTGGACGGACGTAAACATGCTGAGCCAAACATGGCAAGAACTCGTGTACCGCCTTGATGTCCTGCGCACAACAAACGGAGCTCACGTTGAAGTTTTTTGATGGTGTGCAAAATCATTATGAGTTTCTGCATCATATAAACCAAAGGGTATCATTGTAACATTTTTGTTTTTAAATATATTAACAACCAAAGTTGTCCAGGTCTTTTTGGAACACCCTGTATATGGTGAACATTTCACTGCACAGAGAAACATTAGTTTGTTTTAGAGAGCTATACACAGCCACAGGTATTCGAGAAAACTAGAAGGGGTTAGTGTGGACATTGGACAGTGAAGTATGGAGGTTTTGACCAAGCCAGCAACACCACGACTGGAATAGGTATGGGGCCGATTGTCAAAACAGAAGAAGAAATAACCAGGCAAAGACACTGAGGATATGAGACATGCTGTGAGAAGAACATTTCATTTGGCACACACTGTCCAGAGTGGCAACAATAACCTGAATGGAAAGGTCAGAAATACTAGAACGGAGACCTCACTGTTAACAAGTGAAGAGAAGGTGAGAAGACAGAGGAGCACATGGTGGGAGCAACAAGACATGCAGTGGATGTAGCGGGATGCGTGGTGGTGGCAGCAGGGCATGTGGTTTTGGTGGTTGGGTATTGAATGCCTATAAGGAAGGACGTTTGGGGCAGAAGGATGCATGGGGGGGGGGGGGAGAGAAGATGTCGGGGACAGGGGGGGAATGTTACAGACATGAAAGGGTTAACGGCTGTAAGTCAGGCACTCACAGTGATACGGAATTCTCTTCTGAATCCTATTTTCTACAAAACGTAAAGTCATCACAACCAGATAAAAGCGAAGGGTTTTTGAAAGCATGGAGGAAAGTTGAGTGGTAAGATCAGAACAATGGTATGTGAATCACAGGTTTACGAAATAGCCAGAAAGGGACAGAATATTTGGGAAGAAAAAGAAGCTGCAAGGATGTGAGTTCCTTTTCAAGGAACTTCAACACAGGCAGAGGTCATTAGGCCCATCCAAGCCTGTGCTATGGTTGCCAACCTGTTGAGGGTCATGCAAGGAAGCAAGCATCACGTACTATTTTAAAGGTCTTTGGTATGACTTGGCTGGAGTTAGGTTCGAACCGTTGGCCTCCCAGACTGGGAGGCAGTTGGAAAGGACAATAAAGAGAGAGAGATGAAGCATTTTATAATGTCATTAAATGAAGCTTTGAATATAAGTAAGAAGCAATTCATTTTGTAAGAAAGAAAAAGAAAGAAGTAATAATGAGGAGGAAAAGGAAATAAAAAATGAGTGAAGGAAGGAGTAACAGAGCAGAATAAGTTTGAGATTTTTTTTTTCAGCCATTCACACATTTATCCCAGTGATGTATGAACATCCTGAAGTGTTACATTCTTCCCAGATTTGGTGACCTTCCTGCTGAGTCACAAATTCTTCCCAATGGTAGATGAGTGTTTGTTGAGGTTTTATTAATACAATACTCTGCTCACCCACAACTGATTTCACTCTATTTTGCTATGATAAAGGAAACTTTAATTGTGAAATGTCAAATGTATGATGGAAATGAAGACTTCAATAGTTAACATGTTCATATCCAACAAAAAAAGTTCTTGAGTGAACAAAAGTTTCACATGATCAGTGCTAGTAAAATACAAACTTGGTTTTTCAGGTCAATAATGTTCCTTTCCCTGCAAACCTTTAGGAGTTGTGTAAAATAAGTTTGCATAGTTCATGTCCAGCTGATGCCTAAAATATACGTATTCAGTGAATAACACTGATTGTTTGTTCACACGTGCTCAAGATCCCCACTTAACCTTCACTCTTTTGTCACCATTTATCTTCCTCCTGTAAAATTACTTCCCTGTGTTCAACTAATCATGCTCTTTCCAACAGTTAGTAATCATTGATTGTTACAGGACAGTAATTCACCACCATGGGATTAAAAAAAATCGCACCATGTCCAAAGGAAGCGGTTCACTTTGGCATTTTTAATTTGAAATAGGCAAAGCCCAGAAACGAACAAAACCCATTAGAATTACCCTTCATAATTACTCTTTCAAATCACCATTTCAAACACTTCAGAATTACCCTTCAGAATTACCCTTTAGAATTACCCTTTAGAATTACCCTTTAGGATTTCCCTTTAGGATTACCTTTCGAATTACCCTTTCGAATTACCCTTTAGGATTACCCTTTCGAATTACCCTTCAGAATTACCCTTTAGAATTACCCTTTAGAATTACCCTTTAGAATTACCCTTTAGGATTACCCTTTCGAATTACCCTTCAGAATTACCCTTTGGAATTACCCTTTACGATTACCCTGAAGAATTACCCTTTAGGAATACCTTTTAGAATTACCCTTGAGAATTTTTTTTTTTTTTTTTTGTATACCTTGTCGAGGCTCGTATGAGAGCTAACACACAACTCACAGCAAGGGGGTATGAGACAAGAGGGGCGGGAGTGGAAGGGACAAAACAGTGGGGAACAAACACATTAGGTGAACTGTGGAAGGGATGGGGATGGGACGGGGAACATGGCGAAGAGAAGATGGACATTACAGGGACTTTCAGGAAGGAAAGCAGCGGAATTGAAGGAAGTGGGCTTGGGTGGATTATCGGGGGTAGAAAAGATCGAGGATTTGGATGGGGGATGATAAGAGGTGGTGGTAAACAGCTGTTTTGAAAGCCTGGAGGGAAGAATGGGAAAGAATAGAGTGAGGAAGTTTATTCCAAAGGTGGGAAAAAAGAGGAATGAAAGAATTAAGATGAGCAGTGATTTGTGATTTTGGTAGTTTTACCAGAAGGGGGTTGTTGGCGGACCTTGAGCGCCCTGTGGAAATGTGGTGGGGACAAATCGCAGAGAGAGCAGGGGGGGCAAGGCTGGAGAGGAGTCGGTAGAAGACAGAAAGACCACCAACCAACCTGCGGTGATTGAGTGAGAGGCCCAAAGACTCAGCTTCATTGCGGGAGATGCCGATGATCTTAAATGCCCTGGTTTCAACAGCGTGAAGCCGAGAAAGGTGGGAGGCAGGAGCACCAGCCCAGAGGGGAGAGCAGTACTCCATCAGGCTACGGACAAAAGCTTTGTAAGTGGTCAGGAGCTCAAGAGGGCCGAGGAAGGACTTTGCACGATGGAGGATTCCCAGTCGGCGACTGGCTTTTGAGGCGAGGTTTGAAATGTGACTTTCCCAGGAAAGGTCATGGCAGATAGTGAGACCCAGAAGCTTGAAAGAAAAGACTTCTTCCAGAGGATTGTTGAGAAAGTGGATGGGGGGGTTTCTAAACGGTCCTTTCAAAGAGACATAGTGAGATTTGTCTGGATTGAAAGACATGTTCCACGTGTTGGACCAGTTTGTGATTTTATCCAGATCTGCAGTGAGCGAAGAAGCTGCTGCTTGCCGGTCTGAGGGATGACAGATGGTACGGCAGAGGGTGGAGTCATCGGCAAAGAGAAATAGAGGATTTTCCAGAGAGTCGGAGAGATCATTGATGAAAACCAGAAAAAGAACAGGGCCCAGAACGCTACCTTGAGGAACTCCAGCCTGCACAGGAAGAGGGGATGAAAGAACTCCATTTAGGACCACACGTTGACTGCGACAGGAGAGGAAGTCTGCGAGCCATGAGTGGAGATGGCCTTGAATACCATAGGAAGAGAGTTTGGTGAGTCGGGCAGGGTGCCAGACTGTGTCAAAAGCACGTGATATGTCCAGGGATACGGCTCGGATTTCCTGTCTGGCATTGAGGACCTCCATCCATTGATGGGAGAGCAGAAGCAGCATATCCAGGGTAGAGTGACCTGGTCTGAAACCAAATTGATGATCGCAAATCAAGCCATTGGAGAAGAGGAAGGATTTCATGTCTGAAGCGATGATGGATTCCATAACCTTGCTGATGATTGGGAGAAGGCTGATTGGTCTATAGTTACAGGGATCTGTTTTTGCACCTTTTTTATGCAGGGCAGTGATGTTAGCAGATTTCCAAGCAGATGGCAGATGACCTTGGGCAATGAGAGGGTGAATAGAACAGAGAGAGGGTGAGCAAGAGCAGAAGAGCAGGCTTTGAGGACACGTGGGCTGATGCCGCCTGGACCGGTTGCAGAATCTGAGTCGAGGTTTGAAAGCAAGCTCTCCACCTTGTCAGGAGAAAAGGACACAGAGTTCAGGGACAGTTGGGTGCGACTGGGTAAGGTGGGTAGAGAAAGTAATGGGTTTAGGACACAAGATTTAGCTGCAAACACCGAGTTTAGACATTCAGCTTTATCACGTGCGGTATCAGCAGTGCGTCCATTTGAGGTAAGGGAGGCGATGGAGGGGGAACATACACCAGAAACAGATTTGATTAAACGCCACCAGGATTTTGAGGAGGGAGAGAGGTTTGAGAGTTCAGACTTGAGATGAGAAAGATGTTGTTTTCTGGCTTTCCTGAGGGTAGATACACACTTGTTCTGAGCTTTGTGGAAGGAACTGAGATTGCCCTCAGTTGGGTTTGCTTTCCATGAGGCAAAGGCAAGTTGTTTCAGGACAACTGCCTCATCACAAGCTTCAGTAAACCAAGGGCGGGAGGAAGGATAGGACAACTGAACACAAGAGAGGATAAATCTGTGCATGAGGGAGAGCAAGTTTCTTTGAAAGAATTCCCAGGATGAGTTGATGTTTGCGAAAGTAGTGATAGGAGACCAGTCTGTAAGTTTGATGGCTGCTCGGAGACCCTGCCAGTCGGCTTGAGTGAAATGCCAGACTCGACGGCGGTGAGGTGGTTCTCTGATAACAGCCAGAGAGATGTCCACTTTGACAAGGATGTGGTCAGAAGAACCGATTGGATCGGAAGAAGAGCAGCAGATATTGTCAGGGAAATTTGTCAAAATAAGATCCAGAAGAGATGGAGTACCATTGGTTGAGATCCGGGTCGGGAAGTTGACCGATTGAGTCAGTCCTAATGAGTCGCAGAAAGCTTTTGCTGAGGTGCCATGACAGGTGAGAGAGGTACCCACACCAAGCCAACTGGCGTGATGACAATTGAACTCACCACATAAGAGGAAGAGAGAGTTTGGATGAGAAATTTTCCCTTTAGAATTACCCTTTAGAATATCCTTTTAGAATTACCTTTTAGAATTACCCTTTAGAATTACCCTTCAGAATTACCCTTTAGAATTACCCTTTAGAATTACCCTTCAGAATTACCCTTTAGAATTTCCCTTCATAATTACCCTTTTGAATCACCCTTTAGAATTTCCCTGTCGAAGTACCCTTTAGAAGTACGCTTTAGAATAACCCTTTAGGATTACCCTTTAGAAATGCCCTTTAAAAAATTACCCTTCAGAATTACCCTTTAGAAATTACCCTTCAGAATTACCCTTCAGAATTACCCTTTAGAAATTACCCTTCAGAATTACCCTTTAGAAATTACCCTTTAGAATTACCCTTTAGAATTACGCTTTAGAATTACCCTTCAGAATTACCCTTTAGAATTTCCCTTCATAATTACCCTTCAGAATTACCCTTTTGAATCACCCTTTAGAATTTCCCTGTCGAAATACCCTTTAGAAGTACGCTTTAGAATTACCCTTTAGGATTACCCTTTAGAAATGCCCTTTAAAAAATTACCCTTCAGAATTACCCTTTAGAAATTACCCTTCAGAATTATCCTTTAGAAAATACCCTTCAGAATTACCCTTTAGAAATTACCCTTCAGAATTACCCTTTAGAAATTACCCTTTAAAATTACCCTTTAGAATTACCCTTCAGAATTACCCTTTAGAATTTCCCTTCATAATTACCCTTCAGAATTACCCTTTTGAATCACCCTTTAGAATTTCCCTTTAGGATTACCCTTAAGAAATGCCCTTTAAAAAATTACCCTTTAGAAATTACCCTTTAGAATTACCCTTCAGAATTACCCTTTAGGATTACCCTTTAGAATTTCCCTTCAGCATTACCCTTTAGAATTACCCTTTAGGAATACCTTTTAGAATTACCCTTTAGAATTACCCTTTAGAATTACCCTTCAGAATTACCCTGCAGAATTACCCTTTAGAATTACCGTTTAGAATTAACCTTTAGGATTACCCTTTAGAATTACCCTTTAGAATTTCCCTTTACAATTACCCATTAGGATTACCCTTTAGAAATACCCTTTAAAAAATTACCCTTCAGAATTTCCCTTTAAAAATTACCCTTTAGAATTAGCCTTCAGAATTACCCTTTAGAAATTACCCTTCAGAATTACCCTTTAGAATTACCCTTTAGAATTACCCTTTAGAAATTACCCTTTAGAAATTACCCTTTAGAAATTACCCTTCAGAATTAGCCTTCAGAATTAGCCTTTAGAAATTACCCTTCAGAATTAGCCTTCAGAATTACCCTTTAGAAATTACCTTTTAGAAATTACCCTTCAGAATCACCCTTCAGAATTACCCTTTGGAAATTACCCTTTAGAAATTACCCTTCAGAATCACCCTTCAGAATTACCCTTTAGAAATTACCCTTTAGACCTTAGTTATTTTATAACTTGGTTTACGGATCTGCCGACGGTATATTTGCCAAAATGAAATATAAATATAAAACAAATTTTTAGCCTTTTATATTTATACATTTTCCGCTGAAGGTGCAAAAGTTTCAATACCCGAAATGTAAACGTCGGCAATTATTTTCAAAATATAATTTCGTGCGCGCACCAAAATGCCGAGTCACCTTTAACCAAACTGCGCAGTAGAGCTGCGCAGTTATCTTTGGTCATGGCGTCTGAGCAGTGGCCAGCGTGATTCAGATTGACTGTGGTTTCTGGGGCGAAGGTGATTGTTAAGAAGTATGTCAGCGGTATAAATTTGAGTGACTGTATTGGTGATTTAATCACGCAACATTTTGACGACGAATATTCTGGCCGAACGATTGCATCAATTCAGTGCAGCAGCAGGGATGATTCACAGGCTACTCTCGATTGTGCTGATTTTGTTTCCATCGAAAGTTGTACACCGCTGTTCGTATTGAAAGATTTTGGTGCCAAGTGCGTCAAAGTTTCCCTGCGAGATGCTGATATTCAGCCTTCAACGGACCAGAAATCAGCCTTTGATGTGCTCATGGGGATGGGGAGACGGTACGATCAGATGCCCACTGAAAAGTAAGAGCTGGTTATGGCTCTGATTGACCGTTTTGAGCGTGTTGACTCCGAGTAGACACCTTTTTAAAATCATATCCAGCACTATGCACTGGTGTGCATGCACACATCTACGACTTGGACAGTAATTTTCTCAGCATTGTTTCCATTTTTTGATGATCCAACAGGTTTCTATAAGAAAAACATGCCAGTCTATATTGTAAAAACAAGTTTTAATCCTTATTTATTGTTTTTCGCATCAGATGATACAGTGAACATGGGCATCCTGCATTTGAATGGTCTTCCATCTTCAATGTTTTCTTAGATCCTCCTGGTCTGGGATTTATATTTATTCCACCCCCCCCCTCCATCTACCCTTGTCTTTTCCATGGAACATCTGAAAACAAATCATGAAAATATATAATTTCTAAAAATTGAAATTATATTTATATTTATATTTCCACCTACCGACCATACATTTTAGCTGAAGAACTGCGTAAACCAAGTTATGAAATATCTAAGGCCTTAGATAGAAGTACCCTTTAGAATTACCCTTTCGAAGTACCCTTTAGAAATACCCTTTCGAAGTACCCTTTCAAAGTACCCTTTAGAACTACCCTTTAAAAAAATTCCCTTTAGAATTCCCCTATGGAATTACACTTTAGAATCTCCATTTAGAACAGTTTAGAATCTCCCTGGAGAACACTTTAGAATCTCCCTTGAGAACACCTGAGAATTACCCTTTAGAAATGCCTTTGAGAACCCCTTCAAATTACCTTTGAGAATTTCCCTTTGGAATTACACTTTAGAACACTTAAGAATTTCCCTTTGGAATTCCCTTTCAGAATTTCCCTTTAGAATTACACTTTGGAATTTTCTTTTAGAATTACATTTTAATACCCTCGCCGAAGGAAAGGGGATTGTTTTTGGGTCCGTTTGTCTGTCAGTCTGTCTGTTTGTTTGTTTGTTTGTCCGCACAGAACTTTCGTGTTTTTCTCCACAACCGCTTGTCGTATTGAGACGAAGTTTTCACCAGTGTGACTAGTCATGTAGAATGTTTTAATGATAAGTATGATGCCATATGTCACGTGGTGTGGAGCCATGTTGGAAAAACAGAAAAATTTTGGACCTCTGTATCTCTGAAACTGCACCAAGGAAAAAATTGAAACTTGGCACACAGCAAGTTCTTCTAATGGGGAAGAAGTGTGATTTTTATGACATCATAAGTACTTTCATTATGACATCATAATGAACGCTACATCTGATGAGTATTTAACTTTTTGAGGGTGATATAGGGATAAAATAGTCCACAGAAAAAATTTTCATGATGTCACTGGTCACGTGATTCAGCAGCCATATTTATTTATTTATTTATTTTTTAACCTTTAAAAATCTCCTTCTCTGAAGTGACTGAACAGATGGTGGAAAAACTTTATATGTATGACTGCCTATCTATGAGGCACAAAAGGTTCACACATATGATGTCATAGGTCACATGGTTTGGCAGCCATATTGGATTTACTATTGAAAACCTGCAAAAATCTCCAAAACAGCTGGACAGATTGAGGGGAAACCACAAAAATGTTCCCCAAGCCTTGGGTGTACAAGTTTGTTGAGGAATAATTGATGTCACATGGTTTGGCATCCATATTGTATTGAATAAAAATATTTAATGTTTTCTCTGGAACCACGTAATCAATTGACATGAAACTTCACAATTATAATGTAGTCGTGATGGGGAATACATGTTTTGAATTTCAACTTGATCGGACACATAGTCTGGCGGCCCAAATTATTTAATGCTTTTGATCTGGGTTCTTTTTTTTATTTTGTTTTATTTTTTGAAAAAGGCTCACTTGGCTGTGCCTGGATGGGTTTGATGGTAGAGGAGTAGCAGTTGGAATGCGAATCCTATCCAGGTTCCTTCTGATGGCTTCATCTTTGCTTTTTGCTTGTTCGGGTTCCTTCTGATGACTTCAATGCATGACAGTACCTATTTGGTCTTCCATTTGATTTGATTTTAATTTTATTTTAATCCCATTCTAAACACCACACAAAACATGTTCTGGTGAGGGTCTGCAATCTCTGATTGCTCTTTCTAGTTACCCTTTGGAATTACGCACATTGGTGTGGAGAGGTTCTTATTCTTCATTTTTGACGGACGGATGGACAGAAGGAAATAGCTACATATTGAAGTGGCTTCACCACTTTAAAATGACCAAGAAATTTATCCTTGGCCATTTTTATCCCATGTCTGCCTATCACCACACCTGAATGACAATATGGAAATCTTTTTCCCTTTCTCATTCAATCATTTCTTCTGTGAGATGAGTTTTTTTCATCCAGGAAATCACCGTAATTCCTTAACACTTATCAGATTAAAGATGCCCACTGCTCTCACAATGTAGATGCAATGGTGACTTTTCAGTACTAATGAAGAACCCGTCCTTACGGACAGGTTAATTTCCATGGAATTATGGACGAGTTAATTCCCTCAAAATTGGCGTATTTTAATATGACTTATAATACCCACTCCCACTGGGAACCATACATATTTACAAAGAGAGAACTGTGGTTCTCCCCCCTACCCTGAACCTACGGGACTACAAAGTATTTCTTAACACTTAAAACCTTCCCGCGCACACCCCAAGTACAAGCCCCAGTTTTCAACTCATTTCATTCAGCAGTACATAAACAAGGTAGAACAGCACTTGGTAGAGTGCATACCTTCACCCGGCTGAACATTTTACATTTTCTATCCCACTGATGGACCCGATCCGGATCTTCACGAAATTCGAATTAAATATTCCTTGTCACACACCAAACCATTCCACCAAGTTTAATCCAAATCCACCAACAACATTTTGAAATAGCATGCCATATATCGTTTTTGGCCTTATCTCTCAATGGTGAAGAATCGCTTGAAAAAAACTGTCGGATCCGGATGCGAATCCAGATCTTCACTAAAACCTAATCAGTTCGTCCTTGTTGCACACCCAGCCTGCCCACCAAGTTTCATCCGAATCAGTCAATAACTTTTTGGGATATCTTCCTCACGGAAAATAAGCAGGGGTGAAAACGTAACCTCCGTCCTCCTTCAATGGCAGAGGTAACACACAAACAAACAAATACACATACAGACGCTTCTTGAGTTGTAGCATGATTTTGTCTCTTTCGAGGTTTCTCTCCACCTCTCTGAAATAACTCGTGCCTCTTCAGCTTTTCAGGGTCACAAATTCTCATCAGCTAATCGAAGTACTGATGATTTTTATCCAAACATGCAATATAACAACCTATCGGCGATTACACACGCACACACAACGATGCAGCTTAATAGTGGATGCAATGTGGTGGGTGGAGGTTGTAGAATACAAAACAATATGTGTAGTGTTGAATGCAGACATGAGTGCTTGATGCAGTATGCAGAGTGCTGAAAGCTTCGACGTGTGTCTGCCACTGCATCCACCCTCCTCGCCTACAGTAATTAGAAATCGATATTAAAGACTCGTGGGGCATTTCATAATGAATAGGTTTGCATTACAATTGTGGTAAATGCCAATTAGAAGATCAGCATAGGGTCAAGGTCACAAACGGGGTCAATATGCTCAGATGAGGATTGGAGTGAGGTTTAGTTTTGTGGCCATGCCTCAGGTCACCAGCCACAGATGCACAGAGCTCGGTGCTGTCTAATGCTGATATAAATGTATTTACAACAGTAGAGCACTTTTTACCCTGCTTTGAATTAGAGGCCAGAAGGTATACTTCTGAAAGCATAACTGCGCTGCAGTTCTTGCACTCATCAAGCAACATGGCTGCAGGGTTTGTGCAGGTTATCTCAATAAAATTTATGAAGACTTTAATATTTCAAAAAATAATTAAATAGCAGAGAAAGAGAGAGGGGTTATACTGAGTGTTACTAATACCTACCAAATTGTATTAGCATGAGATGGAATGACTTCCCATCATTTGCTGTTACGCATAAGGCAGTGCACAACGACAGTGAAGTATTTGATATATTATAAAGTGTGTATACATTTTTTGAGACACCCTGCATGTGCATTTTAACACCTCAAGTGAGATGCTTTCTTGTCTAATATGATGGCACAGTTGCACATTTACCTTAAAGCTATTTAGTCTGGATTTGCTACCCGAACTGGTTTAAAACTGTCGGACTGGTTCTTATCAGGCAGAGAGTTGCATCAAAAAGCCCGTCATACAATGGATGGGATGTTAACCTCATGATACATCTACTAGCATTGACTGCTGGTGGACATTAAAGATCCCATGCATCTTTTGATGAAGAGTCGATGAGTGATAGCCATCACATTGGCTCGAAATCCAATATCCTGCCACACCAGCAGTGGGGTTCATGGCAGTCGCCGTCTCGTGGTCGCATTTGAGGTACGTTCAGTGCACTATAACCAAGGTCTTAGAATATTACGATGGATATGACCATGCCAATATCTGCATCCTTCAATGGACTTAACCAGTCTGACTAGTGACAAGTGACTGTTAGGCGGTGGATTGGTTTTGATGTGGAATGAATAATTTATTGAATGACTGTGAAATGTTTCACTGTGAAATATGACTGTGAAATCCCCCACCCCTCCTCTGGGGAAATGTCTGGGGTTTTTGACAATTGATTTAACAACATCCAGAAGCATTTCACGAGGCTTTCAGAGAGGTCCAGAAATGGTCCGTTTTGTCAGTGTTGCCAACACGCACATTAAGGCGCACAATTGGGCTCCTTCGGATTGCCTGCAGCACTACAGAAAATGCTGCTGCACCTCGTCAAAAATTAGGCTACTTTGCTTTCTGTGAAGGCGCAGCACTCTTTTTCAATTTCAAGGAGCATTGCAGCGCACTCGTGTTACACTCGGTGAAAAAGAACCGCTGAACCGGAGTGTATCTTCTAAACAGCACAATGATTGGATGGCAGGGGTGTCTGGCCTCTGGGTGCAGAAAACAAAGCATGGGATTGGGTGATCATCATGAGCAGTTGCAATAGATAGACCCAGTAGGCCAAGAATAGAGGGAAGGAAATGGCAAAATGATCCAACGCTTTCTCGCTGCTCGGGAAGGAGAACGAGCGAAACACACTTTGTAGTCACAATCACGCAACTCCACCTTCAGATCGGTTAATATTTTGGATAATATTATTATCAGATCCTCCAGATATAATAATAGTTAATAATTACTCTAATCATGGAATCAGTATTTTTTTTTTAAATCAAACATGACAGTCAGTCTTGTGGAATTGTGTTGAAGTTTGAAAACTATTCAAGAACTAGAAGGGGGAAAAAACAGGTTAAGATAAGCGATCAGTGTTAAAGAGCATATCCATACTTTAACGTATGAGTACCTTGTTCTATTTTTGTAAAACCCCAAAATTATGTTTTTAGATCCTCGTGGAGGATCTCCAAGTCTTACTCACGTTGTTGTTCTTCATCTTCTTCTTGTGGACTTTTTTGTTTCACAGCCTACAGTTTTCATCGAAACTTCCTGAAACTTGACGTATATATGTAAAAAATACCCTGCAAAAATACCCTAAAAATTACCATCTCCGATTTTGAAAATTCCTCCTCGAAAAAAAGTTATGACGTCAAAATATCTCAGCTAATGGAAATCGGCTAAAAAAATTATCTCCGAAACTAGGCAAGCTTTTTGAAATCTGTTTGTGGGAGTCGAACAGGGCATTAGCAGAGATGAATTACGGCACATATGAAACATCACTATGACGTCATATCAATTTTTATGACGCCATTCCTATTTTTGACATTTTTCGTTTCACAACCCAGAGTTTTCATCAGATCTTCGTGAAACTTGCCATGTATATGCAGAAAGCCCACGTGTAGGCAGTAACCATCTCCGATTTTGGAAATTCTTCCTCGAAAAAAAGTTGACATCATAGCGCCGCTAATGGAAATCGCCTATACCATTATCTCCGAAACTGGGCAAGCTGTTTGAATTTTGTTTGCGGGAATCAAGCCGGGCATTAGCACAGATAATTTATCGCAAACCTGATACATCACAATGACGTCATATTCGTTTTTATGACGTCATCATTAAGAGGACGAGGATCTTAGCTCATTTGAGCTTGTTAAAATTAAAATCGCACTCGTATCCGAAGGAAGCTTAAAAAGTAGCCCTGTAGGGGACCGAGGGTTATTTCCCCAACAGGCAGGGTGACCGAGATGTCCTGATGCAAACAAAACAACAACACAAGAAAAACTAAACCTCAGGCTAGAAACAAATGAAGCACGGTGGGTTAGGGAGATTATTCTTCATTTTTGATGGACAGAAGGAAGGAATGACATACCAAATATTGAAACAGTTTGCACTGCTGAAGACGCGTCCTTCGGCGATTTTGAACAATTGAAAAAATTGGGTGCCTTTTGGTCCACTTGCCACTCCTTGCTTGGCAGGACCTTCTGCCATGCCTTGGCAAAATTTAGTTGGCAACACTGCGTTTTGTTATGGTGGACGATGGATGCTACCTGTCTGAAAGGTGCCATTTACTGATTTCCTTGTGGTCTCGCAATTCAAACTGCCGCCGTCGAAGTGATCTGCAGTGATCAGTGATCACATTACAATTGCACGGTGAGTTTGTGTTTTAAATATCATTTTCATTAAATTTCATCCAATCGCTTCGATATGTCTTTAAATGTCCATTCGTTTGTGCAGCTAGTATAATTATGTGCGGAGTTCAGGTCCTACTGACAAAAAAAGAAAAACCTCCGTCATGTTTCTTATTTATTATCGAAAAGAATAAAAGGGTGTGTGTGTGTGTGTGTGTGTGTGTGTGTGTGTGTGTGTGTGTGTGTGTGTGTGTGTGTGTGTGTGTGTCCGTCCTCCATAACTCCAAAACCATAAAACTGAGCAGCCTGAAACTTTGCATGTACACTAAGAAAACTCCAAGGAAGTGCAAGAGTGAAAATGGGGTGTTTAGGTTAATTAAATCACCCCTTTTGAAGATAATTAACGGCCTTATTCAACTATATCCTTCATTAGGCGATCCTCAGCCACCTCGCTGTCTGCGGTGTTGAGGTGTTTCCTGGGTAATCTCGCTGGGGTCTGAAGCCGCCATGTTTTTTTGGGGCCTGGATGTAAGATCCAGATTTGAAAGTATCAGCAGTTCCGACTCCCCCAAAAGTGTTGATTTGTCAAATTCGGACATTGCACGAGCGTTTCCGGGTGCATCGTTTTATCGAGGGCAATTTGGTGATCGCTTGACAAGCCAGGCGTTCTGTTGGAGTGCTTGAGTGCTTAAGCCACTTCCCGAGCTGTACAGTCCAGTTCGTGTCCTGATCGGGATGTACAGTCGACAGTTACGACCAGGTAGAAGTACAAATACAGCACACCCAGATGTGCTGCATATGGGCAGATTTGGATCTAATGCATCAGCTCGGGGGGGGGGGGGTCCTCGTGTGCAAAAAATGTACCTTAAGTTACCCACTGGAATTTTGAACTTGACCACTTCCCTTAACAGAAAAAAACTTGGTTACCATTTCCATAACCCGGCAATAAGTGTGAAAATGGTGCCTCTTTTGGGGGTTCCGACGGAAATTGTCGGGCCAATTATTCAGGGTAGTGGAAATAAAAATGACTGTTACTTTGCAGTCTCACACCCTAGAAAAACAAACTACCCCTCAAAATATCAGTCTTGAGACCCTCTTTCATATGATATGCAAATTAGGTTCATTAGTTCAAGAATCAGGTCACTAGAGGTCAAAAGGTCACGAAAATTTGGGTCAAGTGAAAATCTGACCCATCTCTGAAACATTCCCCACAGAACATGCCACATCCATATTTTACCCTCTCTGAGGGTCTATTCCAATACCATAGGTGCTAAGGAACACAATTATATGAATAAAGTGGAATTTGTTGCAATAAAATGAAAACAGCACAGAATGGAAAGTGGTCGACTTTCAATCTGATCACTTTTTGGCCACCGCTTAAACGATTTCCTGTTGGGAAACTTAAATGGTTATTATGTCACACCCGTTCACCCTAGATAGACAAATTAACCCTTAAACTGTTTGCCTTAGAAGACTCTTCCATGTGATATTACCTTTCTGGAGATTGGGCCAATAATGAGGTCACTAGAGGTCACAAGGTCACGGAAATTGGGGTCAAGTGAAAATTTCTGTGGGAAATGCACAACAGCACATGCCAGATCCATATTTTTACATCTATGAGAATGCCAAAGGAACACAATCAAATCGGTCAAATACAAGGATCTGCTCGATACCCTCCTGCATTTGAAAGAAGAAGTAGCAGCGAAATCTCCCGAGAGTGTGTCCCTCCTTCACACATGCCAAGACCACATTGGCTCTGAACTAGTAGACGAATTTGAACGATTCATTTAAAGTGTTGTGAGGAAAGTGAGATATTCAGGTATTGGAACACCTTTCTACACCTGGTGTCTCATCTTGAGAAGCTAATTTGGAGTGATCGCGAGGGAAACTGGAACCTTCGAATACAAGCCATTCAAGATCTGCTACCCTTGTTTGCTGCTTTTGATTCCACGAACTACTTGAGATGGTGCTCCCTCTACCCTGAGGACATGAGGAGGCTGCCTGTGATAGCACCAGAAGTGCATTCAGAGTTTATGGAGGGCAGATTTGCTGTAAAACGAACAATGGGACATTTCAAAGCGGTTGGAGCAGACCTTGCGTTGGAACAGACAATCAACAGAGCCCAGAAAAGTGCATCAAGAATAATTGGTAGTTCAAGAAAGAAGAAGTTTGTTGCCAAGTGGGAACTGATATATCATGAGATGCTTGCCATCACAAACCTTCACAGAGAACTTGCTGGTAGAGGTAGTTCCTCCCATGAGTTAGAAGTCAACAGGTCATTCAGCAAAGCAGCAACCGAGTTTGAGGAGGCCAACATTCAAGCCATATTAAATGTCATCGAGAAGAATGAGAATCCCTTCCTCACTCCCCCAAAAGAGAAAATGCTCCACAATATCTTAACCAAGGAAGTCATGTCGGAAGATATCAGAGAACAGCTGCTCAATGTGGAGAGAATCGGCAACGATACCTACGAGAAACTTCATAGACAAAGGTGCATAGAGAAGACCGTTTGACTGTCAGACACGATTCATCGCACCAACCTTAAAACCTTCGCTGCAATCCGCAATAATTCATTCCCACACAAAGGAAAAGCAAAACTCAACAAGCGAGAAGATGCTCAGATGAAACGTACACTAGAGATTGCAAAGATACGAGGACGGACTATGGAGGAACTCCTGCTGTACGATGTGTGTACAACATCTCCTCTCTTTGATGACGAAGGCCTAATGACCAAGCCAATTAAAAGTGAAATTGTCCATGAACTTGAAACTCATCTCAGCGACCAGGACCCAAGAACACCGAGACCTGATGACTCAATGGGAACATGCTGTATAGTTGATGTGATGGCAAACATTCGCAAGATTCAAACAAAGAGTTCAAAAAAATTTGGTGACTTCTGTGATGCCTTTCTAGGCTATGTTGCTTCTACAGTAAAGGGTGCCCCGAGAATTGATTTTGTGTTTGATTCCTCCATGGGAACGTCTTTGAAGGATTCTGAGCGGCAAAGGCGAGAGAAGAAGTCACCCATAGAACTGCATGGTGTGTCCAGGGAAACCCCTCTCCCTCGAGAAACGGACAAGTTTTGACCATCCAGTGTCAACAAAGCAAAATTTGAATCCCTCAGTCATGCAGAGGCGCTGGTACGGAATTGGAGTGCTCCTACGTTGGAGATTATAGTCAGTCATTTCTGTGGACCAGACAGCATCGTGTTGGTCCATGACATTGAGACCTGAAGAGGTTCCACAACTCAAGTGTAATGCAGAAGAGGCTGACATGAGGATTATACCACATGCGATGCATGCTGTTAAACAAGGTAAAAATCGTATCATAGTCCTATCGTCAGATACGGATGTGTTCATTTTGCTGATGTTCTACTGGAGAGAGCTGAATGCGAACGGCCTCGAAGAATTCTGGGTGAAGGGGTTGGTGACTCGACAAGATACATTCCGATACATGTCCTTTCAAAGAGGATCGGACGAAGTTTGTGTCAGGTTTTTCCCGCTGTCCACACACTAACTGGGTGTGACTACACAAGTAAAGTTGGAACCAAGCATGCTGCTCTGATAGCCAATCCAGAGATGTACTTAAGGACTTGGTGGTGGCGACAGGTAACCTGGATACAGTAATTGATAAAGTAGAAGCCTATCTGACACAAGTCCTTCAGAAAGGAACAACGATGAAAACCATGAACCAGCTCCGAAGCCACAGGTATCATCATGCCAAGCGGTCATGTTTGGATGAACTGCCACCCACAAGTCATGCCATTCCGTTGCACATTTTGAGAGCCTACTTTGCTACAAAAGAGATGGTGTCCCTCCTCTCATCATGCGAATCCTCTGACCCAAGACAATTTGGTTTCGAATTTATCGATGATCTTCTGGTCCCAAGCAGGGGGAACAATCCAATTCCTGAAGACAATGCAATTCACTGCACATGTCAAAAGTGTGGAACTCGGAGATGTCCTTGCCGCGGTTCGAACAATCCCTGTTGTACATTTTGCACTTGTCAAAGTGACTCGGAAAAGTCAGGATGTCAAAATGTATTTGGTGTTGTCAGAAAGTGAGTGACTGACTCATAAGTTTATATGCATTTCAAAACCAGAATCACATTCCACCAGTTGGTATGTGTTTACCTTCTATGTTGGAGTGGCACTTTTCGTTTATTGTTTGGGCCCTATGGTGGTCATTAAGTACATTCCATTCATATCTGTCCATTCATATCTGTATTTTTTGTATCTATTCCAAAAAAATTGACCCCAATAGAGGACAAAAATATGGATCTGGCATGTGCTGTTGTGCATTTTCCACAGAAATTTTCACTTGACCCCAATTTCCGTGACCTTTTGACCTCTAGTGACCTCATTATTGGCCCAATCTCCATAAAGGTAATGTCACATGGAAGAGTCTTCTAAGGCAAACAGTTTAAGGGTTAATTTGTCTATCTAGGGTGAACGGGTGTGACATAATAACCATTTAAGTTTCCCAACAGGAAATCGTTTAAGCGGTAGCCAAAAAGTGATCAGATTGAAAGTTGACCGCTTTCCATTCTGTGCTGTTTTCATTTTATTGCAACAAATTCCATTTTATTCATATGATTGTGTTCCTTGGCACATATGGTGATGGGATAGACCCTCAGAGAGGGTACAATATGGGTGTGGCATGTTCTGTGGGGCATGTTTCAGAGATAGGTCAGATTTTCACTTGACCCAAATTTTCGTGACCTTTTGACCTCTAGTGACCTGATTCTTGAACCAATGAACCTAATTTGCATATCATATGAAAGAGGGTCTCAAGACCGTCATTTCGAGGGTGTAAGACTGCAAAGTAACAGTCGTTTTCATTTCCACTACCCCGAATAATTGGCCCGACAATTTCCGTCGGAACCCCCAAAAGAGGATCCATTTTCGCACTTATTGCCGGGTTATAGAAATGGTAACCAAGTTTTTCTGTTAAGGGAAGTGGTCAACTTCAAAATTCCAGTGGGTAACTTAGGGTACATTTATTGCACACGAGGACCTCCCCCGAGCTGATGCATTAATCTGTACGAACTTTGAAAAATTGATGAGACGCCCTAAAACTCGAACTTGTGTAACTTTTCACAATAAAGTCAGGTACCAACTGAGGTTGCCGCAGCAACCTCAGTTCGAATCCGAGTCACGGCATTGTGGGTTCATTTTAATTTTACAATAATAAGGAGAACCTGCACCACCATTTGTAATATTTTCCCACAACGTTAAACCGACTTTCCCTTCGTTTTCGGTCCGTGAATCCCTCTCCAAACACGGTAAACAATGTTTGATGTTGTGATGTATCGTCAGGTTACGGAGTGAAATAACACACCAAACCTCCCAACATCAGTCGGACACGTCGTTTATTCCCCGACTTGTCGTTTACCCACTCTGAGGGTTCATTTTCCATGTAAATTATTTGCTAAATTGTATTTGCTGTTTTGCAATAAAACCTGGGGTGTGCTCCGTTAGCAAGCAGCTTGCTCCACTTGCCAAGCGACTTGCAAGGCGGTTGATGTGGACTGACTGGCTTGGCTAGCGATAGCAAGCCCTTTACATACCGATGGACTTCCGTGCAAGAGGCAGGGCCTCCAAGAATGGTCCTCGAATGAAACACCTTCTCCATTCGGGAGAGTAATACACCCTCCCCCTCGTGGGTCAGGAAAGCCACTTGTTGTAAATAAATGTTATTAATCCCAAATTCAAGTGCACGTCCTTCCTCTCCACGTCCCATGCGTGCATCGCCAGGTCGGCAATTTAGAGATCGCGTCCTTTAAACATTTGGCTCAACCTCAAGGTCTTCGTCGGCCACCTGAGTGGAGAGGTTGGCATGAGCTGACTGCTGACGCGACGATATATTTTAAGCGCCACATAATCGTGTTGTCGTGGTTATAATGGTGTTCGGGATTATCGGTGGTCCTCCATGTTCAGGACAGTTACATGGTGACTGTGAATGGGGGAAGATTAAGAATGTTAGTCGTTTTCCATTATCATTTCTTACCCCGATGTCTCGAGTTCTTGGGTGCGTCGACCGACCAAGTTTTGGCATTAATTGTGATGGAAGATATGCACAGCATTGATTTGACGTTTTGATGAGAATCATTTTTGTCTTAATTTGGTAAGCTTTCATCAACACTATTTCATGTCACCGTTTTTAATAATACGTGCATTAAATAATCACGTGCCACATGTTATTGTTTTGTCTTGGTAGATTCACATCAACAACGGCTAAGACCCACTTCAAGAAGAGAAACACAAGCGTAAAGCAGAATTGGATGAAAATAACGCAAAACTATTGACCCTATGCTCTAAGCCAGTGACGTCACAGCAGAAGGTAAGGCTCCGCCATATTGAGTGGCAAAAAATCATGGCAACCACGCACGTGTCACGCGAACTTCTGGCCTATTTCCATGGATTCTGGCTTCTGGCTTCTGGCTATTTCCATGGATTACTACTATATTTCTAAGAAGTGGTGTGGTGTTAGTGAAGATCCTTATATTATTTCAAAGGATAAATGGACAACAGAAAGGAAATTTTGGCCTCAAATCGTTTTCCCTGACATCTATGTTTACCTCGTTGAAACGCCGAGTCCTCACACTCAAGCCAGCCCGAAAGCCTTCAAGAGTATGGACGCTTACTCGTGTTATGTCGCCGGGTTTGTTAGTGACATAATCTCGACGAAAGCTGACAAGAACTGTATTATCGTGAGGGCAAAGGTAATATAAGCCTGTTTTCTTTCATTTCACTATTATTTATATTCGTTGTTGCTTGTTTTGTTCAGCAACCAGCGTCACTTTTTTAACCTGACTGCTGCCACAAGTTAATTTCAAGTGAAGCTCTTGTCTAAATGTTAAGTTTGTAGAAAATCTTCGTTCGTCAGTTTTCTTACAGATACATGATATTTTTTTCCATGACAAACATCCGGTGTGATGCCACGCTGCTGTGGATATTTCCAAGTGATCGTTTTTTATGTATTGTACATATCGATGTAACTTTCTGTAGTGAAAATGTTACACCGATTTTTCTTATTTTTTTTTCAAATTTCTAAAATCCTATTTAAAAAACTATTTAATTTAATCTGCGATGTAATAGCAATAAGACAAGTTTCGAGGAAACAACTCAGAACTGTGCGTGTTAGACGGCTGTTAGAAAGGCGATCTTGCCTATCTCATTCTGTCAATAAAACAAGGGATATAATGCATTTTAATGATACAAACCAGACAATATTTTGTAACCACCGGCTATTTAATACCAACTACTGAAATAACGTATCAGAAATTGGTAACATACCGGAGACAAAATGAAGGATACACAACCAATCATGTTCGCCAGGTCGCCATTTTTCTCTTCTCAGAACCGACATCCAAAGATTTTGTCGGTCTACTTCGGCGGGAAAGCGGTAAAACTGCCCTCCGGAGCCTTTAGTATATCACTGAGTACATCCCAGGGCACAACAACTCTTACCCATTTGCGGGGAAAAAAATCGCTTACTTGTAAATAACGGTGTAGTTGAAGTGGAGACTATTGGTAGTTATGGACTCGGTAATACTTTCTTGCTACTGAATATGGCGGAGCTGCCATAGTCACGTGACCGGTGACGTCATCTGAATAAGGGCTATACTTCATATAAGCATTTATCTCAGTAACATGTACATACTTCGACTGTTGATATTAACATGTGCTGATCGGCATCAACCTCTTCTGGTGCATCAACATTTTATCATGTGTGTTGTATCCTGGATAAGCAAATTTGTCGAATATTCCAGTCTTCTCGGCTGAGGAAATATACACATGGCTCCGACGTAGGGAAGCCATAACCAAATGAAATGGAAGACCAAGAAGGAACCCGAAGAAGTAAAGAGCAAAGATGGAGTCATCAGAAGGAACCTGGATAGGATTGTGGTTTCAGCCGCTGCTCCACAATCCTCAAACCCATCCAGGCCCAGCCAAGTGAGCCTTACAGAAATTGTTTTTTGCAATAATTCACTTCTCCTAAGAGAGAAAGATAATGAAAGAGAGGGATAGATAGTAAAGAGGATGAAAGAGAAGAAAAAGTAAGAATTAGAGTGAATAAAGAGAATTGGGGGGGGGGGGGGATTAAAAAAAATTTCATTAGAAAGAAATGTGAAAGGAACAAAGAACGAAGATGTCATGAAGAACCCGGACAGATACACTACCAGTCAGAAGTTTTAGAACACCCCCATTTTTCCAGTTTTTACTGAAATTTAAGCAGTTTAATGTTTCAATGTACTCTGAAATTTAAGCAAAGAACAAATAAACAATTGCAGATAAAAATAAATCATGGAATCGTTTTCAAATTTTGATTCATCGGTCCATAAGACCTTCCTCCAGTTCTCAGTAGTCCACTGGCGGTGCTTCATGGCCCAGGAAAGCCTCTTTTTCTTATTTTGCCATCTTAGCAATGGCTTTCTTACTGCCACTCGACCTGTCAAACCTGCAGCTCGAAGTCTTCTCTTCACAGTTAAAACTGAGACTTCCTTATTTCGACCATTGTGAAGCTGTACTTGAAGCTGCTGTCCCGTGAGCCTCCTATCACGCAAGCTGTTGACTCTCGAAAACTTGTCTTCTGATTGTGTTGTGGCTTTGGGTCTGCCAGACCACTTCCTGTCAGAGTTTCCTCCAGTTTCCACGTGCCTTTTGATGGTGTATGAAACTGTACTCACTGACACATTGGCTTTTTGCAATTTCTCTAAAGGAAAGACCTACACTTTTAAGGATTACTAGACGAATTTAGTGAGGCCACATCTCGAATATTGTGTGTAGTTTTAGTCACCACAATTCCGGAAGGACATAGATGCCATAGAGAGGGTTCAGCGCAGGGCTACTAGATCGATTCCGGACCTAACTACACTCAGCTATGAGGAGCGGCTGAAGGAGACAGGGCTATATTTACCAGAAAGGAGGCGGTTATGAGGAGATATGATAGAGATGTTTAGGATAATGAAAGGTATAGATAAAATAAGTGCAGATGAATTATTCAACAGAGTAGACAGTGATAGGACCAGGGACCATAGCCTGAGAGTAAAGAAGAGGAGAGTTAAGACGGTTGCAAGGCAGGGGACTTTTACTCAGAGAGTAGTTAATGCATGGAGTGGCCTCCCTGGAAAGGTAGTGGCAGCAGAAAAAGTAGATAAGTTTAAATTAGAATTAGATAGGTACCTGGAAGTTATGGAGATAGAGGGGTATAGGGATGTTGACAGGACTTTTCGGTAGTTTGAGCATTGATGGGTGATTTTGTGCATGTGAACGGAGTGCTGTTGGTGGGGGTCTTGTCGAGGGGTGTTGTGTGGTTGATGTTGTGTGTTTTTAACCAAACCTATGCCCCCTCCCCTGAGGGGAAGAAGAAAAAGAAAAAAAATACAAAAACTACAAAAACTTTTTAAAATAAATAAATAAAGAAAGAAATAATAATAATTTTACTTTTTTCCAATTTTCTTCCTTGGATCTTGTGTAGATAAATTAATATGGTGTTCATGCAGACATGATGGGCTGAATGGCCTCCACATGTGTTAGATTTCCTTTTATTTCCTTGTAAGTGTTAATAATAATCCAGCGGAAATGTGAAAAAGCATCTTGTGGCATCATTATGAAGTTTTTTTGGTTGATTTATCATCTCTGAGATATCCTGAATCAGAATCAGCCGGGTGCCAGACTCAAACCCTTGAGGAATTTTTTTTAGAGGCGAAAAACAATATGGCTGCCACCGACTTTCGATAAATTCTGTTTTGGGCGATATCTTTACTTCTAATGCACTCTACACACAATTTTGGTGTCTACTACTATGTTTTCATGGTCAAGAAATCCGATAATGATAAAATTGAAGGTGTATATGGAAGACCTGTCTCATATTTTCAAGATGGCTACCATTTTAATATGAAAAATTACCCCCGTGTGGGGGTGACGGTCATCTCTATAATGTTTTTTTACTATCATAATCGATGAACCGTTGCAGATATCTCCTAAAATGACAGACTAGATAGGTTTTGAAAATGGTGACTTTCACAACTTTCATGAACTCGTGACCTTGACCCTGACCTCGAATCCGGGGAAAAAATATGTCGTTGGGTATCACTCATCGACCTCTACTCACATACCAAATTTCATCAAGATCGGAAGTAAAAAGTTTTCTTTGTACCGGGAGGTGTTTTTGATCAGGTTACGTGGCGGCCAAACGGGACGGAAATTCAAAAATCTGTCCAGTTAGATACAAGATAATATTTTTACTATCATAATCAATAAACAGTTGCCGAATATCTTGTACAATGGCAAACTCGATAGGTTTTGAAAATGGCGATTTTTTATAACTTACGTGACCTTGACCCTGACCTTGAACCCGGACAAAAGTTATATCGTTGTGTAACACTCATCGACCTCTATCCACATACTAAGTTTCATAAAGATCGGAAAGAAAAATTGTTGACGGACGGACGGACGGACATTTGGTCCGGCTTTATTAGGCCATCTCGGTAGAGATGACCTAAAAATGGCTATTTTGCAGTTCCACTGATCACTTCGAGTAAGAAATTGAATTTGATGAACCCTCAAATATTAATACTACATACAATAATAGTAAATGACAGCTGAAGTAACTTACTTGCAATGATCAATGAATTGATGATTATATTGGAATATGATTTTTACACAAATATATCCGGATACATGTGGATAGTTGACTATGACTTTGGGTTATGTCTTAAAGTAAGTATGTACATGTATACGATTTTGAAATTACCTTTTGTTTTTAGGCAAACAAATATTAACTTTGTTAAGGATGCAAAATGTTCTACATTATGTTCAATCTTCGTCATCGTCATCATGATTAGCAGCTACTGCCCTTGTCTGTTTGTTACAACAGTCTGATCCAACATTACAACTGCAAAACATCGAACATGACATCTGTGCTGCCACACAACCACACCTCCCGGTGGAGCAACCACACTTGATCAGCTGCAGAATGGTGAGTGGTGCAGCAGACACATCAGGTGGAAGTGTTGTTGGACACAACGTCGCACCGTCCTCACCTTCTTGCCATCCATACGTGATGGGATCCAAGTTCGGAGGGTTTGACTGAGTGGCCGATTTCCATATAATGACTTGATGATGAGCACGATGTACATGTTGAACAAAGGCATTATGCGATGGGGGCAACGACTTCAATTTCGGAGCAGAAGTAATCTTGGAGTTGACCATCTTAGACTTCCACAACTGATACCGGTGTGTGGACATATCACCTTCGACTTTGGAACCATAACAGGCAGCAATGAAGGTAGTTGCCTCAGATATAATCTTTTCCTCGTCTGCTTCCAGTTGACCAAGTAAGGTGGGATGATGTCCGCACATATGCACACACTTGAGGTACAGACAGAAACTTTGGGCTTTGCAACCCTTGTAACCGAGAAGATGCTTTCCCAATTTAACTTGATCTTACTCAGCCAATTCCTCCCAAACAAGGATGGGCAACTCCATTTCACAAGAAGTTCTAACTTGAATTCTTGGTTATCCCATACTTTACTAGTACCTCGGTACATTGAACAATAGGAACCAATTCCTCCATAATAATTACGTAAAGTTATGTTGTTGTGCAATGGAAATTCAAATAACTGATCATAATATACAGTTTCTGAAACAGTTGAGCATGATCCTCCTGTGTAAGGTTTCATGGCAATGTCTGTGTGACATTCCGTCATGCTGAGCCTTACTGGCTTTACCTTCCTGGTTGTTGCACTACAACAGTGCCATCCAGATGCTTTAAGGTCGTTTTCCTGACCATTGTTCCAATCGGTGTTGTCCTTCATCGCCTTGGCGGTTAAAAAGATTATGGTGCTGTTTGGGCGCATTTCATCGCCCTTCCCTTTCCCATCTCACATGCTGCCGTCCCTTCCCTTCTCCTCACACTGCCTTATCTTCCCTGGCCCTCACACTGCTTGCCCTTCTCATCACACTGATTGCCCTTCCCATCACACTGCCTTTCCTCCACCTCCCCTCACATTTACACCCTCCCCTCTCCACCGCTCATGGACATCTCCTGGCGGTCTCCACGTGCTGTATTAACATGCTATTTTAACGTACCACATTTCATTCAAACCTGTACTACACCCACCTTCTCCACATGTCCCACTAGCAAACGCAAGTTGAGAACCCCTCACCTCATGCTTACCTCCTCCCAAACCCCCGACCCCTCCGCACTTCCCCCCTCCTCTCTCCCCCATCCTCCTCGCTACCACCCCCCCTCCATCTATCCAGCCATCCATTGGGACCATACTCTGTGCAGAGCGTTGGTGCTGCCTAAGCAGTCTCCTTGGCTATTGGGTACAATCTTGGACGGGTCGCCACTCTGACACAGAGAGTGTGGGTGGATCACGCCTCCCCCCCCCTCCCCACTTCTCCGGAGTGTAAAAGTGAATTAAAAAATTTATGCTACATTTAGAAAGCAATGTAGGGATAACAAACTAAAGTCTGAAAAAGGTTTTAAACAAGATAGGGATGATGTAGGTTTAGACTTTAGAGAGTAGCTAACAGTATTACCATCACATAATAATCCCTTGATATGAATATGGACATTTCAATATGTAAATATATTATGAGATAAGCAGGAATGTAAAAGAAACAATAACAATTATATAAGGTTAAACATCCTATCAAATTAAGAACAAGTTCAAGACATTAACACAGGGTCACTTCATTTTCTTTTTTTAAATGATGATGATGATTATTATTATTATTTTGGAATTATATATTTCTTATTTATACCTATATTATTCATCATTTTCAATGAAAGCCAAGTCGAAAAGATATGGTGCTACTCTCTGTGTTTTTTTTCGGAGAATTGAGGTGGGGGAGGGTGGGGGTCAATTTCCTTCAAAGGCATTGACAAGGACGATGCATGAAGGGCAGTATGGTGTTTGAGTGCTGCGCAGATGGACGAGCCTAAAACCGGAGAGGAAGTTCACAATGAGGAATATTAAATAAGCACTTCAGACCAAATCTCGACTTCCGTGGCTCAAACACAAGCACACTCTCCACTCGGCTGTGTGTCGTACGTTAATGGAATACAGCATTAGGAGATTGGGAGAACACATATAGGTGCATACTCATGCTCCCTAAGGCACCATGGCATGAGGCTATGACCTTGAGATCTTGGTGACCGAGTGACAAAGATGCTTCATTCCTGATCACTCTGTCCATAATTTTATTCACTCAATCCACATTCAACACATTTTTATTTCAGGCTTGTGTTTCAGATTTCTTTGATTAGTAATACCCACTCCCTCCAGGAGTGAAATATGGTTTTAATACCCATCCCTCTGGTTGGGGTCAGTGGTTAAACCACTTTCACTATGCCGCGTGTACAGATGAAAATTGCAAGTCGTCTCCCCACCCTCATGGGAGTGAGGGGGGTGAGTGGGTAAGGAGGTGGGATTTATTTCCTGTTCATGACCTGACCCTGGGTAGCCTGAGCATGTATGCAAAATTGGAGGGAAATTGGCCAAGCAGTTTTCGATTTAAAAAAGGTTCGGACACATCCACGGAGAATCACCAAATTTTAGTAATGTTTTTTTTTCCCCTTGCCCACTCATAAGTGGTGTTGCGGTTCTGGGAACCGCATCCCTCCAAAGCAATAGCGACCATCATACAGCGGTCCCTCGACAGTTATTCCATTGATATACGTTCAGATAGTCCCTTCCCTTTTGTCGAGCAGGATAACGGGACAGTGCGTTGTATGGATCTCATAGTTAGGCCTGATTATATCTCTATCTTCATTCCTACTATTTTTCTCTTTTTTTCTGAAATAAATCAAAGCAGGCACTGCACTCAGACAGCCACCTGTAAAAACTGCAACACCACCCTCAATGTATGCATCTTCGCGAAAGCCAACCATAGAAGCAAACAATAAACAACCTCCACCCACTGCACAGGACACACAAGGCTTGTTCTTTTCAACCCATTTCTGCATTTAATAATTACAAGTCTGGAGACGGCGATGGTTCACGAGCAATGTACACGGTTCGCCTTTTTTATTTTTTGACCTTCGAGGGGACGCCACGGGCAAACTGGCGGGAATTGGGAAAAAAGGAAATAATGAAAGTTGTAGTACTTGAAGAGCACTACTTGTATACCAACTTTCATTCGAAACAGTTGAAAACCCTAGGAGCTCGATGCCCAATTTATTGATTTTTTGGACATTTTCTAAGTTTGTGATCTTGTGACCTTGACCTTGGGATGAAAATGAAAAATCGAGCTCTGTGGGGCTATGCAGGTGCCATTGGCCTAACCAAATACCGAAAACCTCTGCCAGATTCGACAAACCCCCTTGGAGAAGATGTAAGTTGAAATCGGCTACCCCCTAAAAACACGTTTTTTTTGGGCATCGCTCTGCCCATAATGGGCGCACCACGCCCATTCTCAGGAAAACACAACGAGATCATGATATAAACCTCCCACCCAAATTTTATCAGGTGTGTGTGTGTGTGTGTGTTTTTGTCCTGGCACCTGTCCTCGTTTAAGTTAAGATTGTACAATAATTATATCGGGATAACTCTACTCTGTGTCTGCTTTTGTAAGTTGCTTGTATATTGCCGCACCTCTCGCGCTTCTTTCTATCCCTGCTTTACGCACACCAATAAAACTATTCACTGTGCCACATATCTTTCCTCACCTGCTTGTAAATAAATAATTATTAGAAATGTTCCCAGCTCGTTATTGTCTGTTCTTTCATTGATCCAGCATGGTCCTTATCTTAACTTAGCTGAACTTTGTTCCCAACGATCCGTTCCTTTTAGCCAGTACGTCCTTGGCAGTGTCGCTCGGCTGCATCCGATCCTTTAAAGTGGTCCGGTTCGGACAAGGCGTACCGATGGCGTGTTCCCCGGTAATTAAATCACGTGATTAATTCAGTAACTCGGTTAACCCAGAGACAGGAGGACACGAGGTCACGCGGTTGAGTTATTGGGGTTCACGCTCGGTTAGCGACCCACTGTGTCACGGAATTATCTTTGTGTGACGGCCTGCAATTCCGGAGAGTCTGATGGGAACCCGATATAGCTCCCCCCCGCCCGTCCCCCCCCTGGTGGTCTTTTCACCCACCCCCCGGCCCGCAACAGTATGTTTATTGATTTATTATTTGACTGTTATTCTGTTTGTTGTTTCTACACTTGGGGTAGTGTGTTGTTGGTTGATCTCTCTGTTGTTTCTACAGCAATGGAACTCCACCTGTGGCACTATAGTTTGCATTCCAATGACCACAAGAGCTATTCAAGCGGTATCATCACTTTGTCAAAACCAGAAGGGTCTCCCATGCTGGCAAGGCCGAAGAGTTAGAACTCGATGAAGAAAGTCACAACCCCCCCCCCCCCAAATATTATTACCAGCTAGGTATGGTTCAGTAGCCTTGTGTATCGTGATTCTAGTAGAAGGTAACACTGACTACACAACCCTCAGTAAAACTGATTATAAACCCTCACTGCCTTTTGAGTGAGCTGTTGTAGCAGATAGGCTCATGAAGCATACAATCAAATGCTACATGCCACACAACAGGTTGGAGGTACACACTCACCATATAGTCATCTAATAGTTTCTGGCAGCCAGAGGCAGAGAGTTTGGAGATCAAGGTGGGGTGCCACATTATATCAAATTCTCAATGAAATGTCCAGGGAGACAGCCCTGATCCCATGTCTAAGATTGATGGCCTACATCCATTGTTGGGAGCAGAAGCAGCATGTCCAGGGTAGAGTGACTGAGTTTGAATCTGAACTGATAGGTCTGAGATTCAGCCGTTGGGGAAAGGGAATGATTTAATTCAACTTCAATGATGGATTTCATTACTTTGCTGATGACTGGAAGTAAGCTATTAGGTCTGCAGTTAAGAGGATCTTTTTCACACCATGTTTATATAATGCAGTGATGTTGCCTGACTTCCAAGCAGATGAAAAATGACCAAAGGCAAATAATAGGGTGAACAGAAAATAAAAAATTAGAGTTCCCTTTCAAGGAAATGTGACACAGAAGGAGGCCCATCAAAGCCTGCACTATTATTACCAACTTATGGTTACTTGTCCATGCTCTATCCTTTCTCATGCTGTGCATCAAGCAAGAAAGCAGCACATACCATTTTTAAAGTCTTTGATATGACTTGCGCCAGGGTTCAAACTGCCAACCTTCCAGAGTTAGAGCAGTTGCTCTCACCATTACACCACTGAGGCTGGTGACTGAGGTTGGTAAGATGTGCAAGAGCAGCACACCAGGACGCTAAGACACATGTGCTGATGCAGTCTAGGCCAGTTGCAGAATCAGTCAAGGGTTTCCAAAACCATTGACACCATCTCAGGTGAAAAAGACACAGAGTTCATGAGCAGTTGGATGTGACTCAGCAGGGTGGGTGGTACAAGGAGCGAGGGGTTGAGGAAACGAGATTTGGAAGCAAACACAGAATTGAGGAATTTGGCCATCTTACAGGAAGAGTCAGCTGTGGTGCCATTTAAAGTGAAGGAAGGGATAGAAGGGGGGCATACTCCAGAGAGAGGCTTGACATGGTACCTCCAGGCCTTTGAGGAAGGAGACAGGTTTGAATGTTCAGCCTTGAGGTTGGCCAGATGTTGTTTAATGGTTCCCCTGAGAATGGACACACACTTGTTGCAGGCATTGTGGAATGATCTCGGGTTGCCTTCCAAGAAGTTTCGGCAAGTTGTTTCAAGGCAACTGCCTCACTGCAGAATTTTGTATACAATGGGTGAAAGGATGGGTCATGATAATTGTAGACCACATGGGTTGAATCTGTGCATCAGGAGAGCATGTTTCTGTGGAAGAATTCCCAGGCCACATTAATATCAGGGAATATTAAAAAATATGTGGTGCGACTCATTAGATGTGATAGAGTAGTCCTAAAGTGAGATGGTGGCAGCTTTTGGTCCCTGCCAGTCAGTCTGAGTGAACTGCCAGACTCGCCAGCACAGAGGTGGGTCTATGAAAATAGCCAGAGAGATGTTCACTATCACAAGCATGCGATTCGATGAACCAAATGGAGCAGAGGAAGAACAGGAGACTTTGGCAGGAAGCTTTGTCATGACCAAGTCCAAAAGGGAGGATTTGCCATTGGCATAAATGTGGGTCACACAGTTCACAGATTGAATCGGGTCCATGGAGTCACAGAATGAAGCCCTTTGCTTCAGTGCTGTGGCTGGTGAAAGAGGTACCAACACCCAGTCAGTTGGCATGGTGACAATTTAAATAACCTCACATGAAGAAGAGTATTGGGCATAAGCATATTGAGCACAGGTGCTCAGACTGTGGTGTTATTACCTAAAGGCAGCAAGATAGTTCATGAGATTTGTCCGCCAACACCCAGTTGCCATTGATCATCAGGTCAGGTCAGTTATGAGAGCATATGCCGGAGCAGTGCGTCGCCACATACACTTTCCACTGGTACTCCACAGGCTTACGTCTGGCCATTTCCCACACATATGCCAAGCTCATCCCCATGTCCTCGGGATATTGCTCAACCTGCTGCAACCACAAGGCACGTGGTTGGCCCGTTGGACTCCTCCACTGATGAAGCTAACCTCACTGAGAGAATCTGATGAGCAGGATCAGCATCATGAAAACAAGCCACATTTCCATCCAGCCGCAGCTGATGCTCATGGACTACAGGAACAAATGTCAACTGAGTCACTCTCAGCAAATGCTCGTAAACACAAAGTCTGGCCAGCGATAGCCAAGGATTCTCCAAAGAGACCTGGCACGGGAGGAATTGTGTCGGTCTCAGATTATTGGTCAGTCTAGTTCTCACATCTGTAGAGCAAACTGGAAGCACCAAGAACTTAAAAACTCGGACTTTCATCCTCCTGCATCGGTACTCACAGTGACACACCTCATGGTCCAGTGAATCCATGACTCCCACGCCAAACCTAGACGTCTATTGACTTCTACCTCACAACATGCGGAAACATGAATCTGACTGCCAAGCTAAGTGAATCTCTGTGACCTCAATATCCTCACCAGAGACAGGATAGCAGCATACAAGATGCCATTGAAAGCCTGGATCTTAGTCTTGACACAGGAGACCCATAATCCCAGTGGCCTGGATTCTTCATTGAGCATCTGGATGCCTGCCTAAGGATGTCCAGAGTTTCCACAAAGATGACTGCATCATCTGCGAAATTAAGATCAGATATATTGACACTCCACGATGGTACACCACAGCTAGATCTCTTTGAAACAACTGGAAATAAGACAGAGATGGAACCACCACACCTTACATTAATCATAGTACCACAGTATAGTTCAGAAATCAGATTGATCAACTTTGGTGACATCCCATGAAGACTGAGAATCCTGCAGAGGGCATCCCAATTTACTGAGTCGAATGCTTTGCAGAAATATACATAGACTGCAAGCAGCCCCTACTGAAACTCTCGTTTGCATTTGGTGAGGACCTGAAGAGCAAGGATATGGTCAATCGTTGACCTCTTTGGTGTAAAGCCAGACCACTCTGGGTGCTGGTGCTCAAGCAGGTGGTAGCTAATCCTATCAATAATTTTATCTGAGCAAAGCAGCATCCCCCCTTGGTAGTTGTTGCAGTCCTGGTGATCACCCTTCCCTTTCCAGAGAGGGACAAGGCCCCCCTTCCAGTCAGTTGGGGTGATGTCTGTGTTTCAGAGCACAGAACTGCATGCAATGACACGAGTGCAGCATTTCCACCAGCCTTGAGAAGTTCAGCATGGATGCCACAGATCACAGGAGCTTTCCCCCCTTTCAATTGGTTCACTGCGGTTTGTGTTTCCGAAAACAAAGGCAGTTCACAGTTGATTGGAGGGTCAGTAATCGGGATAGCAATACCCCCGACATCAAACTCCACAGCTGGTGGGTCAGCCTGGTAGAGCCACTCAAAGTAACCGGCCCAGGGGGGGATTCACTTCAGAGCTCACCCCCCTCTGCTCAAACTGTAATGTACTGAGGGATAGGCTTTGAGAAATGTGATTCACGGATTCCTCTGTAAGCAGGACAAGAATCACTTGACCACAGGTGATGCTCTACCTTTTCACAGATTTCTCACACATATGCCTCCTTGCCTGCCCTCAGTGAGCATGCAGTTTTATGCCTCAGCTTCCTGAGCAGACAGCTCTGCCATCAAGCCTGCCCCTGCTACATTGGTTAATGGTATCTAGTGTCCTTTGCAAGGCAACATTCTTCTTCGCCCGACGGGGGTTTCCAGAACGCGCACCGGAAAGATCAAGGATGGTAGTCTTGAAGGCACTGCACAACTCTTCAGGATCCCCTTAAACTCCCAGATCACTCAGTCCCCCACTCAACCTGTTCGCAAATTCCTCAACTACCGTTTCACCCTTGAAAATTACAAAATCCAGCCTCGGCTGGGATGGTACCATTTTCTTGGATTTCAGCCACAGCTTCAGAGTTGCTACAACAAGCCTGTGATCATTATTGAGGAACTGCGCACTCTGGTCGACATTATAGTTTCAGAGCAACCTTCAACGAACATAAACGAGAACATGATCGATCTACTTTGCCATACAACCAACATTGGAATACCAAGTCCCATCGTGTGGCTGTGGGCACTGAAACTATGAACCAACCACAAAAATTCCATGACATCACGTGAAGTCAAGGAACTTAGTGCTATTCTGCTTCCTGATTCCAGACCTATGGGAACCAACACATGTCTCATAGCCATTCCTATCAGTGCCAGTGGATGCATTGAAATCCACTTAGACTCAAATAGTATCTTGCATGGGGCACTGATCAACCACGAAATCGAGTGTGGAATAGAAATTCTCCTTCTCAGTGAGATCACTCGCCTTAGTCGGAGGATTTTACAGAGACCAGGGAAAAGACACCCAGAAAGTGATGAATCCTCAGTCTCATAAAACACTCGTTGACTGTTGTTACCTCAAATACCATTGGAGTCAGCTTGTTGGATATAGCTACAGCAACTCTCTGGGAATGGTAACCATCAGAACTACCAGACCAGTAGTAGGTGTAGCCAACTACCATGATCTCACCATTATCCGGTCTCCGAAACTCAAAGTTCTACAATACTGATGATCAGAGGCTGGAGCTCAGATGACAGCAGAGGCAGGTGAGGGACCCTCGTGAGTGAAGGAGGCCAATGGGCCAAACATGTGCCTTGTGGTTGCAGCATGTTGATCGGCATCTCAAGGAGATGGGGATGGGCCAGGCATCTGCCTGGGGGATGACCGGATGGAGGCCCCTGGGGTACCGGCGTCAAGGGGATGCAGCGACACGCTGCTCCGGCGCATGCTCCCACACCTGACCTTACCTGACAGGTGATCATCCATTCTTCGAGTGACGACATTCCAGGCACCCACCCGAAGGAACCCCATCTGGTGGACGACACATAAAGGACCACGCCAACACACACCACCACAACCTGACCCAGTCGGGTTGCTCCATGGTTTCCCTCCTATAATCATAAACTGGGGATCCTGGAGGCTTTATGCCTTTCCCATCATCCGGTGAGCAGCCCTGTGAAGAGCAGTTGTACTGGAGGTACTCCAATGGTGCAGATTGTTCTGGGTTTAATTCGCGTTCTTCATTTGTGTTGCAGAATTAAGTGTTTTACGGTGGCTGGAGTGCCACTCCTGCCACCAACATCCTAGGAAAGGCTAATCCAACTGCAGGAGGACGCTCACAAACACAGTTGAGCATGCTAGATATGGATGTCCATTGGCTCACGAGGAGGACCTCCACCTTTTTACAGGTTTTGTATTTAGTCCTGCTGGATGTCCAGATCCTTGCACCCTCCTCACCAGGAAACCTGGTGGGGGAGTTGGTTTTGTCACCAACAACCCGACCAAGGAACAGGGTGTACAGATTTACATGGTACCTGGAGAAAGTCACAGATCTGACCTGACATGATCACTTCCACCACTGAAGGTGGATAAAGGTTATGTTTTCAGCCCTGTCTGTCTGTGAGCAGGACATCTAAAAAAGTAAAGGAAGGATTCGGAAGAAATTTGATGAAAAGGTTGGGTGTGTGACAAGTACAAATTGATCAGATTTTCGTGAAGATCCGGATTCGGATCTGGATTCGAGATTTAAAAAAAAGTGATTCTTCATCATTGGCCAATTGAGAGATCGGTCAAAATAGTATATCACAGGATATCTCACAAAAGTATGGACAGATTCTCATGAAACTTGGTGGACAAGTTGCGTGTCTGACAAGGACGAAATATTTTGATGTTGATGAAGATTCAGAACTGGATACAAGAAATTTTTACTTTTTTTTTTTTTTAAGTGATTCTTCACCATTGTGAGATGTGGCCAAAAATGATATATGACATGATATTTCAAAAAGTTAGATGAATTTGGATGAAAATTGGACGAGTTTGGTAGGTGACAATAACAAGTTGATTAGATGTTGGTGTGTGACAAGGACGAATGGTCCAGATGCTTATCCAACCTATCAGTGGGATACAAAACATAAACTGTTCAACCTGGTAGAAGTATGCGCTCGACAGAATGCTGTTCGAGTTATCCTCGCCGAAGGAGAGGGTATTGCATTTGGGTCCGTTTGTTACTTATGAAATCTAAAGATTTCGTAAGTATATTGATGACTTCCGTCCTCTGTTTGTGTGTTTGCGTGTTTGTTTGTAGGCACAATAACTCGAGAACGGAAGAAGCTACCAATGTTAAATTACACCACGTGATTCGGGAGGGTGATGGCTTGCGCTGATTAGATTTTGGTCAAAATCGGTCAAAGGTCAAGGTCACAGTGAGGTCAAACATTCGATTTTTGATGGTTTGGTACAGAATCATCGTAGAAACTTCTGGTTTGCGTCGCTACCTTCTCTCGAGACAGCTTTTATTAGACAATGTCAGATGTCAAGTTGACGATTTTGTAAGTACCAGTCTATGACTGCTTGTTTGTTTGTTTGTCTGTTTGTTTGTCCACACAGAATTTTCATGTTTTTCTCCGCAACCGCTTATCAGATTGAGAAGAAATTTTCACCATTGGTGCGACTACTCATGTGGAATGTTTTAATGATAATTATGACGTCGTCGGTCATGTGGTGTCAGCCATATTGGAAAAATGGGAAAACTTTGGACCTATGTATCTCTGAAACCGTATCAAGGAAAAAAATTAAACTTGGCACATAGCAAGTACTCCCCATGGAAAATATTTTGATGCTAACTCCGTCATTATAGGTCACATGGTATGGCAGCCATATTTGATGAAAGGAAAATGTTTGGACATTATTTTCTCCAAAACTGCTCAATGATAAAAAATGAAACTTGGCATATGTCATCAACTCCTCTTGGAGTACATAGAATGATAACGATGATATCATCGGTGAAGTGGTATTCCAACCATAATTGTTTGAATTGAAATTCTTATCTGAAAAATCTGATACTTTATGTCTATCTCATATATATATATATATATATATATATATATATATATATATATATATATATATATATATATATATATATATATATATACATATATATATATCTTCTTCTTCTGCTTTCGGCTGCTGCCGTTAGGGGTCGCCACAGCGGATCATCCATATGATCCGCATTGTGATTTGGCACATATTTTACGCCGGATGCCCTTCCTGACGCAACCCTGGTCGCCTCTTACGACACAGGGATATGGTACACCTATTTTTACCGGGGAATACACCGGCCCAGTACACTGGTACTCATTTCGCCGACCTCGGAAGGATGACAGGCTGAGTCAACCCCCTGGTGTATTAATTCAGTGGCCCAATGGGGCTTGAACTCAGGACCTTTTGGATCTCAAGCCGCTGCCCTAACCATTGCGCCAACACCAGGTTCATATATATATATATATATATATATATATATATATATATATATATATATATATATATATATATATATATATATATATTTATGACGCTCATAACCCATGCCAATAAACAATGACATAATAGGGTGCATGGATGATATGAGTATATGGGCCATAATAACAATGGGCCATAATAGTAGCGTGTTTAGTTAACGATGGTATTTTTGTCCAGAATGAATGCGTGAGGCGAGACTATGCACTCTACAAGTGGCGTTCTAGTTAGCTATGTAAACAGCATCTATATTTATTATATTTGATATTTAATGAATGAGTGTAGTGAAATGAATGAGTGGAGGTGAGCAGTGATTCCGAATTTTGGGAGTTTCATCAGAATGGAATGATCTCATAAGTTTTAACACACCAGCTCCAAATCATAAATGCATTAATTTGCTTTACCTCTGATGTACTTTCTCCCCTCAATTGCCATCACATGATCATTTTGTGCTTTATGTTATGGAAAGTTCTACTCACTTTCTTCTCTCAAGAAACTTTGTTTCATATCACAAGTATATCACAAACTTCTCAATGGCATACGTAATTTATTCCCCAAAGTTTTTGTCTGCTTTCTGTTTATTAACTTTATTTCTTCTTTTCCTGTACATGTCGTTTGCAAATTATCATTTCAAGTTTCAACATTGCTAAAAAAAAATAAAAAAAGCCATGATTGTATAAAAAATAAATCTGTTCTTAAAATATCTGGAAAGTAAAGGATGAGTTTTTGATGAAAACGACTGATTTTAATATGTGTGGTTACTACAAAGGAATTTGTGGTGCGTGGAAGCGGTTGTGCTGGTTTATCTTTAGGGATAAACTGACAGTCAAATTGCTATGTTTGATTAATGCATGCTGCATGTAATATTTGTTGTTTATTCATTTATTCAAATGTATGCACTACAGCGAAGTCTGCTTCAAGAGGTAAGAGCGAGAGGCTTTGATGCAAGACAGGCAGGGTAAAGAGGGTGGAGGAGAGTGAGAAAGGAGAAAGATTTCATTCCATAATTACATTGTTTCGTGCCAGAGGCTAAGAACACAGAAACCTGATGCAAAGGGAGTGAGATAAACCAAGCAGCAGGTGCACAATCCCAGAATTTCCCCTGGGTTAAAATTTAGAAGGTATAAAGTGGCTGTGTTTACCCCACGATTTACAAACACCCAAGAAACCCAATTAGAAGGAGAAAGTTTGTTTGAAAAGTGTTGGCTTCATTAACAATATCACTATTTACAAACAACCCCAGTTAGGTAATTCTATGTTCAGTGTACCAAGTATAACAGAATAATTGAGATCAAATATAATCAGGTGCTTTTCCTCAAAATGCCGTTTTCAAATTAGATGGAAGTTTTACCAGCCCAGCAGAAAAGTTTCGATGGAGAGGCAGAAAGCTAGATGCCTGTGGTACTGCTGTGCTGAAGCACAAAATGGTTGATGCTCATGCAATTATATTTTAAACCCTTTTCAACAAAACTACCTTTTGATCAGAGGATTCAAGTAAATCACCTGCTTAGTTAAAACATAAAATACTGTTATGTGTGTGGGGTATAGGGTTGGGTAGTTAATAAAGTGTAAGGCATTTGGATGGACTGTGTGCTTGCAAAGGATAGTTCTTTTTCACCTGCATCTAGGGCTTCACGTTTAGGTTATGACGTCCTGTTTTTTTTATGTGCCGTTGGAAAACGGTGTTGTGTGCGTTCAAGAAGTTAGCTTGGTTTAGGGTGTTACGTGGTTTGTGCTTCCTTTCTGAAATGGCCAAGGCAAGGTAAGCAAGGGAACACCCAAGAAGATCAATAATATGAGGTTGCCCAGTGCACGAGACACAATAAAGTTCGCTCCCTTCTCACCTCTTCTTCTGGGAGTAGCACGGGCTCGAAGACGTGATGTCACTGCCAGTACAGTTAATGCTATCATCTGGGGCAGAGACCCTGAGAGTACCTTCCCACTGCTGCAACAACACTGTGCTATTGACAACACCCAATCCGCTCCAACCTGACAGATCTCACAACTGGGACTGCTGCTGATAAACCAGACATAATCTGTTTAACATTATCCTTCCTCCTACAGGACATTCCTGACTCCTGAGTGTCTCCTCCGATTTGATAGGCCTGAACCCCACCCTGCCGGTGGAGTTGCACTTTACATCAATAACTCAATTTCTCACTGTCTGTGTACTGATCTTTCACCTCCCAACCCCCAGGAGTACCTCTTGTTTGTCTGTGTGTTGTACCATCCAACAAACACTGACAACTCCATCTCCATCTCTCTCAGACAACATGAACAAAGTTTTAACCAATTATCCCAACTTTCTCTTCCTCATATGTGGTGATTTTCAATTGTCACCATGCAACTTGGCAGAGCATTGGTACCTCTCTCACCAGCCAGGGTACTTCAGCAAAGGACTTTGTGACTCCATGGGACTGACGCAATCTGTGAACATTCCAACCCAGATTTATCCCAATGGCAAATCCTCTCTTTTGGACTTGGTGATGACAAACTTCCCTGCAAATGTTTCCTGCTATTCCTCTGCTCCAATTGGTTTATCTGCTCATATGCTTGTGAAAGTTAACACCTCGTTGGCTAGTCTCTCTCTCAGTGCTGGCTGAGGTCGATGGGTAGGGAATGAAAGCTCATCTCCCTCTACTTTTGCCTCAGCCCACCAACCTCTACCTCTGCTTCAGTCTGGCAGTTCACTAAGGTAGATGGGCAGGAAATGCAAGCAACCATCTCACTTCAGGCCTGGTCTCTTACATCTACTGTCCCTGATATCAATTAAGCCTGGGAATTTTTCCACAGAAACCTGCTCTCTCGTATGCCCAGATTCATTCCATCTCCTCTTCAGTTATCCTACCCTTCTTCCCACCCATGGTACATTGAATCATGTGTGGTCATTGGAATGAATAAAGAGAAATGTGAAAAAGTCGAAAGAAGTGTGAAAGGAACAAAAAACAAAGATGTCAGGAAGAATCTGGATAGATAGATTTCAGCATTTACTCCCCAGGCTCAAACAGAGCAAAGTCCTTCCTTGGCACACCTGAACTCCTTTCCCTCTACAAGGCCTTCGTCTACAGCTTGATGGAGTAGGCCGACTGCTCTCCCCTCTGGGCTGGCACGCCTGCCTCCCTCACACCTTGCTCATCTTGACAAAGTGGAAACCAAGGCCTTCAAGATCATTGGAATTTCCCATAATGAAGCCAGATGATGGGCCTATCACTTTCCCATCGCAGACAGTTTGGTGGTCTCTCTGTCTTATACTGCCTCTTTTCTGGTCTTGCATCTTTTACTCTTTCCATGCTTTGTCACCTCAAGGTTACTGCAGGGTGTATGCACTATGCAGTCCATCAGCAACCCTGTTCTGATGAAACTCCCAAAATCCAGAATCACTGCTCACCACTACTCATTCATTTAACTTTTTTTCCAGCCTGTGGAGCCAAGTTATACATTCTGTTCAATCACTTCTTCCCTCCAGGTCTTCTAAACAACTATTCACCACCATCTCATATCATCCCCCATCAAAAATGATGATATTTTCTATCCCTGCCTCCTCCTGCCCCACCCCTTCCTCCAGACTCCCATCCCAACCCCACGACAGGTGATGGCTTGTGTGTTTATAAGTTATGAATTGTGAGACAGTGACTGTTTAAAACCCCTAGTAAGGTGTATCGTGGTAAAAAAAAGAAAAAGAAGTGATCCTATAAAGTTTCGTTGTGATTAACCTTGGGAGCTCAGAGTAGTGTCACAAACAAACAAACAAACAAGCAGTCATAGACTGGTACTTACGAAATCGTCAACTTGACCTCTGACCTTGTCTAATAAAAGCTGTCTCTTGAGAAGGTAGCGACGCAAACCAGAAGTTTCTACGATGATTCTGTACCAAACCATCAAAAATCGAATGTTTTGGATGTTTGACCTCACTGTGACCTTGACCTTTGACCGATTTTGACCAATATCTAATCAGTGTTAGCCACCACCCTCCTGAATCACGTGGTGTAATTTGACATTGGTAGCTTCTTCCGTTCTCGAGTTATCTGTACCAAACCATCAAAAATTGAATATTTGACCTCATTGTGACCTTGACCTTTGACCGATTTTGACTAAAATCTAATCAGCACTAGCCATCACCCTCCTGAATCACGTGGTGTAATTTGACATTGGTAGCTTCTTCCGTTCTCGAGTTATCGTGCCTACAAACAAACAAACAAACAAACAGAAACGGAAGGCATCAATATACTTACGAAATCTTTAGATTTCATAAGTAACAATGTCTCATTCAATTTTATATAGAAAATAACATCGCTCCAAGCTCCTAAAGAAATGAAATAACACCCAAAATGAAAGCAGATCACACAAAATGGGAAGCAATGCAATCTCATGTAAACAAACAAAAAAAATCACACCAGATGACACCGAGGTACTCCACGACACCACGGGGCACGCACTTTGTACTTTGATCCATTGACCAGTTATTACAAAGGAGAAAAAAATGTATTTTTTGCCGTGTTTAGCAGAGTGTCGCACCACAGCACAAGTGACTAAACGAACACACATGCACACTCTTTTATAATAATGATTTTTGCCCATGACTTAACACTGTAGCGTAGCATCGAGGAGCACACATGAGTGAACTGCGTACAGAATACCTCTTCATTCTCTTCACCTTCCCACATCGCTCACTCGGCACCACCACGTCATAAAAAGACGTGTGAGCACCGTGGGGTCGAACCGTAGGTCTTTCTCAAAATTCCACCTGTCGCGTCACTGAATATGGAGAATGAGGGATCTCCTTCTTCTTCCTTTTCTTTTTAAGTTTTATGGCATTTTCAGAGCCACGAGGCTATATATATATATATATGCCATGTGCCCAGACATAACAGCAATAAACGAAGAAGCCTTTAGGTAATCCATAATACTGTATAGATTTCCCACTGTCTTTTAAAAAATCGCCGAACTGCCTTGCAGAGTCAGGGATACTTGTGGTTCAATGGCTGAAAATGTTCGGCAGATCCAACACGCCAATCCCCATCTCTTTAATACAGTGAAATATATGCAATCTATATCCATCATAAAGAGGGAATTTTAAAAACAAATGGTTCAAATCTTCAGGTTTCCTACAAGTATCGCAGGTCCCATTAGAATGACACTATCTTATGGAGGTATGAATTAAGATGACAGCCTTTTTTAAATCAATAAGTACGCTTCGTTATAAGAATCGTTGAGTTGTTAAAACTTTCAGATTTCACTCCAGATTTCGACAGTTATTTAGTCCATGAGTTCTGATCCTCAAATCTAAAGCCAGATTTCGATTATATATTTTAATTAGTCCATGAGAGGTCATCATGTTTCCAAGGCAAGGCATTTTTGAACAGGCCAAACAAAATGGTGACTTAAGAACCCAGTGATGTGACAGAGGGCTGACCAAGATGGTGCGCAACCATTTTGGTAAGGCTTATGTTGTTTTCTTTCATCAGGACCCCCTAAATTTCTTCAAAAGGGGTGTTTAAATTTACCCAAACACCCAGTTTTCATCCATGCACTCCCTTTGAGTTCCCTTAGTATGCATGAAAAGATTTGGGCCACTAGGTTTCATGGTTTTGGAGTTATGGAGGTGACACACACAATGACACACTGACATTCATTATGAGTCCCTTCCCCGTTTCACTGGAGGGGACTATAGTTTTGCTCTCTGTCTGTATGTCCACCCATCGTCTGTCTCACCTGTGGTTTTTCAGACTTCTTTCCCATACCCTTTAACATATTCAACTGAAACTTGGTACATAGCTTTATTGTGATAAGTTACAGAACCAGTTCTAGTTTCAGGGCATTTCGTCAATTTTTCAGAATTATGCTCCTTTGTGGACTTTGAAAATATCACATCGGTAGGGGACATGTATTGCAAAGCACGTCTCGATCATATTATAGAGGAAGAGGAGATTGAGACCATACTCTGTGCAGAGCGTTGGTGCTGCTTAAGCAGTCTCCTTGGCTATTGGGCACAATCCTGGATGGGTCGCCACTCTGACACAGTATACCAGCATACTGGCACTCATTTTGCCGACCCCGGAAGGATGACAGGCCGAGTTAACCCCACGTGGTATTAATTCAACAGCTGAGCGGGATTTGAACTCAGGACCAGAGGATCCAAAGCCCACCACTCTAACCATTAAGCCAATGCCAGGCAACACCTTGTTATAGATGAGATACTTATTGCTGAATTATCTTGGATGGGCACTATGGTTTCTCAGGTTATTATGTTGCCTCTGGGCTGTCGTAACAAGCAAGTTAAGCATATAATTTATTTTCAAATGCAATACCCTCTCCTTTGGTGAGGGTAATAAAATACACAATTACACCAACCCACACTACAAATGTACAACTACCTCTAATATAGACATCTTCCACAATTGTTACTTTTGCCACCTCTAATACAAATGTAAAAATATGTCATGATGACAATCCATAAAATAATTGTGGTGTTGCGTTGTGGTGTTGCATTGTGGTGTTGCATTGTGGTGTTTGGTATTCCTTCCTTGTCATTCTTTCCTTCCTTGTTTGGATGTTTTTGAGGGATTCCATCCCTACATCTTTTTCATTTTTGTAAAATGTTTTTTCTGACTTGTTAAATTTACATTGCGAAGTGTTTATGCTCCTTTGACAAGTCCAGACCCAGGAGTATTTAATGCTAGATTAGGACCTTATATTATATCGGGCAAATTGATAAACGCAGGTGCATCATAATGTTGATTAATTTCAACTTCACTCTGCAACCAAATCTGGACCTGTCTCCATGACCTCACTACTTATGGGTGGTCAAAGTTTTTAGTGAACTGCTCTTTTATAACATACTTTTTGAAGGTTCTGGTAATGATGGGATTTTCATGCAACAATTTATCAATGCCTTGATAACCAAAGTGTGCCACCTCAAATGCAATCTAAGCGATAGGTGGCAAAGTGTTTCTGCCCTCACCTCAGCATCTGGTATGAGATCTCGCTGCAGAAGAGATAAGCTGTTGCAATCACTGCTTTTTACTTACCGTAATTCACAAGTGAGGTGGCATCCTCCCGTACCCCTCTGAGTTGCATTCACTTTCGCTTTCCAGTCCAACCTCCTTCCCCAATCTTCAACTATCTGGTTCTCCTGGTTAAAAACCTGTGAAATTCGGCTGCTCTCCATCTCTTTTCGAGATATTGTGCTAAATATCGGTTTAGCACTATCTTTCAATTGTAAAGAATCACTATGAAAATTGTAGTTGTCAGATCCGGATCCGAATCTTCTCCAAAATCGAATCATTTCGTCCTTGTCACACACCCAACCTGTCCACAAAATTTCATCCGGATCTGTCCACTACTTTTTGAGATATCTTGTACACAGACAAATAAACAGACAAGCCGGTAGGCGGCAATGGGTCGCCGAGCATGGAAACTATAAGATATCGAGCAAAATGGATGTCATATAGTGGATAGGGAATCACCTTAAGATTATGCATCTCAAATCTCATCCAGTTCCATCTACTGATAACTACTCGGTGTCCATTTGAATGAAAAGTACCGAAAATGCGGTTTGAAATCGGAAATCCCCAAAGTTCAGGGGGTGCTGTGGGTGAACAAAGATCTAAATCGAAAATCCGGCTCGATCGTTTGTGCACAATGTATTCCAGACGATTAGTGTGAATTTTCATGACCATCCGACCTTAACCTGAGGAGGAGTAGCATTTGGCGCGAAGGCACCTCCAGCTCTCGCACATTATCGATTTTTGCACTAATTGACCTTTGACCCCTGACCGAAGCGAAATCGGTCAATATGTCCTGAAGCAAAGTTGTAGTACTCATTGAGTACCATGAACCTGCAAAGTTTCATTCGTATCGATGCACTCACCTGGTCGCTAAGGGGCCTTCAATTTTCGCCAATTTTCGCACATACCCTAATTGTAGGGGGCGCTGCGGGTAAAGAATTCCATATATCACAAAAACCGGAATATATTTGATAGAGCATCACTTGTAGATCGTTCGTGCCAAATGTTATAACCCTACGTGGGATTATGGCTTTCGGAATTGATTTCGCGTGAACGGTACCGATTTTGAAGGTTTTTCGGTTGTTGCTAGGGAACCAAAGCGTCCCGAGAAACCATCACAATTTCCAAAGCACTAGGTCATAAGATGTACCTAACACCCGAGTTTGGTCAAAATCCGCCCACGTTTACTACCAATTATGCTGATGACAAACGAACAAACATCCAAACAAACATCCAAACAAACAGACAGAATTGCTGACAATAAGGGTCACCTATTTCGGCGACCCAACAGAAAGGGGTGAAAACGTATCCTCCTTCACCTTTGGTGGTGGAAATAATAAAACGCCACCCTGTGACAGCACATGAATCTTGCTCTTTCTCCAGTCCTTTAATTTGAAAACTCACAGCCATTGGATGTTTAAGTTTACACCTCCCAGTGGCTATTTCTACTTTTGTGATAACTTTGTGATTTCTGCATGTCCCATTTCTGTTAATTCCCCACAAATAACATTTCAAAATATTTTTATGGATAGTTTGTGGAGGAAGGATCAAGCCCATAAGTACAAAGTCATAACCTGAGAGATCACCCCCCTCTCCCCCCATGGAAAAAGCAATGCCCAGCTCCCCCTCCCCCCCCCCCCCCATCGGCGAGGCAATCGGGTGAGTAGTGCTACTACCGTGGGTTGACTGGTAATAAAAGTCACCCAACACCACTAATTTAAATTAAAAGTTTTTCTTCGATATAGCTGTGGTGAAGGTGGGTAGCTTTCATCATGGCGACCGTGGCCCATGTCCCAGAGACATTATCTTTCCATCATTTATCAGTTCTTTCATGAACAACTGGGATAAAATTTAAAAAAATTATTTTTATACTCTGTCACTTCTTCTGTTACTCATTATACCCAACAAATTTTGTGACCTAAAAAATGAAGTTTTGGGGTTACGATTAAAGCTGGATTATCTGCTTTATCAAAGAGCGGCCATCTTTCCAACCAAAGCTGCATCACATATGGGGATGTAATGCAAACTTCCTGCTTCCTTTGTTTCAGGCGTCTAATACAATAATTACAATACAAACAGACATATAGTACAAGAAACACACCAATTATAACCTCGACTATAATCCTAAAACTATTGTGGCAGTAATACAATATGCAAAGTTGTTAACTGTTTATTCAGTTTCTAACATGGTGTGACTGTCAATAACATTTCGTATCAAATTTTGCTATATATTCAGCATAATAATATGCTATTCCTCTATCAGAGCAAGTTCAGCGGTCGATTGTGCTCTGATGACTCGTGCCCACAGCTGGTTTTCCGATAACCTGAGAGATTTGATTGGTTAAATCAAGGCTCTGGGTAAGCAATAATTGCAAATACTGCACTCAATGTTGCTGTCCTCGAACTAACTACGAAGAGATACATTAGTATAACAAGATGTGCTGCTATGCCAGTATATGTAAGGGTCCTCATTGTATATTATTGCATTATAGCTCGTCAGAGAGCGTCTTTCAATTTTTTTTTTACAGTGATATAATGCTTTCACCACAAACATATTGGCATCATACTCGTGCCATGTTGGCACATCCTCAACTTCCGAACAGCACACCAGGACAGAAACTATGCCATGATATTGTACATCACAGCACTGCCTGTCAGTCCAGATTGCCTCAACTGCACTCAAATGTTGTTGTGTTGATTTGAAAATGCATCACACACACACACACCGATGCAGGAAATCTATTATTTTAATACATATACAGCACAATGACGTAAACCTCACGGTTATTTCATAGTTGTAGTGTAGACATTCCATGCATCTCAGTCTTAACATGCCATGGGAACTATATATCGTCAAATGGAAGAAAGGCATTAGGTTCATGGTGAAGCTAGTGCATAAATCAGATGCAGGACAAAGAGAAAAGGAGATGAGTACCGACACAAGAATTACAGGGATATTAGCTGAGAATGGACAAGTCGACATAGCTATGAATGCGGGACACCAGCCTCATGAGTCATTAGTTCAGATAAGAATGTTCGGTAGGTTAACTCAAAGCATTGTCCAAAACATCACAATAAAACACCTTTATACAGAAAACGTGTTGCTCTGCATTGGGGGTAAATTGCACATACAGGTTCGGAAAGGTACATTTGATGTTTAGATATACAGATTGCAGTCCCAATATTTTGGGGAACATCTGTCCTGACAGTATTTGTTTGGCCTGATAGTGTTGCCCTCTGAACCTGTATTTCATGATGTGAGAGAACCTGAGTTAATATTTTTATGCACATGCCTGAGCTATTCAAATACCAGATGTGCTTGTCTATTGTTTGCTAATGTCCTTGTAATTTATGTCAAGGTGCACTAATATCTACGAGCATGGGCTGGTAGGATAACCTAGAGGTACACACATTCATCTCTAAGATGTCTACCTTGGGTTTGAATCGAAGTGCAGTTATAAATTATCATCCTGGTGTTTCACAGGCAGGGTGATTCATCAATGTGAGTCCCTCAGATGGACATTAAACTGGCGTCCCTTCTGCCAGCTGGCGTTGCTGGGCATTAAAGGTCCCATGGTGTTCTTCGCAAAGAGAAGGCGAGCTATCGCCGACACCCTGGTCAAATTCCAAATTCCTGCTCTACCTTTCATGGGGCTCTACCATCAATGACACAGCCATGCCCCCAGGAAATGATACTGCCTAAATCCATGTGCTGCATATGAAAAAAGAAGAAAATCTAGTCGTGTCTTTGTCCTGCATGTGATTTATGTACACGCCTAAGATACGAGTGTCAGGTAAATCTAAATATAGATAGTGTGTGTATAAGTTATTGTGTAAAAAGAAAATGACAATAAATGATTTCACATGCTGAGTTCAAGCAACAACTACTGCTTTAGATGAACAGCACCAGCCAAAGAATCATCCTCTAATTAATCTGACATTTGTTCCATTTATTACTATAACTAATTGAGATATAATTTGTTATTACTCTGATTTTATCCACATATTAACCACTAAATCATAAAAAATTCATCCGTATGTCATTTGAATTTATTTCAAAAACTATATGCCATACTTGGAAATATAATTATATTTGATGGAATTTAGGTCTCTTATTTTGCAATCATTTCTATTTCATCTCACATGTGTCATTTTAATGATGATAATAAAGATGACATTACACTTAGAATTTAATGGCAAGCTTTCAAATTAGTCACATCTTATTGTGTTTGCTCATCGCTTGCAACTAATATGTCTACCTTATGCTTTATCATGTGGGAAGCTGGTTAGGTTATTCAGATTGCAAAATCAAAGACCTTGGTTTGAATTCAAATGCTTCAAACACAGAAAGACAAGGTTCTTGTAATTTTGCTTTTCTAGCTGCAAATCATGTTATGATATGCTCATGCAGAAGGATAGTTCTGGGTCTGCAAATGAGCTCACGAGATATGCTTTTGAATGCTCCTGACATTATCAGCCACCAATAAATCATCATTCACAGTATTTAATAACATCAATGAAGATAGTTGGCGATCAAAAACTTTCCCACAACAAATGATTTGCATAAAGGGAACAATGGCATAACCTATATTCTTCAAAAAAGAAATCCCCAAACATCAATAAACCTGCACCGTTTTGGTTTAAAACTTTTCTCAAAATTTCTTCGAACTTTGTGATGTCGAACTTCAGACGCTTTTATGACCCTCTAATTTTGGAATTATATTAATGGATGAATTCATGGAATGGATGACATACCTACTTCGATACCGTCCTTCCATGATAGCCTGCTATTTGTGAAATTAAACCCCTGAATAGTTTTTAATTGTTGGAAACGCCGTTTCTATGCATCATTCAATTACCTCTGCCACCGAAGGTGAAGGAGGTTATGTTTTCACCCCTTTCTGTCTGATTGTTTGTCTGTTTGTTACTTGCAAAATCGAAGATTTTTCAAGTATATTGGTCAGTTGATTTTGTTATTCTGTCTGTCTGTTTGTTGCCGATAGGTCACAATTCTAATCCGATAGTCATGAAACTTTACTAAGTTGTAGAGGTAGTCTCAACTGAGAAGCTTATTGAATTTGAGGTTAAAGGTCATCTTGAGGTCAAATTTCTGAAATCGTCATTTTTCATCCGATTGACTTGAAATTTGAACAAGATTTGCATATTGCATCACTGAATTGGGAAACCAGCTATTTTTGAAGTCAAAAAGTCAAAGGTCAACTCAAGATCAAACTTCTAAAATAATCGATTTTTATCTGAAACATCGTCAATTTTCATCCAATTGACTTGAACTTTGATTAAGATTGTGAATTTTAATCTTAATGAAATGGACAATTTCATGTATCATAAATAATGATTAGGCGGAGATGAATCGCCAAAGTACCGGCAGAAACGTAATGCTAATTAGCTGAGGACTAGTTGGGGGGATGAGGGGGGGGTGGTTTTCATGATGACTCAACATTGACTGTGGTGCAGTTGTCACACAGTCAAGCCATCATAGTCAAAAAAAAATGTCTGACAAATTCTTTGTCTGGAAATAATAGGATTGGTTGACCTGATGAATGTGGCCTCTATTGCACAAATGTGAGCTAAAATGCGTCCTCTACTCAGGATTTTCAACCAGTCAATACGATATTGCTCTGCACACTGAGGATTATTCAGTAAATGGTAACCAATTGCAGAGGCACAGGGAATAGTTGTCATACTATGTACATTCTTACAAACCTGGGTACCAGGTGAGAGAAAAGTGGAGCAAATGTATGTGGGCCACATCTTTGAGATTGAAGGATCATATTAAACAACACGTCCCTTTGATCGAATGTCAAAGCTTGATGTTCGATATAGCATCTGAGAAAATATACATGGCAGAAACTATATGTTTTAACATGGGTTCTGGCATATGGTAGAAAACATTACCTGCTGTGTAAAAACGCCTTAGTTTCCCATAAAATTAGTTTGAAGCGCAAGACCAGAGAAAGTATAAAATAAATAAAGTTGCCAGTGCAATAAATGTAGGAGTGATGGGCCAAATGTCCTATCGTTGTCTTTAAACTTTCTAGTAATTGAAAAGTGCAGAGTTTGAATCTTATTGAGAAGATATCATTGTATACATTGCTTCTGGAAAAATGTGCAGAAAACTGCCCAACCAGGGAATGCCTCAGATAATTAAACGATCAGACGAAACCAGTTTTTGCGACTAGACTTTCTCAGTTAACTGCAATTGAACTGGCAGCCAAAGCACAAGAATCCCAACATCAAGATATGACTCTCTAGTTGCGCATTCCATTACAAACACGATCACCAGTCTACCATTATCACTACTTTTTTAACAGCTCAAATTAATCTCACCTTCTTGTGGGATTGGCCAAAAGAGAAGTTTGGCCCATGTCTTTCGAGAACTGGCTGGCCAGGCCTGATGTTTGTTTGACTGGAGCTGATTTGGGCAAGAATTTGGAATTTGTTCAGTGGGCCATTGATAACTGTCCTACTTTTCGCAAGTGACTATCTTTAACGTCTACCAACTAATGCTATCGGACAAAACACCCAGCTTAATGTCAAACCAAGGGACGGTGCAACATCCTGCCTGCGAAGCACAAATCTGATAGTTTATAGTTACGTCAGGAATCAAACTCAGACTAGACTGCTCAAAGGAAAGTGTGTTACATTGCACCATCATGTCAGTACAAAACAAACTCATTGGTGTGGAAAACAATCTGCCATTAGTAGAGGTGAGAGATGAGTCGGTTAAAGAAGAACTGAATTATTAAGAATTTGGAGCCAGATGACGAAGAAGGTTGTTTTGGTTAAACTTTTAAAAGTAAGGATGTCTTATGAGCACTATTCATAAATCTTGTATTTTATCCAAACCTATTTGGCAATAAAATAATGCTTGTGCGACTGCATTCAAACTTTTTTTAATTTGAAAAACAAAGTTTTGTGTTTTTCGAGTTTTGTGAAAGCAGACAAAAACACACATGACCATTGCTACATCGCCCTGTGCTTATCAGTTCAGGGATTTGCAAAATATAAGAAATGGGGAAAATAAATGGAAAACGAAAAGGCTTTTATCTGGCAGCTTAAACTGAATAGAACCCCTGCTCTGAGGTAAAATGGCGTGAATCACGGTAAAAGATCTAGCCCAGGAGCCTGCATGACTATACGCCAATAGCCAGCTGCATTATTTAGCAACGCTCGCTTTGCTGTGCCTTTCATCTGACAAACCGCATGTATGTCTCAGCACAGTTGGGGACAATGGTTTTGGTACAAATGTGGAATTTATTTTCTGCAAGGGACCATTACATTAATTTGCGAAACCTGTGTGTCATGATTTCAAGATACATTATGTGGCCAAAAATGAGAAAGCTGACTTTTCAAGATGTACCAATGATGGTGCCCAGTGACTGGACCCAATCAAAAATAAGGTAAGTAATCGAAGATAGTCCATTCTCGAGGTGAGAGCACAGTCGTCATCACAGCAGGAGTTGTTCAAAAAACAGGAAAAAAATAGTTAACCATTTGCTAGTGGACAGGGATTAGGAAATGTATTGTGTAATGCTTAATGGTGTAGTGGTGAAGAGTGTGTGAAGGTGAAGTAGAAACGGAACCCCTTGAGGAGGAGGTTTTGTATCTGCCTCTCGTGAGCGAGCTCAAACTCATCTCTGATGCAGAGTTCCAGCTTCAGTGGTTGGAATGACAATTTATAATTGGATTCTGGACAAAGAAGTAGAAGTAGAGCCACTCCTTTCACATCTTCAGACACATAGGGCTGCAGAGACTGTTTGTCATTGACTAGGGGGCACAGTCCTGGATGGGTTGCCACTCCGACACATGATACTCGAATGGCTCATTCTTCACAGTAAGCTGGTACTCATTTTGCCAACTTTACAAGGATGACAGGCTGAGTCAATTCACCTGGTGTTATGTAACAGCATGACAGGAGCTCAAACTCAGGACCCTAAGATCTTAAGCCAGCACCTTAACCGTTAAGCCAACACCAGGCTTCTGGAGAAAGAGCCATCTATATAAAATGCATGGATAAAATAGCTACATTTCTAATGCCCTTGCCACCACTTACTCATCCTCTCAGCCTCATTTTCATTTTTTTGACTCTTTTCCAAAGCTCCACTGCCTTCCTGTTTCTCCCCTCTCCTCCTACTCCCATTCCCCCCCCCCCAGGTCCCCATAACATATGAACATATAATGTGGACGTCTCAAAGAGGAAATATGTTATGTGGACAGATAAGTCACAATTCACACAATATTATGTGGATGGAAAGATTAATGCTTTGGTTATGCAATCGCAAGGGTGTGTAATCTTCTGTTTTTATTCTTCGATTAATATCCAATGGTGGTGTATAAGCGAGGAGGAACACAAAACTGAATGCAACACAGACTAGTTGAGCTGCTCAATCTGCAAAGCTCAGGTCTGACATTCTGATAACAGGGTAGTCTTCAACAAGAGCTTTTCAGGCATCATGCACCTGGTTTCACGTACCCTAGCTTCCAAGGGAGGGGGTGGGGGCGGGGGGGGCACATACAGACAGACAGACAGAGACAGACAGACTACATCAAATGATTCTAAAAGGCAGATGGTGAAACACAATGTCATTTTCATAATCGACCAAAACTTGTGGCCTGAGCTTTGCCTATTGAGAGCTCTAATAGTTGGTGTTGGTGGTGCCTTCTTGATTTCTTGAGATTTATTTTTGATAGATTTCTTTCTGATTTCTTGAGACAAAATAGATTTCTTGAGTACAACCAGTTATTTGTGGATTTGAGGAGTTATGTCCCTTGCTTTGTCAACGTGCCCTGGTAAGTAAAGGTTCAGGCATGTGTCATCGACTTTCTCAATTATTGTCGACTAATAAATTGTCGTCGACTTACTCAATTGTTTGGGACGTTCTCTCAGAATATTTTTAATTCCCATTCATCTGAAGCTTTCTCACGTGAGAAGGTAGAGAGGTTTCTGGCAAACCTCAACTCTGATTCTGCGACAGGTCCAGACGGCATTTGTGCATGTGTGCTAAAGACATGCTCTGCTGCTTTTGCTCATCCACTTTGTGCTCTGTTCACGGGATCATTATCTCTGGGTCAGTTGCTCTCTGACTGGAAATTAGCCAACATCACACAACCATGGTGCAAAAACGCATCCTCTTAACTAAAGGTCTATTAGTTTCCTTCCGATTATAAGCAAGGTCATGGAATCTATCATTGTAGTTGACATCAAATCCTTCCATTTTCTACAATGGCCTGATCTCAGGTCATCAATTTGGATTCAGATCAGGTCACTCCACCTCGGACATGCTGCTTCTGCTCTCCCAACAATGGATGTCGGTCTTCAATCCCAGACATGAGATTGGGGCTGTGAAACCAGACATGAAAAAGACGAAGGTTATATGGCGGATCATTCCCCATCCTTACTCATGGCCTCTTCTATCCCCAGATGACCCCATTTTTCAGATTATTGTGATTCTTTCTTCCTTTCCCTCACCTCTTTTCATTTGTTAGCTATCAGTTGCTTTGTTCCTTTTTTGTTTCATCCACACATTCGCATTCATCTTCTTCTTATTCTGTTTCATTCAGCTTGTGTCCTCCGCCTCCTCTTGATCTCACTTCTACCCTGCTGTTTGTGTTTCCCCCTTTCCATTTTGTTTCCTTCCATTCTGCTTTCGCTCTTCGATGAGCTTCGATCATGTATACAAAAAGCTATAAATCCACCTTTTTTTTCAGGTCATTTGGTGTATCCTTTGCTTGTTCCCCTCCAGCCTTCCATGTCAGCTAAACCTCCTCATCCTCTGTTGTTTTGCAACTCCATGAGCCTCACTGTGCAGATAAAGAAAGGCTGCGGTGGTTCAAGATATTATTTTTCTAATTAACTGGAATGTAAGACCCGTCGCATCCAGAGAAATAAATTAAAATTTACTGCACCCAATAAAAATCGTGCGAATAAATTATTGAAATATCCGCTGCTCTTTCGCATCCTTTTCTCACCTGTGTTGCAAGTAGAGTGGAAGGCGGTGTATAATCAGAAATACAGTTTGGTGGGTCAATTATGAATAAAATTGAAATGCTGAAAAAACAAGTATTGAATATAGCTAGCTTTTAATCAATATGAGAAACCGGTTTGAATGAGACTCACCATCACTATAAGTGAATATGAAGATGAAGGAGAACGTTTTTGTGTTTATGTAAATTGAAACTGGCCCATCTATCCTCACATAACTCAACCATATAATACTGTTTGCAGATTGGGCTTGATTAGTGGTATCCCCGATAGGACAATTGTTGACGGCCGGACAGACGGACGCAGGCAGGGATGGACGGACGCAGGCACGCCGAGACCGAGCTCCTTTTATATTATAGATTTATAGGCGTGTTTAGACAAAGCGACGTCTTAATGATTGGGTGGGTTTACCGGGCCAAAGCAAGCACCCACTTTCACCCTCTCCCACTACCAAATCCCCTGCCCTGATATGACAGAGACCATTCTAGATATTGTATGGCTCTGTGTAAGAGTAGTAAATTTTAGAATCACATTTTTGCTTCAGGTTTCGCTTGCTTTGTAAATTTTCCTTAAGGCTAATCATGTCTTCTCAAGTATTGCCTTTATAGACACATTAATAAATTAACCAATCCTTTTGAATGGCTGGAATAAAAATAAAATATAGCAAACAGAAACTATCAAGGATGATTATGCGGGTTTTGTGTTCAACAATTTCACTTCATCTGCAGTATATTTTGTTTTTGTTTGGATAACAGTCACCTGAAGATAGGTAAATGATGATGAGCTGTACCATACTTTTCTTGGAGCAATGGTGCTACTGAAGCAGTTTCCTGGCAAGGGTTATACTGGGTGGTTTACCATTGATTTCCCAGCAGAGTCAGGGCAGGAATTTGTAATTTGTTCATAGTGCCGGCGATAGCTCACCTCCTCTCTGCGAAGTGCACCATGGGATCTTTAACATCCACCAATAAATGTCGGCAGATGGAACGCCAAGTTTAACGTCCATCCGAGTCCGAGGGACGGCACACGCATTGATGCCTTGCCCTGCATTCAAAACACCACAATGAGAGTACATAGCTGGAACAAGACACAAACCCAGGATAGATAGCTCACAGACGAATCTGCATACCTTTAGGCTATCCTGCCAGCTTTGATGGCTAAATATCAGAACATAGAAGTATAAAAACCTTTCAAGGAAATACTAGTCACAGTTTAACTTCAATTAACGATGCTAGTCCATGCTAATTATTTCAACTGGAGAGAGAGGAATACCCAGAGACATCATGTAAAATAATAGTAAAATAGTTGCTGTTGGATGATTTATTTTGCTATTGGGAAGGTTTCTTAATGGTGCGAAAGTGGTGTGGTGCGTCAAATAGCTACATTTCTAATGCTACAATTTCTACAATTTCTAAACCACCCAAAAGTGGTGCGTCAAAATTGTTCATGTCTTTGGGCTCCTGAGCATGTTAAGAAGGCCCTGAGTGGAGATCAAGTGGTAAATGAAGCATTACCTTGAAAGTTACCAAAAGTATAAAATTTGCCGTTATCCCTTGTCTGTTACATCCAACAAGTCAGCACGTAGCTCATCTCATTTCTATTCAACCACCCGCTGAAGAATATATCCCGGTGATTGACATTTATGAAGAAGCCTGCAAAGCTCTCATGGCAATGCTTTCAAAGTTGCTTGCAGATTCAACTGGAAATTTTTCATCGGTGCTCGTCAATTTGCGTATGATCTATTGGTCTACAAACTTCAGTATCGGCTTGTTGGTTCCTTTACATTGACAGGAAAGTTCATTTTGTAGCCTGCCCCCCATTGAGTATTCTATTGTGAAGGATTATTGAGGGGGTTCAGGTCAGATCAGGTCAGGTATGGGAGCATTTACCGGAGCAGCATGCTCCCATACCTGACATCGAGGGCACCCAAAAGGATCTCCACTCTCTGCAAAGATGAATGCATCATCTGCGAAATGAAGGTCAGAGATCTTGACATTCCCAAACGACGCACCGCAGCTTGATCTTGAGAAGACTTATGCAGGATAAGTGCTTAGCAGGCTTCTTAGCAACTTAGACCGGACCAGTTTCATCACTTTATGCAGCTACTTTGGTGAGAGGAATATGGGAGGGGTCAATCATTGATATAATCCTAGCCACCTGGGCATAGTCAATTAGGTGAGAGCTGATTGGCTATTCCCTCCATTCACAGGTGAGAGATGTGGGTGGGTCTTTATTTATATATTGACTGCTTTTGACGTTTGCATGTGGTACATGCTTGAGAGCCTCATTGGTATGCATTGCTGTCTACGCTATGCTGATGATTCGCCAATAAGTGATGAAACCAGTCCGGTAGCTGAGGGGAGTGTATAGCATTGGGAGTGTCATGTGTGTACTTTGTGTGAACATCTTTATAGTTGTTGAGGAACTCTGGGAAGGGTTTGAAACAGTGCTTAGCACTTTCCTTGCACAAGTATTCTTGGGTTGCTTTTTGCAGCTACTTTGGCTGGAGGAGCATGGGAGGGGTCAATCATGAATATAATCCCAGCCACCTGGGCAAAGTCGATTAGGTGAGAGCTGATTGGCTACTTCCTCCATTCACAGGTGAGAGATGTGGGTGGGTATTTTTTTTATACACACACACACACACACACACACACACACACACACACACACACACACACACACACACACACACACACACACACACACACACACACACACACACACACACACACACACACACACACACACACACACACACACACACACACACACACACACACACACACACACACACACACACACACATATTGTTGTGGATCTCCGCCCGCCGGCGTGCGAACAACCGCTTCTAACCAATAGCGGCCGCTTCGCCCAACGAACGGACAATCCAGCCGTGGCTTTCCGGATCAATGCCGAAAACCAGCCACGGGTGTGTTTTCAACCACACCACAACCTTGTCCATACTCTACCCGTGCGCTACAGGGTCCGATCGCCAAATCTTCGATTTACCTAATTAATCGCGCGGGTAGATTACCGAGAGATTGTACCTCAACGAGGCCCGCTTGGAAATGAGCTGCTTAAGCAGCTCGCGCCGTTTTGGGATAACCGAGCGGGGTGTTATCGCGAGGCCCCGTTGGACCCGATTCTATTATCGGCTATTTAACAACCAACTATATTCCGAGTGCAATATGGCAGTTCAATTAGGGAAAAGGACGCAACGAACGGGTTAACATTTAAACAAGCACATCTATTGAATAAAGCACACGTAAACAGTGATGCAGTCATGCACGTAATCAGGTGAGGCAAACAAAAGCAATACACTGTACAAGCACATAATGAATGGGGGTAGGGACAAGACACGAGCAAGAAAATGAACTACCCCCGTTCTATTTATTATGTACACACTTAACAGTTCTACTTACGGACATGGCGCCACAACGTTCATTCAAAGGCAAGGAAAAACCCCGGGACAGACGAGGGGTAGACTGGACCTCTTGGATCTTTATTTCACGGAGCTGTGATGACCGCAGAGGCTCCGCGAGGCCGGGCTGGTTACCTTCACCTTCAAGGTGTCTCGCTGGGGCGACCCGCAAGGTCCCGTCCCCACGGCAGCTGTCGTGACTGCGGTCCAGCCCAGGCCCTGTCCGACGGCCTGGTGATTTGGGCCCAGCCGGCAACACCTCAGAGGAACGAACGGTTCTTGTGCTCTTTCAGAGTTGATGCTCTCTTTAAGAGCCCGTCCGCCCCTCAGCGCTGCTCAGACTGTCCCGAAGCCCCGTTCGATCCTGGCTGGCGACCTCTCTCCGGTTCTCCCCACGTCCCACACGAACTGGCAGTTCTGCGTGGCACGGCTGGCCTGCTGTGCTCCCAACTCTGTCTCCTCGGCGAACCCGGACTTCCACTGCCCTCCACTGGATTCGAGCTCCGCTCCTCACACCGCTCCAAACCCCGACCGACTCGACTGCCTGAACTGGCACTCTGCGTGCCTTTTTATAGGGTTCGTGAGGCGAGATGAGATCTGATCTCCGCACTTTCACCTCTGACCCCCACTGGCTCCGCCCCTCTCGCTCTCCTGATCCGAATTCCGAGGCGAACTTCGGGGTGAGCAGACGTGGTAGGAATCATCGATGCTGAAGGGAGAGCGGACGTAGTAGAAATCACCGTCGCTAGCAACGAGGAAACCCCGCGTCTGTTTGCAGCGATTTCGCCATTACCGGCGCAAAGATGGTGGCGCCCACGGAGTTGAAGGTGAAGCGATGTTGTTTCGTTGTTGGGTATTGGGGGAGATGCGGTTTAGGAGATGGTGGTTGGCGTTGTGGAGAAGGTGGTTGTGGTTGGCGTCGTGGAGAAGGTGGTTGTGTGAGGGCAGTTGTGGAGAAGGTGGTTGTGTGAAGGCGGTTGTGAGAGTGATGTTGGTGGTGGAGGTGGTTGTTGTGAAGCGGTTGATGAGAGCGATGTTGGTGGTAGAGGTGGTTGTTGTGAAGCGGTTGGTCCAAAATAACGATAGCAAAGAATAATGGCTACCTCAAAGATCACAGCCCGGTTACACGAATAATTTCCCGTTAAACATTCGTGGGGAAATCCATCTGAACACAGACTTATTGACATAACTGATCTGAGGACCTATATGGTGCTCTGAGAATTTCCACAGCCGTAACACTATATATATATATATATATATATATATATATATATATTGAAACATGAGGAGTGTGACAAGCACTCCACTGATCCCCATTGGACATAATCCACACCAAAGCGTTTCTTCCAACACAGAGGTTTTGGCCTGGTGACTCTGTCAAAAAGACAAAGGTTATATGGTGGTCATCATCATCATCATCATCATCATCATCATCATCATCATCATATCAATTGGAATCACCAATCAGGATTTCAGGCTTATTTTCCCTCATCAGGATGGTATACTATACTAATAAATATCGAACCAATCATGACCATATTCGTCATTTATACATCAGATGCACCTCCTGACGGTGATGGTGAGCATCATCGTTTGGTGTGGACTATGTTCAATGGGGATCAGTGGAGTGTTCGTCACACTCCTCATGTTTCGATTTTGCCACTGGTCACACCACGTGCCTTCTGGTTGAATGCTTTGCATTAGCAGGAACAATTGTCTGGGTGGCAGACGGATGGTTGTTCTGTGCGGACTATGCGGTTTTACCATGTGAAACTTGATCTGCGGCGATGCTCACCAGAACAGTCAGGAGGTGCGTCTGGTGCATATATGAGCACAAATGTGCATAAAATCATGGGGTTTGACTGCTCCAGTGGTTAGCTGAGCTTTTGTCCTCTGGAAGTGTTGTCCTCTTATGCATGTGCACATATAAATATAAATAAAATATTCCATTCCATTTGGACCATACTCCGTACAGATTGTTGGTGCTGCTGAAGCAGTCTCGTGGGTTATTGGGCACAATCCTGGACAAAAGTTGGAGCATGCAATTGCAGCTCTATCAGTTGGGGACTTGCAACCTTACCACTCCTGGTGATGAAAATTGAAATCACTGAGAATCTTCACACAATCTGAACCAGTGGTTTCGATGACAGAATCCAGATTGTCAGACAGGTAGTCAATAAAATGACTGTTGGTTCCAGGCAGGGAACCAGGGTGATACACAGTGCCAATCAGTAGGTTCCAGCATGTGTTTTCACAGTGCACCAGATGACTTCCATGTCTGGAGGTTCCAACTTCTGATAATGTTGAACCTGGAGCATATTGTGAAACCAAATAGCAATGCCACCCCATCCATCACTGCAATCTCGTCTTCAAGGTGGCTCCTGGTATCCACTGAGCGACACATTAGGGTCAGTTACTGTAGAACTTAACAATAATTCAGTAGCAACAATAATGCCAGTTTTACTTCATTTGGCTCTATGGGCAAGCACTCCAATATTTGTCCTAAAACCTCGAACATGAGCAAGTATCCACAAGCGGCACTGTCAAAATACTCTCTTCATACTATTTGAACTTTTCATTGTACAGAAGTGGTTTGGGAAGAATCTGACTGCAGTGTCATCCACCGGACGAGGGACATGCCTTCCACGTCTCATGCGACACAGCGTTCCCACCCTCTTCCCCACGGGTGTAGTTTTGTGGTTGCCGTTGGCTAATACGAGCTCATCCACCTTTTGATGGCATTTCCTCCATCAAGGGTTCCATAACCATACCCAGGTGCTCTTCTGCCCTTAGCCATTGGCACTTCCTGGGTTGCCTAGTTAGTTAACCCCCACTAAGCTTTCAGCGTTGCTCTGATAAGATTTGTCAAAAAACAGGGCCACCATGTGCAGGTTCCAGAACTCCATATATATGTATCAGGTCTCTTCGGAGAATCCTTGGCTATCACTGGTCAGACTTTGTGTCCAACGAGTGGTTGCTGAGAGAAACTCAAATGAGATTTGTTACCTGCCTCGTCCGTGAGCATCAGCTGTCGCTGTATGGACATGTGGCTCATTTTTCTGACGCTGTTCCTGCTCACCAGATTCTCTCAGCGATGGAGCTTCATGGATGGAGGAGGCCAATGGGCCGACCAGGTGCCTCATGTGGTTGCAGCAGGTTGATCAGCATCTCAAGGATATGGAGATGGGCCAGGCATCTGCCTGAGGGAAAGCCAGACAGAGGCCCTTGGAGTACCAACGGAAAGTGGACGCAGCGACGCGCTGCTCCGATGCATGCTCCCAAACCTGACCTGACCTGAAGAACATCGAAGCCGGTACACTGGGAAAAATCACAGAATTGTCGGACAACATCCATAAATGAAAATATAAGTAACTGAAAAAAGAAAGAAAAATAATGAAACAAAAATGCAAATGAGCAACCCGAGACAATGGGGAAGCACAGTAATTTTGTGTGCCGACGGACATCGAAGCAGATACACCAAGAAAAATTACAAAATCATCGGAAAGCATCGATAAATGAAAATATAAATAAATGAAAAATCAAATGCAGGTGGGTGACCCGAGACAATGAGGAAGCACGGTTTGTATAATTATACATTGTGTAAGCACACCCCGCTAGCATATATTGTTACGGTCGTGGGAATAGATGGAGGAATTTCATAGGAAAGTTAGGATTATATGGAGTTGCTTGGTCCGTGGATATGTAGGAGACATCTCAATGTAAATTAAGTAGGGAAACTGTGAGCTTAAGAGTTACTTGTCACCACATGGGGGATGGTGCTGTGTTAATTAGGTAGGGATTAAGACCAATTTCCTCCAGTATATAATTGCCCCCTGTGACCATTTCCTACGTTTTTTCATTTACAAACCAATAAAATTACGTTCTATAACAACAATAACAATATCGCACGTCCAAGCAGGCGAGAGAAGCCCCACCTTCCCGACTTCGTACCAGTAAGTCGCACCCTCGAGGCTTATGATTGTTGAGTGTGACATGAGAGGGGGGATGGGATGATCGAAGAGAGGACAGAGTTAGTGGAGGACATGATCGACTAAGAGGATCTCATTTTTGCTCTCCTCTCAGCACGACGAAATACAGCAACACGATTCTCATGTCATGCTGTGAATTTACCCACATGCTGGAGCAAGACACGAGTCATTGACTGTTTGGATGAACCGTGAAGTCTGTACATTTCTGAGGAGGGAAGAAGAGTGTGCCTTGTGGCCTTATCATGAGTCCTCAGAGATTGTCTCATCGTATGGTCGAGGAGGAAGGTGGGTGATCATTGTGAGCAGACCTTGTGTAAGAGAGGAACATTCGGCATGTTCGTTCATGAGAAGAAGCCGCATGGCGGTTTCTTATCCTTGGCGTTGAATACTGCCTCATTAATTATCTCATGTATGTTTCCCGCCCAGAGAGCAGCTTGGCGCCATTTTGGGCGCATCTTCCTGTGCAGGGTGAAGCGGCTTGATCGCAAAGTTCAATAGAGACCATCTCTGGACAAAGCTAAGTGCCAGCATAAAGGGAGGATTTTCTTTTATTTCATTTTCCCCTTGTCTGTATTAAAGTCTGTGTGTCGAGGCTTCTTGACTTTAGGCTTTGACTTCACATTTTAACACCGAGAGGTGCCGGGAGGGCTATCGCGCCTGTGTGGACGCCATGGTGCAATAGCAGGAGGAGGAATTGGGATTTTGTAAATGCCCGGGTGGTGGTTTGGTGCAACAGTTGGAAACCCATGTAACAGAACGAGAGCAGGTGTTCGCTGATAAAGGCTTGTGTTAGCTGTTTGTGAATGGGGGAAAGGATGGATGGAATGTTACAGGAGCGACTGAGCACTTGGGACAATACCATAAAGGGAGAGGAGATAGAACCAAAAGTTTCTGTTAGCCTCAATGGTGACGTTGATGGTTCTGTTGAGACCATGCGAGGGCTGACTGACTCATACGGAGTTAAACTGGACTTGCTGCACGGACATTGAGGATGTTGTTGAAAAGGGTCAAGCAGATTTGGCAGAGCCAATGTTTGAACCACTTGCAGGACATGTGGTGGAGGGGAGCGACAGTGACATTGACATGCCAAGTACTGAGAAAGCGACTAGTTTGGAAGCATTCAAAGGTGAGCTTCCTGGTGTAAACTCTGGAGAGGGCATTGCCAAGTTTGAAAAAGTGCAAGGCGATTTAAGAGGCGCAGACGGATCCCATGAGGAAGAGCAGGATGCTTGTCAAATAGACCTGTGTGAGAGTGATGTTTTTGAAATGAATTCGCAGAACCAATCTCAGAGTTCAGATTTCGATGATAGTTGTGAAGGCCAATTACTCACTGTTTATGAATCTTGTGGAAGTGATGCCAAGGTGGAAGGTTGTGACGAGTTTGGTGCATCTCGCTGTTGTAACGGAGATGGTACAGCTGTAGTTGAGAGTGGATCTACAGAAATGTTTTTTGATGATTGTACGCTAGGGAGTGGCACATTGGATACTGTGAAGGAAAATGACATTGAAGTTCCGAAGGTGCTGGATGAGGAAAGTGATTTTCCTGAAGCACTTCTTTCTGAACTTCGCACTCACAGGAAGGCAAGTCCTGAAGTTTGTTTTGTCGATCCAGGATTGGAGCAATCCTAAGAAGGATGTGTTGAGGAGGAGAGTTGCAGGAGCTGTAACTATCTGGTAGTTGAGCAAGAGACTCATCTTGAAACGAACCAAAGTGAGTCGAGTGCAAGCTTTGAAGAGAAAATGCCCCCACTTGGTGTGAATGTTGAGGATTCTGGTGATGAAGATGATGTTCAGCATTTTTCATTGGATGAACTTGGAGAAGCTGATGTACCCCAGGAATCCCTTCCAGATGTCAGTCCCATAGATTCTTCAGCAAGGGATATTGAGAAGAAACAGGTGGATGAACTGCATGACGAAGGTGAATTGCCAAATACTGGACTTGTTGGCAATGAGAACCGTGCTGAACTTTATGAGGGACTTGGCCAGTCTTGTTTTGATCCAGTGGTTGAGAAGTATACTCCAGAACTTGTGCCACTTGAGAGGGAGTTTAAAGTTGAGGAATGTGTCATGGGGAATGAACCATTGGATGATGATGATTGTTTGATTGGAGGCAAGAAGGAGATAGATAAGGAAGATGACCTTTATAAGGAGTCTCTGTCGGAGGTGAACACTTGCCAGGAGAACAGGGAATTGCGTACTGAACTGCAGTCTTTCAAGAGCGAAACCCAGAAAGTGATGGAAAGTCTTCGGGAGAGAGTGTGTGAGCTCGAAGCTGAGTTGGGTAACGATTGCAGCTGAAGGGAGCATGTGCAGGCTAAAGCCATAGTCCTGCAAGCTGAAATGGATGGGCTGCACCAGCAGCAAGCCAAACAAGCACAGCAAGGGCTCACTGGAGCTGAGAATAAAGTGCGGGCAAGTAAACAGCAGTATGGGAAGATGAAAGAGAAACATAAAGAGTTGCACGAGGCAAAAACACATTTCAACTCACTGCAACTCTCATCGCAGGCACCGAACAGACGAGTGTAATAGCCCAGGGTCAGATTCTGGGAACGAATGAGAGAAATTTGGGTCTGCCAGATCCTGGAGGAGGATGCAGGCTTCTGGGAGTGGATGAGAGAAATCTAGGTCTCCCAGATACTGGAGGGGGATGCAGGCATCGATCCTGCTGCTGATCTGGTTCTTCGACATCTCCTTCTTGAGGGTGTGCTTGAAGGCTTCAATTGCACCCAAACATTAGCCACATTGGTCAAAAAGATTTTGGAATAATAGGCAAATTTAGAAGAAAAAAAAATGGGAGTATAGAATCCAGGGAGATTGAAAGTAACGAATCCACAGGGATGGATTGGAAGGGTGCAAAGAAAATTAGAAGGGGTGGATGACACTCTTAGACCTGACCAACTTGTGATGACTTGCACTTAGGGTAAGGTGCCTCGTTGCTTACTGTCCCAAGGGTTTAGTTTTGCTATTAATTGGGATGTGGGTAATTGCTATGGGAGCGGGCAAGAGTGACTCAATGGTCAGTAAATGGATTGGTTTGGAAACCAGAATTGTCTTGTGGTGTTGATGTCTGTTATGTGAAAATAATTGAGTTCTGTTTGGAGAACGAATGCGAATTATAACATGTAAGTAGGCCATGGCAGTGTAGGAACACGATCACCATTTTTGCATTGATCACAATCACCATGTTTGAGAATTGAATGGCAACAGGGGAGGAAAAGAGATGTTGGATTGCGTGGGTGGGGAAGATGTGTGAGTACACAGAAATGGATCAAGCTCTGGAGGAGCGGTGACTGCGGCTCCCCCCTGAGGTGATTTGTCCCTGGCAGCCGGTGGTGTCTGGAAATGGGGACCCATCAGAGGGGAGGTTTGATTGGGCAACCAGCGGTAAGGAGACCCTGGCGACCCGTATAAGGCCGAGAGAGCCGAGATGGTGTGGAGACCCTCCCTGGCAGGGCATACAGCAAAAGAGCTGTTTGACTGTCAGGGACCAAATAGTTGAAGGGTGGGGGGTGAAGAAGTCGTATGTCGGGCGACTTGTTTTTAGACTGCGGGCACCACAAACGGAAGTGCCCCCACCATCTTTATTGTACGGTACCTCCCGGCTGGCACGTTAAGGATCGCACATGTGTGTAATAACATTTAAGCCATGGTCTTGCAGGGTTGGAAGGAACGATTGATATTGGGTTTATGTGTGAGTGTGTGAAAGAAGGTTCACTTGATCCATGTCACTAACCTGTACCAGAGGAACGGGGCTCGTGGAAATTTGGAACAGGTAAATTGGGATGGCTCCGCAGGAAACATTGGGTATCGTGGCATTCACCGGGAAACGCAGTCTTTAGAAGGGGGCTGTTTAAACGTTAAAAAGTTTTTTGGTTAAGGTTTATTTTAAGTTGCTTGTGGCTGTGTATCTGTTGTAGGTTTGAGTATAAACCCCTTGTGCTGTGCGTCCATCTGCTCCATCCATGCCGCCCTTTTCTTCTCCCACGCACGCCATAATCTCCGAGGATAACGTGTTCGCCTCTAAGGAAAACCGCTCGGCGATCCGGCCTGGTCGGTGTTAACCACCCATCCACGCCAATTGGGTCGAGGGAATTAACATAACTGCCATCCCTGGGGTTTTTGTAATTCAATTCCTGTCTCAGCTGCTATAATAACAGATATTAATAAATATACAGCTCCTGATGGTACAAGGAACCATGACAGCAGTGCTGCTGTCTGTCTGCTGAATTGGAAAGCCAAAAAGCCACTTGAAGTGATGACACCTTAATCCTTCAACTTTAACATGAAATGGTAGCTGCTTATTGGTGGTGACGGCAGAATGAGAATTTTAAATGAAACCCAAGACACCTTCATGTAAATATACACTTCACATTACCATGGCATTCACAGTGAAATGGGAAACATATATCACTTATAGCTCGACCTGTGATTTTTTTTATTTTTCATCTCCAGTAATCTAAGACTTGTGGAGGAGCTTGTAAATATATTACCTACATGTAGGACAAGGACGTAAGGAGACATTTGTGTACTTTCACATGAATTGCAAGGAAGTTATGAAATTTCCCACTACTTCTTTAATGGCTTCAATTATTCCCACCTTCTTAAAGGGTGGGTCACCAACATTACTTGGTGGACGTTAAAGATCCCACAGTGTCCTTTGCGAAATGTCAGACAGCTATCACCGGCACCCTAACCAAACTCCAAATTCCTGCTTTAACCTTCAAGGGGCACTGCATTAGCGGCACAGCTGTATCCCCAGCAAATGATACTACCCACAGATATGTGAGCTGCATACGAAACCAATAAGCAAATACCATTTCATGTGAGCTGCATACCATCCTGTCTTCTACCATCTCCTCTCCGGTCTCGCCCCCCCCCCCCCATATTTCTGCAGGGTGCTCAACGTCTGCCAGCAACCCCCTTATGGTAAAACTACTAAATCACGAATCACTGCTCACCTTCACTCTTCCATTCCTCTTTTTTCCCGCCTTTGGAACAAACTCCCACTCTCTTCGATCCCATTCTTCCCTCCAGGTCTTCAAAACAGCTGTTCACCACCACCTCTTATCTTCTCCCATCTAAAACCTCGATCTTTTCTACCCCCCTTAATCCACCCCAAACCCACCTCCTTCAAATTTCCTACTTTCCTTCCTGAAAGTCCCTGTAATGTCCATCTTGTATTCCCCATGTTCCCCGCCCCATCCCTCTCCCTTCCACAGATCTCCTCATGTCTCTGTTCCCCACTGTTTTGTCCTTCCCTCTCCCACCCCTCCTGTCTCCTGCCCCCACCCCCTCCTCCTAGTTGTGCGTTGTGTGTTAGCTCTCATATGAGCCTCGACAAAGTATACAAACAAACAAAGAAAAGAAAATAAGACTAGTGTGGGAACATTTTGGGCCCAAGTCTTTCACGAAACAGCTGGCCAGGCCTTACATTCGACTGAAGGTGATTCGGCATTTGTAAATCTGTTCAGGGTGCCGGCAATAACTCACCTACTCTTCGTGAAAGACACCGTGGGATCTTTAATATCCAACAACAAATGCGACACATGTGGACACCCGGCTTAACGTCCATTCGATGGGCGACAAACTTTGTGTTGAAACACCCTCACCGATGAAACACAAATGCCCTGTTGTGCTCTGTGTAAACCCAGTGTTCCCATATTCGTGTGTACTTGGGATAAGGGAGAGAGGGTTAGCGACATTGAAAGTTGGACTTTCGTAATCTTGAATCACCCAGTTTCATCTCACCATTTAATCAGCATCCCACGAATCTTCTCGCCCGACTCTCTGCTGCCACTAAGTCCCGTTCTGTCAAGTCCATCTTGACAGGAGGGACACACCTTGGAGGGGGAGTAGAGAGGGAGGGGGAGACAAAGAGGTAGAGGAGCCGTTAAGGAAGCCTCCACATGGAAGACCAATGCGAAGAGGGAATGAAAAGAGGAAAGAAAGGCCACTGAGGGAAGAGGCAGGTTGGTGTAAATGGGTTGAGAGTGGAAGGCAGTGAGTGCTATTAAAGGAGAGAGAGGGAAAGGAGAAAACGGAGGAGGCGGTGGGGGGCGGGAGGTTGACAGGGGAGGGTCGTGCGAGAGGGATTAGGGAAGGGAGAGCAAGAGAGGGGAAGGAAGGGAGAGAAGCCAAAGCTGTTGAAGGTACCGTGTCTGTGTGTGTCTGTGCGCCTTCTCGTGTGTCCTTTTGTCCATGTCTGTCTGAGGTTATTTTTATGCCTTTACCTCAATGTGTTTCTTTTAACGTGTTTCTGTCCGAGCTGTTTTGTTTAATGTGTTCGCTCGCGCGCTATATATGTCCCCAGCGTGTCCTTGGTATCACACACCTCGGAGTCCCTATCCACCGCAAACACCTCATCACACACCTCATCACTCACCTCGGAGTACCTACCCACACCAAACACCTCAGCACACACCTCATCACCCACCTCAGAGTACCTACCCACCCCAAACACCTAATCACCCACCTCAGAGTACCTACCCACCCCAAACACCTCATCACACACCTCATCACCCACCTCAGAGTACCTACCCACCCCAAACTCCTCATCACACACCTCAGAGTACCTACCCACCCCAAACACCTCATCACACACCTCATCACCCACCTCAGAGTACCTACCCACCCCAAACACCTCATCATACACCTCATCACCCACCTCAGAGTACCTACCCACCCCAACACCTCATCACCCACCACAGAGTACCTACCCACCCCAAACACCTCATCACACACCTCATCACCCACCTCAGAGAACCTACCCACCCCAAACACCTCATCACCCACCTCAGAGTACCTACCCACCCCAAACACCTCATCACCCACCTCAGAGTACCTACCCACCCAAAACACCTCATCACACAACTCATCACCCACCTCAGAGTACCTACCCACTCCAAACACCTCATCACACACCACATCACCCACCTCAGAGTACCTACCCACCCCAACACCTCATCACCCACCACAGTGTATCTCCCCACCTCATCACCCACCTCAGAGTACCTACCCACCCCAAACACCTCATCACCCACCACAGAGCATCTCCCCCCACAACATCCGCCTCAGAGTATCTCCCCCACCTAATCACCCACCACAGAGTATCTCCCCCATCTCATCACTCATTTTAATGCATATCCCACTCCAACCCCACCTCATCACCCACCTCAGTGTATCTTCCTCCAACCTCTGCCCCACCTCATCATCACCTCAGTGTATTTCCCCCCTCATCACCCACCTCAGAGTATCTTCCTCCACCCTCCACAACTAATCACTCACCTCAGTGTAGCTTCCCCAAATCACTCATCGCCGTGTATCTCCTACCCCAACCTTACCTCATCACCCACCTCAGAGTATCTCCTCCCACCCCACCTCACCTACCCCCACAGCCTCATTCAAATTCCTGGGTTGCATCATCATCATCATCCCTCAGCGCATCACTGACCTAGCAGAGTATCTCCTCCCACCCCATATCAGTGTATCTCCCTCCAACCTCTGCCCCACCTCATCATCACCTCAGTGTATCTTCCCCAAATCACTCATCACCGTGTATCTCCCACCCCAACCTTACCTCATCACCGACTTAGCAGAATATCTCCTCCCCTCCCCCCACCTGCTTCATCACCCACACCTCGGTGTTTCTCCCTTCATCACCCACACCTCAGTGTTTCTCCCTTCATCACCCACACCTCGGTGTTTCTCCCTTCATCACCCACACCTCGGTGTTTCTCCCTTCATCACCCACACCTCAGTGTTTCTCACTTCATCACCCACACCTCGGTGTTTCTCCCTTCATCACCCACACCTCAATGTTTCTCCCTTCATCACCCACACCTCAATGTTTCTCACTTCATCACCCACACCTCAATGTTTCTCCCTTCATCACCCACACCTCAATGTTTCTCACTTCATCACCCACACCTCGGTGTTTCTCACTTCATCACCCACACCTCAGTGTTTCTCACTTCATCACCCACACCTCAGTGTTTCTCCCTTCATCACCCATACCTCAATGTTTCTCCCTTCATCACCCACACCTCAGTGTTTCTCCCTTCATCACCCACACCTCAGTGTTTCTCCCTTCATCACCCACACCTCAGTGTTTCTCCCTTCATCACCCGTACGTCAGTGTTTCTCCCTTCATCACCCACACCTCAGTGTTTCTCCCTTCATCACCCGTACCTCAGTGTTTCTCCCTTCATCACCCACACCTCAGTGTTTCTCCCTTCATCACCCACACCTCAGTGTTTCTCCCTTCATCACCCACACCTCAGTGTTTCTCCCTTCATCACCCACACCTCAGTGTTTCTCCCTTCATCACCCGTACCTCAGTGTTTCTCCCTTCATCACCCACCTCAGTGTTTCTCCCTTCATCACCCGTACCTCAATGTTTCTCCCTTCATCACCCGTACCTCAGTGTTTCTCCCTTCATCACCCGTACCTCAGTGTTTCTCCCTTCATCACCCACACCTCAGTGTTTCTCCCTTCATCACCCACACCTCAGTGTTTCTCCCTTCATCACCCGTACCTCAGTGTTTCTCCCTTCATCACCCGTACCTCAGTGTTTCTCCCTTCATCACCCGTACGTCAGTGTTTCTCCCTTCATCACCCGTACGTCAGTGTTTCTCCCTTCATCACCCACACCTCAGTGTTTCTCCCTTCATCACCCACCTCAGTGTTTCTCCCTTCATCACCCACCTCAGTGTTTCTCCCTTCATCACCCACACCTCAGTGTTTCTCCCTTCATCACCCACCTCAGTGTTTCTCCCTTCATCACCCACCTCAGTGTTTCTCCCTTCATCACCCACCTCAGTGTTTCTCCCTTCATCACCCGTACGTCAGTGTTTCTCCCTTCATCACCCACACCTCAGTGTTTCTCCCTTCATCACCCGCACCTCAGTGTTTCTCCCTTCATCACCCACACCTCAGTGTTTCTCCCTTCATCACCCACACCTCAGTGTTTCTCCCTTCATCACCCGCACCTCAGTGTTTCTCCCTTCATCACCCACACCTCAGTGTTTCTCCCTTCATCACCCACACCTCAGTGTTTCTCCCTTCATCACCCGTACGTCAGTGTTTCTCCCTTCATCACCCACACCTCAGTGTTTCTCCCTTCATCAGCCGTAACTCAGTGTTTCTCCCTTCATCACCCACACCTCAGTGTTTCTCCCTTCATCACCCACACCTCAGTGTTTCTCCCTTCATCAGCCGTAACTCAGTGTTTCTCCCTTCATCACCCACACCTCAGTGTTTCTCCCTTCATCACCCACACCTCAGTGTTTCTCCCTTCATCACCCACACCTCAGTGTTTCTCCCTTCATCACCCACCTCAGTGTTTCTCCCTTCATCACCCACCTCAGTGTTTCTCCCTTCATCACCCACACCTCAGTGTTTCTCCCTTCATCACCCACACCTCAGTGTTTCTCCCTTCATCACCCACACCTCAGTGTTTCTCCCTTCATCACCCACCTCAGTGTTTCTCCCTTCATCACCCACCTCAGTGTTTCTCCCTTCATCACCCACCTCAGTGTTTCTCCCTTCATCACCCGTACGTCAGTGTTTCTCCCTTCATCACCCACACCTCAGTGTTTCTCCCTTCATCACCCGTACCTCAGTGTTTCTCCCTTCATCACCCGTACCTCAGTGTTTCTCCCTTCATCACCCACACCTCAGTGTTTCTCCCTTCATCACCCGTACCTCAGTGTTTCTCCCTTCATCACCCACCTCAGTGTTTCTCCCTTCATCACCCACACCTCAGTGTTTCTCCCTTCATCACCCACACCTCAGTGTTTCTCCCTTCATCACCCACACCTCAGTGTTTCTCCCTTCATCACCCGTACGTCAGTGTTTCTCCCTTCATCACCCACACCTCAGTGTTTCTCCCTTCATCACCCGTACCTCAGTGTTTCTCCCTTCATCACCCACACCTCAGTGTTTCTCCCTTCATCACCCACACCTCAGTGTTTCTCCCTTCATCACCCACACCTCAGTGTTTCTCCCTTCATCACCCACACCTCAGTGTTTCTCCCTTCATCACCCGTACCTCAGTGTTTCTCCCTTCATCACCCACCTCAGTGTTTCTCCCTTCATCACCCGTACCTCAATGTTTCTCCCTTCATCACCCGTACCTCAGTGTTTCTCCCTTCATCACCCGTACCTCAGTGTTTCTCCCTTCATCACCCACACCTCAGTGTTTCTCCCTTCATCACCCACACCTCAGTGTTTCTCCCTTCATCACCCGTACCTCAGTGTTTCTCCCTTCATCACCCGTACCTCAGTGTTTCTCCCTTCATCACCCGTACGTCAGTGTTTCTCCCTTCATCACCCGTACGTCAGTGTTTCTCCCTTCATCACCCACACCTCAGTGTTTCTCCCTTCATCACCCACCTCAGTGTTTCTCCCTTCATCACCCACCTCAGTGTTTCTCCCTTCATCACCCACACCTCAGTGTTTCTCCCTTCATCACCCACCTCAGTGTTTCTCCCTTCATCACCCACCTCAGTGTTTCTCCCTTCATCACCCACCTCAGTGTTTCTCCCTTCATCACCCGTACGTCAGTGTTTCTCCCTTCATCACCCACACCTCAGTGTTTCTCCCTTCATCACCCGCACCTCAGTGTTTCTCCCTTCATCACCCACACCTCAGTGTTTCTCCCTTCATCACCCACACCTCAGTGTTTCTCCCTTCATCACCCGCACCTCAGTGTTTCTCCCTTCATCACCCACACCTCAGTGTTTCTCCCTTCATCACCCACACCTCAGTGTTTCTCCCTTCATCACCCGTACGTCAGTGTTTCTCCCTTCATCACCCACACCTCAGTGTTTCTCCCTTCATCAGCCGTAACTCAGTGTTTCTCCCTTCATCACCCACACCTCAGTGTTTCTCCCTTCATCACCCACACCTCAGTGTTTCTCCCTTCATCAGCCGTAACTCAGTGTTTCTCCCTTCATCACCCACACCTCAGTGTTTCTCCCTTCATCACCCACACCTCAGTGTTTCTCCCTTCATCACCCACACCTCAGTGTTTCTCCCTTCATCACCCACCTCAGTGTTTCTCCCTTCATCACCCACCTCAGTGTTTCTCCCTTCATCACCCACACCTCAGTGTTTCTCCCTTCATCACCCACACCTCAGTGTTTCTCCCTTCATCACCCACACCTCAGTGTTTCTCCCTTCATCACCCACCTCAGTGTTTCTCCCTTCATCACCCACCTCAGTGTTTCTCCCTTCATCACCCGTACGTCAGTGTTTCTCCCTTCATCACCCACACCTCAGTGTTTCTCCCTTCATCACCCGTACCTCAGTGTTTCTCCCTTCATCACCCGTACGTCAGTGTTTCTCCCTTCATCACCCACACCTCAGTGTTTCTCCCTTCATCACCCGTACCTCAGTGTTTCTCCCTTCATCACCCACCTCAGTGTTTCTCCCTTCATCACCCAAACCTCAGTGTTTCTCCCTTCATCACCCACCTCAGTGTTTCTCCCTTCATCACCCGTACCTCAGTGTTTCTCCCTTCATCACCCACCTCAGTGTTTCTCCCTTCATCACCCACCTCAGTGTTTCTCCCTTCATCACCCACCTCAGTGTAATTTTGTACCAAACGAAACTCTCCTTGTTCCCTCTTCCTCTCCTTCCTCCACCCAAGCTTGGAGCTCACGGAATCCCCGTCCATCTGAGGGGTCCGCCCAGGGGTCCGTCACAGAATCAGTTCGTGCTGTCGAGGAGACTGAAGCGGAGGAAAAAAAAGGCGCGAATTCAGGAATTATCGCAATCAAGAGGAGAAAAGGAAAAAGAAAAGACAAGTAGAGCCATAATCGTGATACGTTGTAATATACATAACAATAATAATCAATAATAATAATAATTCACATCTCGAATGAAACCACACGGTGTTAACGATAACCGAATAATAATCGATCAGACTTTTATTTTCGAGCAAAAGTTAACAACCGTCAATCAGTGTCACGAGATATAGTTTGTAGCGAATAATATATAATATATAATATATAATATATACCAACTGGAGTGAATATATATATGTATATATAAATATAAATATAAATACAGTATATAGAGATATAGATAAACATATTCATATATAAATAAATAAATAAATATATATGTATGTATATGTATATATGTACATGACGTCTTTCACTAGAACAGGAATCAGGAATTCAAATGAATCCGAGAAGAGGCGAAAGTGCCAAAGATAAAATGTGTGTAAGTTCCGAGCCGCTGCTCGGCGTGTCCTTCGCCTCGTGTCCACCGTCGGTATCTGAAGGGACATATTTGATTTATTAAAGGACAAGGGACAGTTTATTTCGCGTATAAATCGTTGGAGTAAATGCGTGGGTATTTGTCCGGTATATATATATGTATATATACTGTATATATAGATTGGTGCACGACGTCGAGCATCACCGTGCACAATGCGACGACACAACGCTTTAGCCGCGATGAGGGACGAACAAAACTTGAGGAAACCGTAAAATCGAGCGGGAAACGGAGATTTTGAAGAGCGTGGAATTTTTTTTTTTTTAATCTTTCATAATTACGGGAGAAGCCATATTTAGTTATCGAAGGAAACCTCATAGGAAACGTCATGTCTCTGGTAGCGGTGGTGTGGTTGTGGCTGTGGTTGTGCTTGTCCCACATTGATTCGCAGCAGCAGCAGCAGCAGCAGCACCAATCGTTGCTCACCAGCTCTTTAGGTAAACTCCGAGGGGAGCGCGTGGCAGTGCCCGGTCCGGGCTCGGCCCTCGTGGACCGTTACCTTGCCGTACCGTATGCGGCACCCCCGATCGGAGAGCTTCGATTCCGGCCCCCCGAAGTGGCCACGCCGTGGGACGGCCTGAGGGACGCCCGAAGCCCTGCGCCAGTGTGCCCGCAGGCAGCCGGAGCTCCGTGGGCACGACCCAGCCTGCCCGCTTGGCTCCGCGGTGGAGCGGGAGCAGCGCCGAATGTAGCGGGACCCCTACCCCGGCAGAGTGAGGACTGTCTCTACCTGAACCTCTACGTGCCCGTGGATGATGGTGAGACACTTTGTGTTTGTGCGTGGCGGGTGTCTCTCTCTGTCTCTCTCTCTCTCTCTCTCTCTCTCTCTCTCTCTCTCTCTCTCTCTCTCTCTCTCTCTCTCTCTCTCTCTCTCTCTCTCTCTCTCTCTCTCTCTCTCTCTCTCTCTCTCTCTCTCTCTCTCTCTCTCTCTCTCTCTCTCTCTCTCTCTCTCTCTCTCTCTCTCTCTCTCTCTCTCTCTCTCTCTCTCTCTCTCTCTCTCTCTCTCTCTCTCTCTCTCTCTCTCTCTCTCTCTCTCTCTCTCTCTCTCTCTCTCTCTCTCTCTCTCTCTCTCTCTCTCTCTCTCTCTCTCTCTCTCTCTCTCTCTCTCTCTCTCTCTCTCTCTCTCTCTCTCTCTCTCTCTCTCTCTCTCTCTCTCTCTCTCTCTCTCTCTCTCTCTCTCTCTCTCTCTCTCTCTCTCTCTCTCTCTCTCTCTCTCTCTCTCTCTCTCTCTCTCTCTCTCTCTCTCTCTCTCTCTCTCTCTCTCTCTCTCTCTCTCTGCCTCTCTCTCTCTCTCTCTCTCTCTCTGTCTCTCTCTCTCTGTCTCTCTCTCTCTCTCTCTCTGTCTCTCTCTCTCTGTCTCTCTCTCTGTCTCTCTCTCTCTCTCTCTGTCTCTCTCTCTGTCTCTCTCTCTCTCTCTCTGTCTCTCTCTCTCTCTCTCTGTCTCTCTCTCTGTGTCACTCTGTCTCTCTCTCTCTGTCTCTCTCTCTCTGTCTCTCTCTCTCTGTCTCTGTCTCTCTCTCTCTCGGTCTCTCACTCACTCTCTCTCTCGGTCTCTTTCTCTCGGTCTCTCTCTGGGTCTCTCTCTGTCTCTCTCTCTCTCTCTGTCTCTCTCTCTCTCTCTCACTCTCTCTCTCTCTCTCTCTCTCTCTCTCTCTCTCTCTCTCTCTCTCTCTCTCTCTCTCTCTCTCTGTCTCTGTCTCTGTCTCTGTCTCTGTCTCTGTCTCTGTCTCTGTCTCTGTCTCTGTCTCTGTCTCTCTGTCTCTCTCCATTCATGCCTTGAATACATTGCGATGTGTTACCTGTTAAGTGATAAGCACCGTGTTTGCCTGATTACCTGGACTCGTGGGATGTTGTAGCAATGCTGTGGATTTATTCATCTCTCATTTGCTGTGTATTCACCTTCACGTGTGTACTGCAGAAGGTGAACCTTTGACGGATCACCGTCAGCATTTATGATGACTTCCTGCCCTTTCTGGATTATTAATGAATTCCCATTTTTTTTTATTGAAAAATACAAAATTCCACTGCCAGAAGAATCTTTACCTATAGAGGAAGGTGATCAGTATGTGCTTGGCCTACCATCAGAGTAAAAAAAAATATTATAAATATATATATATATATATATAAATAAATAAATGGTGGTTGTTCTGTGAAAGGGAGGTACTTGTTGGAAAAGGATTGCTTACATCATTTGAAACAGGAACAACATTTAAAATATTAATCTCGGATGGAGATAGTCCTGATAGGCATTATCAATATTTCATCCATTATCATTGCATATCGAGGTCTTTTCTCCTTACATGATGGTCATGCCTCCAAAAAGGTTGGATCGATTTCATCGATTTCTTCAAGGAATTCAAACTTTCAGAGTACAATTGATGAAAAATGATGTCTTTTTTACATTTATACTCGAGACAATCCTTGGGGTAGTTCCAAACTCTCGTATATTCGGTTTTGTAGTGAAATTGTTGGATGTTTTCACCGATTTGATGAAATTGTTGTGATTACTCACTTAGGATGAAAAGCTCCAGAACACTTCAAAGATCTATGGGATTCATGGAAAAGTTTTTCAGTCTACAATCTGAGAGAATACTTTCCACTGGTTACTGGAATACTGGTTAATTGAATCCACTGCACCGTCTGCACTCATATTTACTCCATATATTTTAAAGTTCACAACATTCATAGATTCCCATATTTAACAGAAGCCGGGAGGTACGTTGGGACCATCCAGGTAATTTCAGCCCAATATCAGGCTGGCAGGATGGCCAAGAGGTACTCGCACTCGCCTCTCAGGTGTCGAGCCTGGGTTTGAATCCCTACCCACTTATAAACTATCATCCCGGTGTTTCACAGGCAGGGTGACTTCAATATGTTTGTCGTCCCTCTGATGGACGTTGAACTGGACGTTAAACTGGGTGTCCCGTCTGTTGACATTAGCTTATGTATGTTAAAGATCATACGATGTCTTTCGTGAAGAGTAGGGCAGTAATTGCCAGCACCATGGCCAAATTCCAAATTGCTACCCTCACCTGCAGGGGCACATCAGCAGCACAGCTGCGCTCCCAGAAATGATGCAAAAAAGGAAGTCAAAAGTAGAAAGTCTGCACACAAAATGAATGAGCACCATATTTGGTGAGACAGACATACACCACACAGAAATGCAGAGCGCAGGTGTTTTGAAAAGAAGAATTGGGACAGTCAGGAAGACTTTTATGCAAGAAGAAGCACTCCAGGGCTTCAGAAGCAGGCTATGGATGCATGGCCATCTCATATCCTTCGCCACACTTACGCACAATCTTATTTTACCCTATTGCATCCTGCCTAGCCCAACCCTGTTACTTGCGGGTGTACGTGCTTGCTTTTGGAACACGAGTTAGAGCGGTTTTAAAATGGATGCGATGCTCAGGTTAAGGCAGACTTGATAAGAGATGCACATTTTTTGTAAGCTTTGTGATGGTTGCTGTCAATGATAGTTGCTTCCCACTGAGAAGGCTAGCTGCTTTGTTGCAACGGCGTCACTACGTGCCTGGAGGGGAGGCAAGATAAATGCAAATATAATGGGATGAACTGACCAAGAAAAGATTGAGAGAACAGATCGCTGTATAAAAATTCTCCATACACGTCTATTGTTCAAATCAAAAGGAAGTCAAAAGTAGAAAGTCAAAAAACTGTTCATATGCTTGGGAGAATCAACCTCTCTGGCTCTTCTCAGAGAACTGTCTCAACGCTGGCAAGTCTGGCAGTTTATTCAGGCATATTGGCTGGGACTGTAAGCAGCCACATCTTTTCAGGGCTGGTCTCCTATATCTGCTGCTCTTGATATTAACTCAACCTGGGAATTCTTCCACAGACCTGCTATCTCTTCTGCACAGATCTATCCCATCTCATCTTCAGCTATCATACCTTTCCTCCCACACATGGTACACTGAATCTTTCCGTGAGGCAGTTGCCTTGAAACAACTTTCCTTTTCTTCCTGGAAGGCAAAACCGACCAAAGGCAATCTCAGATTATTCCACTAAGCCGTAACAAGTATGTGTCCACTCTCCGGAGAGCCAGAAAACAACAGCTAGCCTTAACCATGAACTTACAAACTTGTCTCCCTCCAATAAAATCTGGTGGCATCTTCACAAGTCTGTCTCTTGAGATTGCTCTCCATCCATCCCTTCCCTCACTTTGAATGGCACCACAACCGACTCCACTCGTGAGAAGGCCGAATGCCCCAATTCTGTGTTTGCTTTAAAATCTTATGTCCCCAAGCACTCACTCCTATACCCACCTTACTCAGTGGTACCAAACTGCTCCTGGACCCTGTATTTTTCACTTGGTAGGTAGAGAAGTTTCTGGAAACCACAACTCTGATTCTGTAATTGGACTGAACGGCATCAGCTCACGTGTCCTAAAAACCTGCTTTGCTGCTCTTGCATGTCCTCGTTCTGTTCTGTTCTGTTCACCCAATCATTTGCCCACGGTCATATTCCGTCTGCTTGGAAGTCAGCCAATGACACCACATATTGCATAAACAAGGTGAAAAAAACCGAAACCCTTCACGACAGGCCTATCAGCTCACTTCCAATCATCAGCAAGGCCATGAAATCCTTCCTTTTCTCCATCGGCCTGATCTCACACCATCAGTTTGGAATTAGATCTGGTCACTCTATCCTAGACATGCTGCTTCTGCTCTACGAACAATGGATGGAGGCCCTCAATGTGAGACATAAGATCAGGGTTGTCTCTCTCGACATAGCTCGAGCTTTTGATTCAGTCTGGCATCCTACCTTGCATTCCAAATTCTCTGCCTTTGGATTCCAACACCAACTCCACACATGGCTTACTGACTTCCTCTACTCTCATATCCAAGGCATGGCTCTCAACGGGATCCTCTCATCTCCTCTCCCTGTCAAGGCTGGAGTGCCCCCAAGGCAGTATTCTAGCCCCATCTTATTCCTAATTTTCATCAATGATCTCTCTGAATCTCGGAAAAATCTTCTTTATCTATTTGCTGATGACTCCACCCTCTGCCATGACATTCATCCTTCAGAGAGGGGGGCAACGGCCTCTTCCCTCTCTTCAGACCTTTATAGAATCACAAGCTGGTCAAACACTTGGAATATGTTTTGAAATCCTACCAAATCTCACACTCTTACAGTGTCTCTCTGAAAGGACCATCTGATGAATCCTCCCATCTACTTTCTTAACAATCCACTTGAAAAATTTCATTCATTCAAATTCCTGGGTTGCAACATTAGCGATGATCATTATTGGGCAAACCGCATTCCTAAGTTAGCCTCCAAAGCCAGTCACCGACTGGGCATCCTCCATCATGCAAAGTCCTTCCTTGGCACACCTGCACTTTTATCCATCTACAAGGCCTTCATCCACAGCTTTATACAGTACTGCTCTCCCATTGGACTGGCACCCCTGCCTCACCTCAATCCCAAAATCCAGAATCCCTAACTGCTGACCTCCACTCATTTGTTCCTTTTTTCTCCAGCCTGTGGAATCAACTTCTTCAGTCTCTTTAATCTCATTCTTCCCTCAGAGCTTCAAGACAGCTGTTGACCACCATATCAGGGCTTCACGACAGCTGTTCCTCACCATAACCCCCATCCACAACCACAATCTTTTGTACCCCTATTAACCCTCTCCAAGCTCACCTCTTTCCCAGTTTCCAGTTCCTCTTTCCACTTCTGTGATTGGGGATTTGCAGCTGCATCTATCTTGTTCACACCATCTATCCTCCTCGAGCCCGCACCGCTTATTTCATGGAAGTCTCCCTCTATTCCCCCCCCCCTTTTCTTTCCACTGTTCCTTTTATTAACCTCCGCCATCGAAGATGGACGGAGGTTACTGTTTTCACCCCTGTCTGTTTGTTTGTTGGATTCGCCATATATGAGATATCCCTTATTGTCGGGTTTTCCGGCTGTCTGTCTCTGTGTGTGTGTGTGTGTGTGTGTGTGTGTGTGTGTGTGTGTGTGTGTGTGTGTATGTGTGTCTGCAACGCGAGGCTCCACAGCACGAACCAGCGAACCGATTTCGATGAAACTTTGCCAACAGGTGCCATATGGTCTGGGAATGTGCGCGTTTGAATTTCGTTGCCTAACAACCACCCGTTGTTGTACAGCGGCCGAAAAACCACGTACAGTATTTTCAATACTTGTGCTTCAGTTTTGAATGTAGAGAAACGAGACTTCGGAATTAAACACTTCGAGATTTTTAGAACATTTTACTTGAGCCGATTTTTGATTGAGGTTTTATTTTTCAAATGGTAGTCCTTCAAAAATCGGGTGTCTATTTGCCGTCATTTAAGGTGTGTATACAGTGTTTGTAAGGAACTACACCGTCGTTCCACCTTCGATCTCTCCTCGATCCAAACGTTATTGACCAAAATGAAAAGGATCCAAAATAAATGGAATCACCAGCATTTCTGTCTTTGTGGATTTTTAATAGTATAATATGTTTTATTTATTTACCGAAAACGATTCCACGACCCACACACCACCTTCAATTATTTATTTATTTACCGAAAACGATTCCACGACCCACACACCACCTTCAATTATTTATTTATTTACCGAAAACGATTCCACGACCCACACACCACCTTCAATTATTTATTTATTTATTTACCCAAAAACGATTCCACGACCCACACACCACCTTAAATTATTTATTTATTTACCAAAAACAATTCCACGACCCACACACCACCTTCAATTATTTATTTATTTATTTATCGAAAACAATTCCACGATCCACACACCACCTTGAATTATTTATTTATTTACGGAAAATGATTCCACGACCCACACACCACCTCCAATTATTTATTTATTTACTGAAAACAATTCCACGATCCACACACCACCTTCAATTATTTATTTATCTACTGAAAACGATTCCACGACCCACACACCACCTCCAATTATTTATTTATTGACTGAAAACAATTCCACCACCTTCAATTATTTATTTATTTACCGAAAACGATTCCCCACCCACACACCACCTCCAATTATTTATTTATTTACCGAAGACGATTCCCCACCCACACACCACCTCCAATTATTTATTTATTGACTGAAAACAATTCCACCACCCACACACCACCTTCAATTATTTATTTATTTTCCGAAAACGATTCCCCACCCACACACCACCTCCAATTATTTATTTATTTCCCGAAAAGATTCCCCACTCACACCACCTCCAATTATTTATTTATTTACTGAAAACGATTCCACGACCCACACACCACCTCCAATTATTTATTTATTGACTGAAAACGATTCCACGACCCACACACCACCTCCAATTATTTATTTATTTACCAAAAACGATTCCACGACCCACACACCACCTTCAATTATTCATTTATTTACCGCAAACAATTCCACAATCCACACACCACCTTCAATTATTTATTTATTTCCCGAAAACTATTCCCCACCCACACACCACCTCCAATTATTTATTTATTTACCGAAAACGATTCCACGACCCACACCCACCTCCAATTATTTATTATTTAAAGTGGGAGTGGCGTAGGAAAGTGGGCGTGGCTTATTAAAAATATTGTGTGGATCAGGAGGTGTGGTCAAACAAGAGCATTGAGAGAAGTTTATCGGGTTTTGTGTGTGTGTGTGTGTGTGTGTGTGTGTGTGTGTGTGTGTGTGTGTGTGTGTGTGTGTGTGTGTGTGTGTGTGTGTGTGTCTGCAACGCGAGGCTCCACAGCACAAACCAGCAAACCGATTATATATATATATTTTTCAAATGGTAGTCCTTCAAAAATAGGGTGTCTATTTACCGTCATTTTTTATGAGGAGTGCCAGTTGGCAAAATACGCAATAGGAAAAATCTTGCCAGGCAGAGGAACAATTGTATATGAACCAATACGTCTTGGCAATGAATCTTCGGCGGTGGATCGGTCAGCATGAAAAGCATCGTATCCAGCGCTTCGATCCTAGCGAATCCCTCGTCGCCTAACAGCTTGTTATCTTGCCAAAACGAAGTTTTTGCAAGATATGTTAGTCAGCTTGTATGTTTTTTTTTTTTTTTGTCTGTAATCATGTATAAAAAATTCTGCAGAGCACAGTTATCATTGGAAATTTTTTGTAACTTCGCATATCAGAGGCCTATAGAGGTCCCTTTCAGCGCACAAAATTTTGAAGGTCAAAGGTCAAGGTCACTTTTTCGCAAATCAGGGAAGTCGACGAAACCCTTATTTTTTGAGTAATTTTGATCGGATCGTCTTCAAACTTTATGGGAATATAGTTCATGGTCTGGCGCTCAGCTGATTAATTTTTGGTGGCAATTGGCCTTGACTTTCATATGTTTTTTATTTGTTTGTTTGTTTGTTTGTGAACAGTATTACAGAAAAATTCCTGGACGGATTTCGACGAAACTTGGTGGGGGATTAGGTATGGTCCAAGGATCATGCCATGAGATTTTGGACTTGGTCCAAAGTCCAATATGGCCGCTATGGCGGCCATTTTGAAAAAATATTTGAATTTTTGTTTTTGCATTTCTACATGTTTTAAGTGATTTCCAACCCCCCAAAAAAAATTTTGTTTGAGAAAAAAAAACAAAATTTTGCAACTTTTTTTCCAAAAAAATTCGATTTTATTTGAAAAATATTTGAATTTTTTTTGCATTTCTACATGTTTTAAGTGATTTCCAACCCCCCAAAAAAATTTTGTTGGAGAAAAAAAAATTTTCCAACTTTTTTTTTCAAAAAAATTTCGATTTTTTTTTTGGGCATTTCTACATGTGCGTCGATCTAGTTTAGTTTATTAAATCGTGGTTCAGTAGAGTCTGATATGTTTTGACCTACAATGAATAGGATATGAGGTTCACTTAAGTGACCCAGCAGTATTGGCAGCGGAGGTTTTGCACTCTACCGAGTGCTCCCCCTCTAGTTCTGTTATGTCCCGATCCATTCTGTGTTCTCACACCTCCATGAGCCTCGACTCTGTGTACAAAAGATATATACGATATGACCAGAATCCTTCTATCTGGAATGGACAAAACCTATTTGTTTCTTGGCAGGTAGAAATAACAAGACCAAATATGCCCATGGGGGAGGGGGGAGAAGTGGGGTGGGCGGGGGAGAGAAACTTAAAGATAGAAATAGAAAGTTTGACATTAGCATGTGGAACTGTGTTGGCTGTTCTTGGAGAAGTAAGTTGACAAGATCACCAACCATTCAGTGATTCATCACAGAAACTGGTTGGTGATCTTTTCAGAAGGTGATGCATGAGCAAGCAGTCACTAATGCATCATCGTAAAATCACAGAAAGTGATGCATCTATTCACACTTGTATCGTTTTCTTAGCTCAATGAGCAGCTGTAACCTTTTTTAAAATTAAATATAGGCCAGAACGTTCCCATATTGACTGGATGTCACACTTCAAGTAATTATCGATGACCATCCACCACAGATATTTTATGGGGTTCATTCAGGGTGACAACACAGCGTGCATACAGATCTCTTATGTTTGTAATTTCCATTGTTGTTTCTTTATTTTTATTACAGAACTGAGATTTCTTCATCAGCTGTCTCAATGACTGGTTCCTTGTATAAACTTGTTTATCTCGGAGTTATGCTGTATTTATTTGCCTTTTATTTTTACTCTCATGAGTGTACGTTTCAAGCAAGTCACCTTACATCTTTTATGGCTTGTCTTGATTTAAGGATTGTTTTCCTTGGTCCCTTTCGTTATTGTTAAACACGACCATCAGTTTACCTCATAGTGAGAGAAGAAGAATCGATTGCAATATTTTTCTATTTTGGTAATTGCAATTCTGCTCATTAAAAATAATAATCGAGTCCACAAGGCATCTCAGAGGATATTTGGGTTTTGCCTGGAAACGGACTTCAAGAGACAGCAATTGTGTGTTGAAATGGACCAACCCTTTTGGAGACAAGATGTATTTAAAAGTGAAGATGCTTCAGGCAATCTTTAAGTGCTGTCTGTCCGCAGGGCACACAATATAAAGCAATGATATACCATCCAATATGATATTCAAATGACAGCAATATTGCTTGGAAAGGAAATGATCTGTTTTGAAATGGAACTCGTGAGGACGGGAAAAGCAGAAAAGATTGCTTAGAATTGAAGCCGAACGTTGCCAATAAAAGCTCGGTCAAATGTTATAAGATGTATATATTGTTAAAGGAGCCGTGTCTGTCTGTCTGTCGTGCTATAACTTGAGAATGGATTTACGGATTTCAATGGAACCAATGACGGTGGATTCAGGGAATGCCCAGGAAGGTTTGTGACAAACAAAAAACATAAACCAAACTAGAGGGGGAGCACTCGGGAGAGTGCAAAACCTCCGCCGCCAATAGTGCTGGGTCACTCAAGTGAACCTTATATCTTATTCATTAAATATGATGTCAACAGTGCTGAGAGTTATAGTTCTTTTCTTTTTTTTTTTGGGGGGGGGGGGTTGGAAATCACTTAAAACATGTAAAAATGCAAAAAAAAAATTCGAAATTTTGTTGAAAAAAAGTTGCAAAAATTTTTTTTCTCTAACAATTTTTGTTTTTGGGGGGGGTTGGAAATCACTTAAAACACGAATGCAAAAAAAAATTCTTTTTGGGGGGTAACAATTTTTTTGGGGGGGTTGAAAATCACTTAAAACATGTAAAAATGCAATAAAAAATTTTTTCTCAAACAATTTTTTGGGGGGGGTTGGAAATCACTTAAAATATGTAGAAATGCAAAAAAAAAAATTCTCTAACAGTTTTTTTTGGGGGGGGGTAACATTTTTTTGGGGGGGGGGAACATTTTTTGGGGGGGGGTTGGAAATCACTTAAAACATGTAGAAATGCAAAAAAAAAAAATTCTTTTTTCTCTAACAATTTTGAACAAAGTCCAAAATTTAATGGCATGATCCTTGGACCATACCTAACCCCGCCACCAAGTTTCGTCGAAATCCGTGGAGGAGTTTTTCCTTAATACTGTTCACAAACAAACAAACAAACAAACAGAATGGGGTGAAAACAGTAACCTCCATCCATCTTCGAAGATGGCGGAGGTTAAAAAAAGGAAGGAAGATTTGTGTATGGACACACCTGGCGAAACGGCAAACGCCAACTTGTGTCTGTCTCTCTCTGTCTGTCTCTCTCTGTCTGTCTCTCTCTGTCTGTCTCTCTCTGTCTGTCTCTCTCTGTCTCTCTCTCTCTCTCTCTCTCTCTCTCTCTCTCTCTCTCTCTCTTTCTCTGTCTCTCTCTCTCTCTCTCTCTCTCTCTCTCTCTCTCTCTCTCTCTCTCTCTCTCTCTCTCTCTCTCTCTCTCTCTCTCTCTCTCTCTCTCTCTCTCTCTCTCTCTCTCTCTCTCTCTCTCTCTCTCTCTCTCTCTCTCTCTCTCTCTCTCTCTCTCTCTCTCTCTCTCTCTCTCTCTCTCTCTCTCTCTCTCTCTCTCTCTCTCTCTCTCTCTCTCTCTCTCTCTCTCTCTCTCTCTCTCTCTCTCTCTCTCTCTCTCTCTCTCTCTCTCTCTCTCTCTCTCTCTCTCTCTCTCTCTCTCTCTCTCTCTCTCTCTCTCTCTCTCTCTCTCTCTCTCTCTCTCTCTCTCTCTCTCTCTCTCTCTCTCTATTCTCTCTCTCTCTCTCTCTCTCTCTCTCTCTCTCTCTCTCTCTCTCTCTCTCTCTCTCTCTCTCTCTCTCTCTCTCTCTCTCTCTCTCTCTCTCCTCCCCCCTCTTAATATTCCCATCAGTTAAGCGACAGGTGGTATTTGGTAGTCACAATAAAAAGATAAAGAGTTTATTAATATTTTGGGTGTTTTTACAAAGTCAAGACTCAGGAAAGAATGAGGTGACAGACTGCAGAAGGCAATACACTGATATTGGGGCAGTGGGACAACAAGGGAATGAACAAACAGGAGAAAGAAGATGGAAGAAAATATAGCAATCTGCAAACAGATTAGGGAGAGCAGGGAGAAGGTTATTGAGGATAAAAGATCATCTTGAGCTGAGGCCATGGTTTATTGGCAACTTGAAGCCTTGGAGGGAAGAGTTGGATTTTATATACTGTACTGAAGAAGGAGGTTCTACAGAGACATGACAGAAGTAAATAGACACCTTAAAATTCTTCATTTCATCTGTATAACACAGTTTTACTCAGTGATTTGTACTAATATTCGACTGTTTATTTGCAGAAACGAGTTCCTGGGTCTTGTACGACAATTAACTATGCCTCGATCCCAGGGAGCGCACAAACTTTCCGATTTTCAAAGAGGAAGAATTATTGGCCATGTGGAAGATGTTGTCAGCCAGCATCAGATGGCTCAGAACCTTGGCATTCAACTTTCTACGGTCAATCGGGTGTTTGTGCAATTCACCAGCGAAGGCAAGGAATCTACAGCTTCCTGTTCTGGTCGATCTGGGTCCTCAGAAAGGTGTCTTTGAGCTGTCAAGCGGTCAATTGAGAAAATTCCCCGTTGCAAGGTAGCAGATGTTGCAGAGGAGGTCCAGGTTATCTCAAGAACTCCCGTGTGGTACCTTCATCAACTGGGCTACAATAGGAGAGCAGCTAGGAGAAAACCTCTTCTTAGACCAGCTAGCATTCAAAGGAGAAATAATTGGGCTGACGAGATGGCCAAAAGACCCCTGGAGTTTTGGCAAACTGTCATTTTTTCTGATGAGTCCCAATTAACTCAATTCTCTGACAGTGGATGGGTATGGGTTTGGAGACTTCCCAGTCAAGAGTTTTCTTTGAACCAATTTCAGCCAACTGTCAAACACGGTGGTTTTCAGTGATTGTGTGGGGAGCAATCTTGAGCACTGGTCGGTCAGAGCTTGTGGAGTGTGTTGATAACATCAACTCTACGATACACATTTCTGTCCTTGAAGATAGATGTCTTCCCATCTTCTCCACTGTTCCGATGATCAAAAACAACACTTTATTCATGGAAGATGGAGCTCCATGCCACACTGCAAAAAAAGACCAAAGAATGGCGGGACAGAAATGGGGGGAAATGGGGAAAACAAGGAAGTCCATGGCCAAGTCAATCTCCTGACATGAATCCTATTGAACACCTCTGGGTCATATTGGATCGAGCTGTGTGGAAAAATTCCAGGAAACAAACATCATGGGCAGAATTGCTAAACCTCTTGCTGGAAGCCTGGGCAGAAATCCCACAATATAAAATTTCGGAACTTGTTAATTCTGTCCCTGAAAGAGTAAAAGCATTGAAATCTGCAAATAGCAAGTCTACAATATATTTCAAATGTTCAATAAAGAAATTCTTTTAAAATCATGGTGTAGGAGAAAACCTCTTATTCGACCAGCCAACATTCGAAGGAGAAAGAAGTGGGCTGACGAGATGGCCAACAGACCCTTCGAGTTTTGGCAAACTGTCATTTTTTTCAGATGAGTCCCAATCTATTTACCTCTATCATGTCTACGTGCAAGCACTAAAGGAGAGGAACAATGGAGTGGAGGTAAGTAATGAGCCTGAATTTTGGGGGTTTCTTAAGGAGAGCATGTGACCTGGAAGGACTTGGGAGGCACAGAGGAATGAATGAGCAGATGGAACAAGACCTGTAATAAAGCCATCAACCTGTCTGTGGTAAAAAATTTTTACAAAAGCACCAGCTCGCATGTTTCTACCTCTTTGTAGGAAAGTGGCAATGATGTTCAGAGCATTGCATCATACAGAATCCAGTCGAGACATGTGTAGTAGGGAAAGCAGGAGAGAGCACTACTCAATTGAGCTATGAACAAAGACCTTGTAGCTGGTGACAAGTTCAGATTTACCAAAAAAGGACTCTGCACAACAAAAAAAATACCTCGTCAACATCTGGAGTCTTCTAGCGGTTGATTATGGAAATAAAGAGTTGGATTAGTTTGATGATCCTTTCAGAAAGACGATGAGAATGCAAGATTTGCTTGGATTGAAAGGCGTTCCAAGTTTTCGACCAGTATCTCATATTTTACAGGTAGGTAGAGAGGGAAGCTGCTGCTGCCGACCTATTGGTGGGATGTGGAGTTGCACAGCATAATGTGGAGTGATCTGTGAAGAGGAAAAGAGGGTTTTCCAGAGCAATGGATAAGTCATTAATGTAGGCAATATACGAGACACAGGACGGGCCCCCAGACATTGCCTTGGGGTACTGCAGTTACTATTGATGGAGAAGAGGATTCTGTTGAGAGCTACACACTGGCTGCATGGGTGGAGGAAGTCTGCAAGCCATGAAAGAAGACGACCTAATGTTCCACAGGCAAAATGATTGGCAAGTAAAGCAGGATGCCAGACTGTGTCAATTGTCCATGTGTCAGTTGCCAGAGTAGGGTACGACCAAGGTGAAGGACAGTCTGAAGAGAAGTCACGTCCAGATAAGTGACAACTGCAATGCAGGATTTGAGAATATGGGTGCTGATACCATCTCAGCCCATCGCCCAGGAAATGGGAAGGCTGGCTATAACCTTCTCCAACTTATCGGATGAAAAAGTTACAGTACTGTGAATGCAGTTTTGATATGAGGGGATAAGGTCGGGACAGTGAAGGATTACTTGAGGATACAGGCTTTGGAAGGCAATAATGAGTTTAGACATTTCAGTCTTGTCTTAAGTGGAGTTAGCCATGATGCCATTTCAGATGCAGATGAGGGAGGGGGATCAGACACCAGAGACAGACTTAAATGATGCCACCAGAACTTTGAAGAAGGAGCCACATTAGAGAGTTCATGTTTGCCAAATTTAATTTTCTGGCTCACCTGAGGATGAACACGCATTTCTTGCAAGCCTTGTGGAATGACCTAAGGTTGCATTTGGTTCAGTTAGCCTTCCATGATGATAAAGCAAGCCATTCGATAGCTTCTTCCTCTTAACACGATTCAGTGTATCATAGACTAGAGACGGATATTGGGATTTTCATAGGAGTGTAGACATAAGGATTTATTACATCATGTAATCACAAACGTTTAAAAAATTTGTAATCTACCACGGAGAAATAATTTGTTTTTTATTTTAACCCGTGAGTTAACGAGACTGCATCACGTTGGCTGGTGATGTTTTCGATGACCTGGAGACATCAGCTATCATTGTACATGTCTTTCAAGCCAGTGATGGAATTTGACAATATCAAGAATTTTCAACTATACATGCAACTATTATCTACATCAACAAAAGATAAACGAGTCTGTTTCGTTCTAAGTTTGGTTTAACAGTACAATATTTTCATTTTTAATTTCGTGGGCTGCTCAGGATACAAGATTTGTAATTTAAATAGTTGATCATTCACGGCAAATTTGCAAATACCATACATGCCTTATTGTTTAAAGAATAGGTACCGAAAGATACCGATTTCAGTAATCGTGTTTGCTCGCTAAGGCGTGGTGGTCAGTTGGTCACCCGTCATGGCTGATCTCGACGACGCTACGTTTTCCACATCATTTTCCTCCCGATGCTTGGGTTTTCATTTACCACCAAGATGTTGAATACCGTCAGGACGCCATCTGGTTCGATTTGGTTTATTCCTCCGTGGAAGCCAATTCGTGCTCGCTTTTCCAGATTTATTTTGGAGCCATCATGCTCAAAAAGGGTGAGACACATTTTGCTCTGCTTCATTCTACTGAAATTGTCCCATTTCATCCAGGACTTTGCAATTTCAATATATTTCGGGAAGTGAACTAAAGTAATATTTGAACCAATTTTCCCTCTGTTGTGACACCTATAAGCTGTACAAAATGCTCTTCTGTCACCGAATTCTCTGATGTTCATTCACATCTTGTTGACACTAATGGCAGTAGATTTCTTTGCCAGTTGTTTACGATATCATGCGTCGATGATAGCCAATTGCTGGTGAAGAATATTCATATTTCAACTATACATGAGAATCAGTTGTTTGTTTGTTTGTTTGTTTGTTTGTTTGTTTGTTTGTTTTAGCCCCAATTTATTCACCTCTAATGTGCTTTTTAATTATGTTATTTCTACCGCATCACATTATAGACCTTTAACATGACATTTTTGGAAAAAAAATAAAATTAAACGGTTGAGAAATCCTCTAAATAGTTAAGTTCAGAGTTGTCAGGGAACGTTGCAACAAGCGTAAATTAGTTGCAAACTGTCTGCCACTCTTACAATCCTGAAAGGAGCTAATAGAGTGAAGCTGTGATGAATAGTTTTCCCAGGACTGAAAAAATCCTTTCATTGTCTTCAGAATACCCACAACACATTGCATTCTATATGCATACAGTGTAGCAGTTTGCATGTTGCACTTTTTATGGATCAGTTTGTTTATTTTGGTTTATGTGTTGTAATTTTTTGCTGAAATGTGTGTGTGTGTGTGTGTGTGTGTGTGTGTGTGTGTGTGTGTGTGTGTGTGTGTGTGTGTGTGTGTGTGTGTGTGTGTGTGTGTGTGTGTGTGTGTGTGTGTGTGTGTGTGTGTTTTGTGCATTGCAGTTCAATGCTGATCATTATTTTACATCTATATAATTAGCCATAATTTGTATGTTTGTATGTTTCACAAATGTTTAGCATGATATTTCAAAATTTGTGGACGGATTCAGGTGAAACCTGGTGGACAGGTTGGGTGTGTGACAAGAACAAGCCGATTAGATTTTGGTGAAGATCCGGATTTGGATCCGGCCTATCAGTGGGATACAAAACGTAAACATTCGGCAGTGACGGAGCTTGTATTATATTGTGACAAAAATTAGAAATCAGAAATAGATTATTTTCAGAGAATTTGCACAGGTTCAAATAGTATATTGTATTGAATATAATAAAAAACGTTGTAATGTGCAGCATTTGCAGATCAAATCCTACCATTTTATTGGCAATACTGTAATAGCATGGGTATATGTCTGGTAAATTGTAAAGCTGATGTACTACTTTCCTGTTGATGTCAATGTGCATGAAGGTGAAATGGCAGTCAGTTTTATTCAAAGGCCCATCTATCTAATTACATCACTTCACCCATTTTCATCTCCATCTCTGCAATCGTTTATCAAAATATAAATCTATCCATTCACTTGTCTGTTCATGCTCTCGTCACTATGAGCTAACCTAAGGCTGACTGTGCAGAACTTGCTTGCCAAGTGAATGGAGCTCCTTGATTGCATTTTTTTTTGTTTTCAAAGGTATGAGATGGAATTATAGATAAGGAAACACTGCACAAATATGAATTATTTCCGAATCCGACAGCATATGATAACATCTGTTGAATTGTAAATCCAGGCTGCTTTGGGAAATGAAAGTAACAGTGGTTAATGCTAACACCAAAAAAATCTGAGGCCTCTGCTTAGATTTTGGCACTGCTGCTGGAGAGCATGAACACCAATCATTCTTGGCAAGTTCTGCCCAGCAGGTATGCTAGAAGACCCTGCTACCTCACTGCTAGTCATTTGTCATGCCTTGCCAATTATCAAACAAGCTGGAAGTGGGGTTGGAACACTCTTTTGTCTTGTTCTATAATATTTGCTATTGATTTTCCTTTTTTAAACTTAACAGGAGGCAATTGTGGGATGGAGCAATGGATGTACCATGTTCAAACTGGTAGCATTCAATGTAAAGTGGTCAACAGGACTGTGAATAAACTAAGATGAATTTCTGCAACGGCATTGCAAGTACTTTTCATTACTTGCTTACATTCATATGACTTGCACACTTAAGTACTCTTGAACCAAAATAAATGACACGGTCACATATTCACTAAGAATGTCACATGATAACTAATCATGAACACTAAAAGTAATTGAAGGCACCACTCTGAGAAATGTATTAATTATCCCATCATTAATTGATGAGTGTGTGCAATTGAAGGTTCATAATGATAATTTATCTCTATCCATTTCACATGAGATTAAGATCAACAGGGTGGGGGTTGAAGGGGGGGGTGGGGGTGGTTGAGTTCTTTCTCTCGGCCTTTAAATTTGATAAAATTGGTTGAAGCAAATTAGATTCTGATCCTACAAAATAATGATTTTTTTAAAATATATTTTATTTTTAGCAAAAATGCCATTGAGAACAATCATTATTTCTCTAAAGTTGGATTCGTCCAATCAAATAACTCACCAGTTCATTGCAACTTAGTTGTTAGGACTGCAAAGTGACATAATTGCACAAATTGGAAATCTTGCATGACCGAAAAATTGGTTACACAATTCTTTTTCAGGTAACCCATTCGGATTTACATAACCCATTTTCTCGGAAAAATAAAAAACAAAGGAGAGAAATAGTGAATAAATGAATTCTGTTTGTATTGCTCAAAATTGGGCATTTTTTTTTTTTGTTAAAACTGAAAAATATATCTGATATTTTTTCATGACTATACAAATGGTGACTATAACAATAAATATCTGAAAATTGTTTGTGGATAGAATATTTATGAATGATTATATGTAATGAATCATTCTCTCAGCAACTAAGTTTTGTGAGTCTGTAATCGTTGTCATAATTGACAGAAAAATGTTTGCTAAATGGCCATTTAAACGTTTTAAAAGAAATTCTCTCCCCCAGTTCACCCGACATCCTGACTACCAAATGTTGTCCCACACAAAACGAGTTTCGTCTCACATAACAATAACATGCTTATCCTAATCAAACAGCTCCACACAACGTTCACCGTCCAATCAGCAACACCTTTCAAAAGAAACGGTTTGCAGTTGTCCTGATCGTCAGAAAAAACAAAAACACCAAGCGGTCATAGATCGGTACTAGTGAAATCAGTCGCTGCAACTTTACCGTTTAGACCTCAAAAACAATACGGGTAGGCTTCAAGCTTTTGATTGATGAACCAATTGAGTTGCAAATCAATATGCAAATATGCAAATCAATGTGCAAATTTTGTTCAAATTTCAAGTCAATCGGATGAAAATTGATGATTTGGTGACCTTGACCTTTTGACTTCAAACAATTGGCACAAGTGACTCAACATGCAAACCCTGTTCAAATTTCAAGTCAATCAGATGAAAATTGACTATTTTCTTCGACCATGACCTTTGACCTTTTGACCTCAAAAACGATAGGTTTCTAACTTTTCGTGAAAAACTCACAACCTCCATCAAAAGGCACTGTGAGATATTTAATGTTCACCGGCAGTAGACGACACACTCAACCCTAACGTCCATCTGAGGGATGGTGCATTCATTGATACAACACACTGCCTGTGAAGCACCAATCCGACAATTAACAATTCTGTCAAAAATTGAACCCAGACTAGAAAACTCAAATACACTGCCTCTGCATCATCTCATCTCGTTCCTTTCCATGTGTGATGAAAGTGCAATATTTAATATTATCTGTTTTACACTCACGGTACTGTTGGCTTTGTTATGTGGGATATGTGAGTTGCATGGGATTGTCGAATTAGGGATTTATCAGTGATGGTATGAGTCAAATTTATTTTTACATCACATTTCTGTAATCTAATTTTTTATGTTCACCCACAATCTCACCTTCATTTCAACCAGCACTCTGTCAATGCCCAACAATCCTTGGAATCCCTCCAGCTAGCTTTTTATTCTCTCAAAATATGGAGAGAACCTTAAGTAACAAACACCCAACAGAGTTTCACCACACGCACACTTCTTATCAAACTTTGTCTCACACAGCTTACCTAGTTGAGATTCACCCACATACCTAATTTGCTGCGTACAGTATTCCTTTTGCTTCACCTTCTTGACTAATGCAAGCAAATGTTGTGGGAATCATTTAGATCTTTGAAGGGCCCAATCTCATTAGATATTTGAAGATAAGCAGAGTCGAGCCCAGTTTATACTTGGGTGTAAGATTTCAATTGAAGTCCATGTTGTTGTCGGCTGAGAGTTGGTAGAATATTTAAATTAGTAATGTGCTATTCTCTGAGCTGTCTGGTCTTGGATCTGTTCCCCTGTGAAATTGTATCCAACTAAAACTGCTCTACTTGGGCACTGCATCATGAACCATGTAAAGCCAGTTCTCCTATCTACATTTATGTTGCAGACATTAAAAGTCAAATGGTGTCTCTTAAAAAGAGTTTGCCATTGTGTACTAGCACCCTGGATAAATTCCCAGCCTTACATTAATATGGTATCTGATATAACACACAGTGTTAAATATACGAATGTATATATATATATATACATATACATACAGTAATCCCCTGTTTCTCGCGGGGGTTGCGTTCCAAACCCTCCCGCGGTAAGTGAAAATCCGCGATGAATGGACGCCTCCACAAAACACGTTTTAAACACATTTTAATCTCAATTAAACACATAAAGAAAACATTTGAAGCATAAAAATGCTTACTGTAAACTCAGTAATGTTGCAAAAACATTGTGATGGGCAGTTGCTGGCGTTGTTTCTTCATGGTGGTGAGGAGAGTTTTCGCCATTGTTGCTAAGCGTTCAAGTGAGAGGCCTTCGTCGTCGTGCTCCTGCGATGGATCAGATTGTTCCTCCTCCTCCTCCTCCTCCTCGCATGCAGACTTCGTAAGCTCAGCCAAATCCTCGTCCGTTAATGGGTCAGAATTGGTTTCGATGAGGTTATTCACTTCGTCGTGCGTCATGTCGTTGAATCCTCCTCCTCGAATCTTCGCCAGCTTGACCGCCTTATCGATTGCCGAATCGTGAATTTCGTCTGGAGAAAAGGCCTTGTATTCATGGACGCATTCTGGCCACAGCTTCTTCCAACAGGCGTTTAAGGTTTCTTTTTTCATTTCTTGTAGAGCCTTCTGAATTATTTGGAGACACGTTGCTATCGTGAAATCACGCCAATACGCCCTCAGAGAAAAATTGTCATCGGAATCTATGGCCTCCATGAGGTGCTGCAGCGCGTTGCGAATGTAAAGCGCTGATGTTGGCTTCGTCCTTCTTGATGTAGCGTATGGTCGATTCATTCAAACCGTAATGGCGCCCAACCACGGCAAACGTTTTTCCTTTGGGCGGCATCGTAGGGCTTGGAGAAAAAAACGTAGAAAATATCTGTGTCGTTCACAAGCGAAACACTCAAGACAGCGAGAGTGCGCCTCGTGGGCAGCAGCCAATCAGCGCCAAGGAGAAATGAATAGCGCGCTCTCTGTCTTTGTCTCGTGCGTTGTGTCGACAAACATACAAAAAAATGTTTGTTTGTTTTATTATGAAGATACTTTTGAGCGCCACGCGTTATAATTTATTGCTTAAATAATTTATATTTTATATATTATTACCACGATGTACCGGGGGAATCCGCAGAAAAAATTAGTTACGTTCCAAGGGAAAACCCGCGATGAACCGGGGGCGCGATAGGTGAACCGCGATGAAGCGGGGGTTGACTGTATGTATATATATATATATATATATATATATATATATATATATATATATATATATATATATATATATATATATGTATGTAAAGGCAGATCAAATTAATTACCTTCACCACCTCAGGTGGATGGAGGATATGATTTCACCTCTTGTCTGTTTGTTTGTTTGTTTGCTACTTGTGAAATTGAATATCCAAGAGGGTGCAAAATGTAATAAATTAATGAAAAAAATAAAATAAAAAATTCAGGTTCTGCTCATCTTGGTTAGTGGCATAGGGAAAAGTCCCACATGAAACAGAAAAAGTCCCACATAGCAAAGAGAAAAGCCCCACGTGGCAAAGACAAAACGGTATCCATGACAACAATTTCACCCTCGTTATAATCAAATGGGATATGTTTGTGATTTTATTTTTGCCAAATCTCAGGAATTTTTCTCGATATCACATTGAAACTTAAACAGCTGATTTGTACGAATGTGGTGGTATGTGTATAAAATCCGGTGAAAATTAGTTAAAGGTCAAGGTCAGTGCCACCAAAACATGTTAAACACCTATTTGGCAGCAATTAGAAAATGTATTAACCAAATTTGTTATGCACAACATTCCATCATGTAAAACACTTGAATAGGTCAAATTTTCCAAATTACCAAATTGTTGTTTCCATGGCAACTATCGTTTATTTGGATTTCGCAAATGGTGTGCTATGCACGACATCTTTCTTGTGTGTTTGTTTGTTACTTACGAAATCTAAAGATTTTGTAAGTATATTGATGACTTCCATCCTCTGTTTGTGTGTTTGTGTGTTTGTGTGTTGGTGTGTTTGTTTGTATGCATGATAACTCGAGAACGGAAGGAGCTACCAATGTCAAATTACACCACGTGATTCAGGAGGGTGATGGCTAGTGCTGATTAGATTTTGGTCAAAATCGGTCAAAGGTCAAGGTCACAGAGAGGTCAAACATTCGATTTTTGATGGTTTGGTACAGAATTATCGTAGAGACTTCTGGTTTGCATCGCTACCTTCTCGAGAGACAGCTTTTATTAGACAAGGTCAGAGGTCAAGTTGACGATTTCGTAAATACCAGTCTATGACTGCTTGTTTGTTTGTTTGTGAGCAGGATATCTCAAAAAGTTATGGATGGATTTGCATGAAAACTAATGGACAGGTTGGGTGTGTGACAATGACGAATTCATTAGATTTTGGTGAAGAAACAAAGACGGATCCGGATACTAGAATTATTTTTATTTTTTAAAGTAAGATTCACCATTGAGAGATCGGGCCAAAAACAATGGATTCAGATGAAACTTGGTGGATGAGTTCAGTTGGTGACAACAACAAGTTGATTAGGTTTTGTTTAAGGTCTGGATGCAGATCCGGCCTATCAGTGGGATACAAAACGTAAACTGTTCAGCCTGGTGGAGGTGTGTGCTTGACCGAGTGCCGATCTAGTTATATGAATTGGATTGGTAAACAGAAATGGGTTTAGTTAATTGTGTGTAGATACAGCACAGGCTTATTTGGCCAAAATAATTGCCTTCTATTTTTACAAAAGTTATTGTATCCTTGTAGATTTGTATTGATCCGCCAAGCCAGTAATTGTGAAGGACCATATTTGAAATTATAACAAAACAGATGTTTATGAACCAAGATACACTCACTTTGTCACACTTGTTCTTGACAGACGCTTTCCAACGGTTCCCATTTTTTGTTCTCAGTGTTTCCGTTTTGATGTCTGTCGGCGCGCAAAATTTCAGCTTTCTACTCACTCAGAAGGTACTGAGCATTAATATCAGTCATTGAGTCAGGAAGTGGTTAGAGTGAGCTTCATATTATGTTTGTGTGTGTGTGTGTGTGTGTGTGTGTGTGTGTATATACATATATGTATTATATATATATATATATATATGTATATATATATATATATATATATATATATATATATATATATATATATATATATGTATATATATATATTCCCAATGAAAAAGTCTCGCTAAATAGCATGTTCAACCACAAAGAAAAAAGGAAAAAAAACATTGAGCAGTTTAACTTTGTCACTTCTTTGGATTTCAATTTGCCTTTGCTCTGATTTTGCCATTCCCAATTACAGTATCACCAAATTACTTAGTAACTGAAGCTGATAAGGTTGATGTCCTAGTACAGCTTGTGTATGAGTATAAGTCCCTCTTTCATAAGATTGTTCTTCCAATTTGCAATGATGTCATCATGGGTGCATTTTTGGTTTTATGCGTTGCTCATGCAGTATCATGAGCATGCACTATTGAGTTGTGCGTGCGTGTGTGTCATTGGTTGTTATCTCCATAGACCAGTTTCAGAAGGTGGGCCGGAGCCCACGCAGGTCTCAAGTATTCGTGTGTGTGTGTGTGTGTGTGTGTGTGTGTGTGTGTGTGTGTGTGTGTGTGTGTGTGTGTGTGTGTGTGTGTGTGTATATGTATGTATGTATATTATGTGTATATATATATATATATATATATATATATATATATATATATATATATATATATATATATATATATATATATATATATATATATAGATAGATATATATATTGTTGCGGTTCTCGGAACCGCATGCATCCAACAGATAGTGGTCCCAAGACAGTTATTCCATTATTATACGTGTAGATAGTTCCTTCCCTTTTGTCTAGTAGGACAACAGGGGCGTGTGTTGCGATGATCTCATAGGTAGGTTTGCTGACATCATTTTTTCTTCATTTCGTCCCTACTCTTCTTTTCTGATTATTCCTGAGGGAAATCTGAGCCACGTGCGCCTTCGCTGTGAGATGGGCCCTCACGGAGGCCAGCGCGTGCGGCGCCGCTGCGAGGAAACGATGACGCGCGAGCATTAACAGCGCAGAGCCTTCGTTCCCAAGTGAGCCCTCAACCCAACGTGTGCGGCGAGTCGTACAGTGCACATGGCAGTTCGGGATTATTCCGATTATTCCGCTTCCGATTATCTGGGGAAGATTGCCGGTTGCATTAAAAAGGCATACGAATGAATATCTTTTACGAGGCTACATGAATGGTGTTTTTCACAACACAAGAAACACAGCCAACACGACGCCAACTCTGCACGAAACACGTACGGAGGCCGATAAAGGAGACTCCACGCCACGTTGGGTGGGATGCGAGTGTGTGAGGTAAAAGCGGTGCATTTCTTTTCAACCAAATATTTGATACATATCGGTGTTCGCCCCACGCACACGTGAGCAGAGTAGTGCGGACGTTGAGCGCTGGCCACGTGCGTAATGGCCGAACCACGCGCACTGTATGGAATGTGCTCGAAGGCAGACACGTACGCCGCTCACGACTTTGTTATCGTACAAAGCAGGGCACGAATGCACCGCTTTTGACTTTGTATCGAATTTCCTCAATATCTGACACGTATCGGTGTTCGCCCCCACGCACACTCGAGCAGAATCGGGCGAACGCCAGCACTGACCATGTGGGCAATGGTGGATCTGCGCGTACTGCGTGAAACAGGCATGGATTTATCCATAACAATGTACCTTCGGCCCTCACTGGCAGCAGCAGATTCCCCACAGATGGTGAACGTCTTCTCGTCTCTACGGCCAATGAAGCTACAATCGAGCAGGGGAATGTTGTACAGTGCGGGCCACGTTGGCACGCTCGGAGCAGTGCATTGATCAGCGCTGGTCGGACACCCGAGCGGGCATGCGGGACCCTCAGCAGGTCGCCAGGGCATGGCCCGTGGGGGTTTGCGGGACGATTCGCGTGCCAATTTCGGTGTGGGCGATTCATGTCATGTCGTGGGGTCGCAGCGGAATATTTTCGCTGTCTGAGATGACCTTGCCAGAAACGAAGTGGTGCGGTTTCCAGCCAAAGTTAGCGCCCCGTGAGGGGCGGCGCCAATCGGAGCACCAATTCAGGTGATGACGCTTCGCTTCGGGGTGGCCCCCCCGCTCCGTGCTGCAAGTCCTATAAAGGTCGGAGCGGTCCATCCGCCTCTCTCTCTCACTTCGCTCTCTCGCCTCGCCCTCGTCGACATCACCACGATGCGCCTCCTGCTGATGGACTCCGCCTCCTCGTCTCCGCCCACATGACATTGACACCACCCGCCTACCTGGTCCCGCCTACCACTCCATCCATGCACTCTGGACACTGCCCCTTCTCCACTCACACCCCTCCTTCACGCCCACGGTCTCCACACGTGCTGCTGAAGCTGGAGACGATGCGCCAGCTGTCAGGTACCACACCACGGAGCATCCCCTCCCCCCCGCCCCCCGAAACGTATTGGTGGCGCGTCGTGCAATCAAGTACAAAGGTACCGAGATCGTAGCCTCAACTCTTCTCCCTTCTTGTTTCAATACCTTCTCTTCATCGGGTTTTCTCTGTGTGTGTGTGTGTGCGTATGTGTGTGCGCGTGTGCGTGTGTGTGTGTGTGTGTGTGTGTGTGTGTGTGTGTGTGTGTGTGTGTGTGTGTGTGTGTGTGTGTGTGTCCTGGCACCTGTCTGCTTAATTAAGACCACAGAAGATCGTTATTGTTATATTATTGTTATTATTTTCGCGTTAAGTCTGCTCTGTATCTGCTTTTATAGGTTGCTTGTTTATTTGCTGCACCACACCTCTCTCTCCTCGATCCTTGCACAACACACCCCAATAAATCTTGATCGTGCCACATACCTTTCCTCGTCCATTGTTAATAAATTATTATTGGAAATGTTCCCAGCTCGTTTTTGTGGTTTCTTTCATTGATCCAGCATGGTCCGAATCCTAGCTTAGCCGGGACTTTATTCCCAATGATCCGTTCCTCTTAGCCGGTACGTCCTTGGCAGTGTCGCTCGGCTGCATCCGATCCGGTAGAGTGATCCGGTCCGGACAAGGCGTACCGAGGGCATGTTCCCTGGTAATTAAATCACGTGATAAATTAGGTAACCCGATTAACCCATAAACGGGAGGACCCTAGGTCACGCGGTTGAGTTAGTGGCGTCCACGGTCGGATAAGCGACCCGCC
>NC_140967.1:33248112-33283112 GCF_056783735.1 Eptatretus burgeri
ATATATATATATATATATATATATATATATATATATACATAATATTATAACACACATTGAAACTAAATACAGTATGATCTGAGATACTTCAGAGATACTCGTAAATGTCGTGACACAGTCGTTTATTAAACAATTATAAAATATACATTCCAAAACATGAACCCTTCCAAATTTCATATTTATCTTTAAAAATCCATTAAAACTCTACTTACCTCTTGAAGAATGTCAATAAAAATCCGGTAAATTGTTCTCTGCATCCAGCAAAACAAAGCTATTTGTCACAGATAGTCATCGATCAAGTTATGTTTTAGTGTGTCATTTAAAAAATCTTTTTTCCCCCTCTTCTGTGAAAGTTTCCTTGTTTTTTTTTTCTCTCCTCCTCCATCTTGGTCTCTGATTTAAAACCTGCCTTTCCATATTTCCCAATATTTGATTATTTTTACACCCCATAATTGGATTCGCTATATATGCTAGATACCCTTATTGTCAGGTTTTCCATCTGTCTGTCTGTCTGTGTCTGCAACTCGAGGCTCCACAGTACGAACTAGCGAACCGGTTTTGATGAAACTTTGCCAACAGGTGCCATATGGTCTGGGAATGTGCGCGTTTGAATTTTGTTGCCGAGCAACCACCCGTTGCTGTGCAGCGGCCGAAAAACCGCGTGCAGTATTTTCAATACTTATCCTTCAGTTTTGAACGTAGAGAAACGAGACTTCGGAATTAAACACTTCGAGATATTTAGAAAATTTTACTCGAGCCGATTTTTGATTGAGGTTTTATTTTTCAAATGGTAGTCCTTCAAAAATCGGGTGTCTATTTGCCGTCATTTAAGGTGTGTATACAGTGTTTGTAAGGAACTACACCGTCGTTCCACCTTCGATCTCTCCTCGATCCAAACGTTATTGACCAAAGTGAAAAGGATCCAAAATAAATGGAATCACCGGCATTTCTGTCTTTGTGGATTTCTAATAATATGTTTATTTATTTACCGAAAACAATTCCACGACCCACACACCACCTCCAATTATTTATTTATTTACCGAAAACGATTTCACGACCCACACACCACCTCCAATTATTTATTAAAGTGGGAGTGGCGTAGGAAAGTGGGCGTGGCTTACGAAAAATATTGTGTGGCTCAGGAGGTGTGGTCAAACAAGAGCATTGAGAGAAGTTTATCGGGTTGTGTGTGTGTGTGTGTGTGTGTGTGTGTGTGTGTGTGTGTGTGTGTGTGTGTGTGTGTGTGTGTGTGTGTGTGTGTGTGTGTGTGTGTGTGTGTGTGTGTGTGTGTGTGTGTGTGTGTCTGCAACGCGGGGCTCCACAGCACAAACCAGCAAACCAATTATTTTTCAAATGGTAGTCCTTCAAAAATAGGGTGTCTATTTACCGCCATTTTTTATGAGTGCCAGTTGGCAAAATACGCAATAGGAAAAATCTTGCCAGGCAGAGGAACAATTGTATGTGAACCAATACGTCTTGGCAATGAATCTTCGTCGGTGGATCGGTCAGAATGAAAAGCATCATATCCAGCGCTTCGATCCTAGCGAATCCCTCGTCGCTTACTGGCTTGTTTCAACCTTTGTACATTTTTACATAATTTTAAACGAAACGATGTTGGTGACTTGTTGTAGACCTCCAGGTCAAATATAATCTTGATTCTCATTGTGCGTTTCCTCATTCCTACGCAATTGCATTGTGTTCACACAAAGCCATTGTGTTTCTTTTTATGTATGGTATATTCCGCTTAATTAATCTTGATTTACAATTTAATTCTTCACAATACCCTAGAACAAAGTTTTTAGCTCTAGGATTGCATTTTAGGCAAAGACCATCGGTACATAACATTTCAATGCGGCAATTAAAATTCTTGATGTGAAAATTCACGGTACAGTGCATTGAGTTTCATCTTCAGAGTTTGCCTTACAATCGTCTGTGTAGCTCAATGTGTTTATCATGTTAATTTGTTAAAGTCTTTGACTTGTCATCCATTACTTAACACCAACTCTAATTGTTTTTGTTTTAACCATAATACAATGTTAGTTTTGAGCATTTCAAAGAGCTGGTTAGCCATTGCATCCTTGGGCAATAAAGGCGTCAATGCCAAAACAATCTGCGAATGCATTGTCGCCACAAATGGAAAAGGCACCGTGGGCGTGACTCAACTAAATATGATCCACAGTCAGGCCATCCATGAAACATCATCACTCATGAAACGACTGCCAAGGTCAAAGCAGGGGTTATGAAATGCTGCTGGGTGAACGTTTTGGAAGTGTACATGGAATGTAGAATTTTGCCTAGAACTGGGCTGCAAGGATAATGCTGCAAAGCATTTTACCCCTTATCCAGTTGGCACAGTTCCAAAACCCATGTCGTTTGTTATTTCTAATCGCATGTCACAATGTCCTTGTCCTTCAAGTAATCTATGCACAGGCTTTTCTGTGAGTGTTGGTCACTGTGGAAAAACAATGAGAATTCGATCTTCTGTAATGAATTAGCTGTTAGTGGCACTCATGATGGCTCAAAGCAAATCTCAATGCTCCTGATCATTACAAATGCATGAAGTTCAACCTCAAGCTGCTGGCGTTTTTTGATGGCAATTCACATCAATTTGATGCACAACTAGTCAGTGAAGAAAAAAAAAATTAATGTATGTTGGAAAATAAGTGTTGATACTCCTTGGGTTCAAAAAAAATTGACGTAGTTGGTGTTGGAACCTTAATTGTTTTGCAAGATATTGTTATCTGCAAACTCCATTCATGAAAATGAGGCATCGTTTTATACAGATGTTTAGGCTCATTGGAAAATTAATGACTGAGAACTAAGGGACATACATACTAATATTGGGAAAGAAAAGGCTGGTGTTGATTTGATGGTTAAGGTGGCTGGCTTAAGATTTTAGGGTCTTGAATTTGAGCCCCTGTTGGCTGTTGAAGTAACACCAGGTGGGGTCGACTCAGCCCGTCATCCTTCCGAGGTCGGCAAAATGAGTAATAGTGTACTAATAATAGAGGGCACTGCATCAGCAGCACAGCCGCACCCCCAGAAAATAATGTAGCCCTGTAGCTGCAACCAGCAGCCACAGGGCTGCACATGATAGGATGAGCGTAAAAGCTCAGAGTAGACATCAGGTTTAAGGTGATGGAAAACTGACCAGGGAATGAATCAGAAGATGACTGTTACTTTGGTTTGTGCTCTCATAATGTCACGCTTGGATTACTGCAACTCACTGTTAGTAAGCCGAGTTGTCTCTTCTTTCAATTCCCTACAACCTATTCAGAATATAGCAGCCAAGTTCCAGCTTGCAAATTAAATGAAATGTCAGTGAAATCTATATGTTGGCGTACTAACCCAGTATACCAACATATCGATTTCAAAATGTCACCGATGACCTATAAAGCCAACAACAAATTATTGCTTCCAGGCTACATTTTTGACGTAACCGCACTGTACACCCCTACAAGAATGCTAAGTTCAAATAAACGGAATCCCCTGGTAATTGCTTACACGAGGATGAAGACGTTTATGATGGATTATAATTCTTCAGATATGCGTATCAATTGTGCAACTATCTGCCTTTTAAAATTCTCACAGCCTCATCAGTTATGGTTCTAAAATCTCTAACCCTAACTGTGCATCCCATCTGCCAGCATTTGTTGGTAGACATTAAAGAAACATGTGCTCTCCTTTGTAGAGTGGGTGAGCTCTTGCCAGCACCATAGCCAAATTCCAAATTCCTGCCCCAACTATACTGCTGGGAGAGAGAGAGATGGCAAACCACCTAGCATGACCCTTGTCAAGAAACTGCTTTGGCAGTATCAACACTCTCTAACATGGTATGATACATTGGATTGGATGTATGTATGTATGTATGTATGTACGTATCCATCCATCCTTCAGGACCATACTCTGTGCAGGGCATTGGTGCTGCCGAAGCAGTTTGCTTGGCTATTGGGCACAATCCTGGTCGGTTCACCACTCTGTCACAGTATACCAGCATGCTGGTACTCATCTTTGCCAATCTCAGAAGGATGACAGGCTGAGTCAACCCCACCTGGTATTTATTCAACATCCAAGCGGGATTTGAACTTAGGACCCTCGGATCCCAAGCCCACCACCCCAGCCATTAAGCCAACACCAGGCGTATGTATGTATGTATGTATGTATGTATGTATGTATGTATGTATGTATGTACCTTATAGAATGGAATACTGTTCGCAGGCCGATCTCCACCAAATTCTGCAGATGTTTTCGTAGCTTGGGGTACCCAGGGTTGTGTCATGGGTGTGAAATAACATACCCTGCCCCCACCACTCTCTGCGAGGGTAGGGCGAAGGCTTTCAATTTTTGCTTGTACACATGGAATAGTGGAAGTTGTTTCACCTGCCTGAAGCCAGGACAGGGTATTGACACCATGTTTCAGGTATTACTAGTCATCAAAAGGATTCATTGATTGAATGACACTCCAAAATACAGAAAATGAAGGGATGAGCAGAACTCAGAAAAAGCAGGAAGATTCTTCATTTTTAGGACAAAAGGGAACAAATGATTACAGGTGAACTGTAATTGTTTGGATTTAGGAAGGTAGGTAAACAATAAGTTGGTTGGATGAGGTGCATGTTTGAACAATGAGGGCAAAATAGGGGCGGATGTTGGGTGGAGAGCACTGGTAGAAGCAAAAAATAAAAATCTGAATTAAACCCCAAAAAATTTACGTCGGGCTGTCGACTGGTTAGTGGTAGAAAAGCAGCAAGCCCTGTGTCATTGCTCATTGAGGATTTAGACTCTGACCTTCCCCAGCTCCTCCACGACATACACGTTTTTTTCCAGTAACCCCTTTCTGGTTAACTCCAAAAATCCAGCCTTTCTTTTCACCTGCACTCCTTTGTTCCTCTTTTCTTCCAACGGTTCAATTGCACTCTGAACTCCAAGGCTTCAACCATGTCATGCACTACCATCTCATGTTGTTATGCTGCAATTTTTAGGATAGTGGCTATTATATTTAATTAACCATGGTCCTGAATATGCAGGTTTTTATTTGTTTCCCCAAGTAATATGCTTCCCCTATCCCCCTATATACAGTATGTTGATTATAAAATGCCATCAGATGCAGTACAAAGAGTACAAAAGTACAATATACATATTTTGTACTGTATATATCCCCCTATATACAGTACAAAAGCACCCAAAACAGCCATTCTTTCCTTCCTGCTGTCACTCCAGGCAAGCTATCCTTCAGGGGCAGATGTAAAGGGAGCTATCCTGTGTGCCTTTATATTGTAGATGTTAAAAAATGTCCTACTTATAATTAGCAGGTAATTATAGCATGACTTACATAAAGCAAAGTGCTGATATGTTGATATGGTCGAGGCATGATTGCCCAAAGGGTGTCCTCTTGTCTCACTTTCCTTTTACCTCATTTTATTGCATATTCGTAAGTACACTTTATAATAAATTTAAGTAGGGCTAGCACGAAATCCGAGATATGTACACTTGCCTCTGAGCTGTCTTGCCTGGATTTGAATCTTGGCCCAGCTACAAACTGTCATCCTAGTGTTTTGCAGGTAGGGTGATTCATTGATGTATGTGCTGCCCCTCGGATGGGTGGCCTGTAGGTGGGTGGCCTGTCTGCCAGCATTACTTGGTGCACATTAGAAATCACACACTATCATTCATGAAGAATGGACAAGCTATTGCCGACACCCTGGCCAAATTCCAAATTCCTGCTCCAACTTACAGGGGTCATTGCATCAGTGAGCACTGCCGCTCCCTGTGAGAGCTGATGCTAACTAAACCGCAGCCACGTGCTGAAAATGAACGACGATGATTATGAGAAAATTTGAGTAATATAAGTGGTACGTTGAGCTGTAACTTTTACTTTCACAAGCATATGCTATACAAAAAATGGTGTATTTTGTTAAAAGCACCAAAAACAGCCATTCTTTCCTCCATAGCATATGAAATATCACTTACAAGGTAATACAACAATCTCAGGATTCCAGAACATATATATATATATATATATATATATATATATATATATATATATATATATATATATATATATATATATACATACACAAGAGGGATGTGCTTACACATTGTGTAAACATACGGACTGTGTTTCCCTATTGTCTCAGGTCGGTCACCTGCATTTGATTTTTCATTTATTCATTTTCGTTTTTTTTTCTTCATTTATTTATATTTTCATTTATGGATGTTGTCCGATGGTTCTGTTATTTCTTTGATGTTCGTCAGCACACACAATTACTGTGCTTCCCCATTGTCTTGAGTCACCGGCATGTTTTTTTTTTCATTTATTTATATTTTCATTTTCAGATGCTTTCCAATGGTTCTGTGATTTTTCCTGTTGTATCGGCTTCGATGTCTGTCGGCACACAAAATTGCTGTGCTTCCCCATTGTCTCGGGTCGCTCACCTGCATTTTTTCATTTTTTTTCGTTTATTTATATTTTGTTTTAAGGATGTTGTCCGATGATTCTGTAAAATTTTCCGGTGTCCTGGCTTCAATGTCCATTGGCACGCAAAATTTCAGCTTTCTACGTCACCTGGAAGGTACCGATCTTTAATATCTGTCAGTGAGTGAGTGGTTCGAAAGAGCTTTCTAGTCCAAGCCTGATTGTCATCCTACCAGACCTGGGAATAATTGATTAGGTGAGAGCAGATTGGTTGTTCTCTCCAATTATAATTATCGGTTTGAGACGTGATTGGGCTTTTAGTGTCTGTATAATATATTTACAGAGGATGAAATAAGGGAGAGATAAAAGAAGTCCTCAAAAAATATACAAACAAATTTGGTGGAGGAAATGTGTAGGTAGGCAGCAGGTGCAAAAATATTAATCAATCCTTTAGCAACACTTGCTTTGGAATGTGATACAAAACAGCCAAACAAATATGTGATGATAAATGTGACAGTGACATAAAGAATGCCAAAGCATAAGTCAACCCCCACCTCCATGCGATGATCCAATATGGTTGGGATGTATTTATCAGGATTGGTCCATAAGTTACACAAATACTGACTTCGCCTTCAGTTGATATCACATCTCACAAAATCTCAATCACCCTTTAAGGCAATGTTAAATAATCACATTGAGCACCTGTAACCACCCCCTTTCTCCCAAAATATATGAACTTCATTTCACATCACACAGTTCAGTTGTTTGGGGAGTGGGATTAAGATTCGATGTTGAATACCAGGCACAGTCTCCATGTAAGAGACCGCTGGGAGTAAAATGCAACTTAGCCAACCAAAGGTGAAACAACACAAAAATCTAAACAGGTTTGCCTTCTACACTTTCTGCTTACAGACTTTACTTTTAACTTGGTTAGGGGGAAATTGGACAGGGCCAAATTTACAGGCAGATTTTTGTAACCATTGCAAGTTGTCCTGCAATTTTCAATGTCAACCATGTATTGTGAATTGGAATCACATAGAGCGAACTTGGCAAGCAGATTATCCCCTGAAGGCCATCGGTGAACTGGATGGGTTTATTTCAACATTCTGAAATACGGCACATTTCACTTTACCTTTCTTTTCACATTACAGTTTCTTTTATAGACAATAGCACATTTCAAGTTCACCTTTTATGACTCTCAATGACCTGTCTCAAGCAAAACTCTCCGGTGCTTTGATTTTCCTTGGAACATAAGATTCTGAAGGAGCTGAAAAGTGAGACAAAGGTGATTTGAGGGTGACATGCAAACAAAATAATGTCTAAACCAGAGCAGATCACTTATAGCTTTAAAGGGCATAGCAAGGAAATGAAAATTGTGTGCTAATGTTCATTCATAATTTAAAACGGTTAGAATGAAAGAATGGTTCTGTGTTTTCAACTGCGGAGTCACTGAAATCTCTTCGTGCCAAGCTTGAATGTCCCTTCCTTTGGAAGAGGAATTCCTCCATCTTTTTTATATGATAAATGACAACATCAGTTTGTATGAAAGTCAATGCTCAAATGAAATAGACCCTGAAATGTAGAAAAAAAATTGTTTGACTTTCATTCTCAAAGTGCTCCTTCTTTCTAACTGCTTTACAATGAAGAAAGACAAGTAAGGCAGCTGTAAAACTAATAACATATATATATATATATATATATATATATATATATATATATATATATATATATATATATATATATATATATATATATATATATATAGTATCCCCACGTAACATTGTCATCATTCCTCACTTGGCCCAAATCTTACTTCATACATATATATATATATATATATATATATATATATATATATATATATATATATATATATATATATATATATCTGTCGGACTTCCTTTGAAATGTATTTAACAAGTTATCATGTGAGCTTCAACATCTCCAAACTAAATTCTGTGGCCTTTGTTTATCAAATTGTATTTGTGTTTGTTGTCAAAACTGATTCTGTTTCATACAGTTATTTGCCATAAATCCACAACTTTTGGAAGCCTAATAAAGTAACACTTCCTTCATGGTATTTTATTGCCCAGTAACAAGGTAAGGTTGAGGCATTGTGAACAACGTCAGCAGCCTGTTGTTGGTGTGGCAGTAAAAGGCTATGATTAGCATCCAGCAGTGTGACAGGATGATGCAGAGGTAGCACACTTTACCGACTGTATAACTTGTCTAATCTAGGTTCTCTTCTGAGCCTGAAAATAAAGTGCCGGTTTAAATTATTATTATTTTTTTTTTTGCAGTCCGGGCATTGCATCACAAAGTGCGTCAGCCCTTGAACTGATGTCAAGCCAGGTGTCCCACCTGCTATAGCATTAGTTGACAGATGTTAATGATCCCATGATGTCATTCAAAAACGTAGGTGAGTTGTCGTTTGCGCCTTGAACAAATTTTTAATTCTTCCCGAAACTATGAGGGTATAGCAAATGGTCTGGTCTTTTTGGATATCCCTTGACACCAGGCCATCTCAATGTGGTTGTTAGCTCGACAGCAACTCTAACACAATAAACAAATTCACTGCTACCCAGGTGTTAGTATGTCATATGTGAACAGCCATCTTCAGCTAACAAAGGTATTCCAATCATCTATCTGTTATTATACTCATATAAAAGATAAACATGATACCAATTTCATATTGTGAGAAAAATCAGAGTTTCTTGTAATCTGAGAGAAAGGCTTGTTCATTTGTGCATATCTATTTTAATGATATCTTATGCCCTATAAGAAGAAACATATTACAAAGGGTAAATTAAATAATCATCAAAGTAATTAGGACCTTTGCTATTTTCTTTCTCTTTCTCCCAACATACATCTTTCTCACCACATCCCCCAAAACAAATTATTTGCATCAGCCCATGATGAGCAATTGTCCTTGAATTTTGGAACGAATTTCTGAGTAATTAAACACAAATGAACAAGGATTTATACTCCACAGTGTCAAGTATTGCCAAAAGGGACACAGTGCTTTTGTGCATGATGGATGAAAACATTTTGTTTCATTATAGGTTTGTGGAATCGAAAACATGTGTCTTCCTACTTTGTGTCTACGTACACAAAGTCCCAAACATAACTATTGTTTTTTCATCCACCTATGCTTCATCTCTCCACCATGGGAATCATTTTGAGCTCAAAAGCCATCATTGTGGCATTAATGTTCTTCTTTCTGGTACTTTAGAACAAATGTAATTATTTACAAGGGAAAAGGAGAAGAAAAATGACCTTTGATCTCATTTCTGTGTTCAAAGGAGTGATACACCATCTCTGTGGTATGTGCATCCAGCAAATGTTCAAACAATAGACTGGAAGAAATTAAATAAATAATCAGGTGACAGCCAACTGTTTTCCAGGTCTGATTGTGAAAATCTGAAGATCTCTTGTTGGCATTTGGCAATAACGAAACCTGACAATTAACTGAGACAAAAAAAACAACAACACTGCAAATATTGTCTCTATACCCATCTTTTGTTTAGCTTACAAAGAACGTTTCCTGTGCCAAGACCGAAGTTTTGTCCTTTAAAATCTCCAAGGGTGACACAACATTGCTCAATGAAAAGCAAGAATTCTTTTCACAGTTTAAGATCATGCTTCATGAGGGCTATTCACTTAAAACCTACAAATGAATAACTTGTATTTGAGAAGTCCTTGGACAAACACCCATGATATTGAAGTATGCCAGTCATTGCACACCTTTTATACATGTGTATGGGTTCAAATCTCAGCCCAGCTCTAAACCATCATGCTTGTGTTTCACAGGGAGGGCAACGCATTAATGTGTGCGCTGACCCTCAAAATTGATATTAAACTGTGTCCCTTCTGCCAGCAGTAGTTGATGGACGTTAAAGATCCCACGGTTTCCTTCACCAAGAGTAGGTGGGCTATTGCCGGCGTACTGGCCAAAAATTCCAAATTCCTTCCCTACTGGGAAGGCAATGGCAAACCACCCAGAACAACCCATGCCAAGAAACTGCTACAGCAGCACCAATGCTCTGTAAAGGGTATGGTAATCTCATCTCATCTCATATCATCTTGTATACAAATTATTGTACTGGTAATTATAGGCATGTGTTGTTTTCAGTTCATTAAGTATAATGCAGGATGGTGCAAAGATAGGCACCTCACCTTTGAGTTCTCCAGTCTGGATTTGATTCCCAACCAGACTATAAACTGTTGGATTGGTATTTCGTAAGTGGAGCGTTGCATCACAAAGTGTGCCGTCCCTCGGATGGATATTAAGCCAAGTGTCCCATCTGCTAGCATTAGCTGGTAGACATTGAAGATCCCAAGTTGTCTTTCGCAAAGAGTACGCGAGTAATGGCCAACATCCAAACCAAGATACGAATGCCCGAACAGATCACCTTTGGTCCAATGTCAGGCCTGGCCAGCCGATTCGTGAAAGTCTTGCACCAAAAAAATCTTCATGACCGACCGCATAAGAAGGTGGGAATAATTGTGGCCATTAAAGTTGTAGTTGTCGTCGGTGTGTATTTTCCATCAAGCTGTCGAGATCAGTAACTTTTCTTCGTTAAAGTTTATACGAGATCATAATTCATGAAACTCACGAATAGAAAGTTTAAGAGAAGGATAAAAAGATGTGGTTTGGAGGAAATTTTTTCCAGAAGAAAACTGAGCATGGAGAGTAATTCCAAGGAATAGCAGAAAGAAAGGAAATGTAGAAAGCAGAAGGTTGACTGTGAAAAGGAAATGGAGAAAGGAAACAAAGATGGCTGCACAGATGCATGATGGTGGCATTGGCCTTTATGGTTGAAGATGTAAACTAAATATTGTAATCACATTCTCTGAATGCATGCCTCACCCCTGAATAATTAAACGCAAATAGGATGTAGATTCGAAACCAAATTAATACACGTGTGGTCTTGAAAACTAATTCGTATATGGAAGGGCTCTGTGGATACTTTTATAGTAAGCAAGGGATTAAGTGCAGATTATTAATTGTGCAGAGTTTGGCTGCTGCCGTTGCTAATTGCTTGGTACATTTGGGGGTTGGAATGACTTACCCAAGGGTACTGTTTGTTTCTGACTCTCTTTGATAGCGGAGTAACAATATCCGTCTCTGTGTCTATTCCTTTTTTTAATCTGTCATTTAATTCCTCTCCATCTCTCCCTTTTCAATTGTCATCTCTTTTTTTTTTAATCTTCTTCTTTCGCTGATTTTGTATCCCTACTTTTCTCTTTCCCACTCTTTAAAAGGATAACCTCGAATTGAACCGATGACCCATTTTGATTGATTCTCTCATCTCAATTTGTCTTTCCACATGTGTAGTTAATCAACTCTCCCTCATTGCTTTTCTCCTTGTGCTCTGTCTGCATTTACTCGTATTCTGAGTGTAAGTTCCTATTTGGAAATTCGACTTCCATCCCAAACTTAAACTAGAAGGGCACTCGGTAGAGCACACACCTCCGCCATGTAATCCTGATCCACGAGAACATATCGGGCCCAATACATTTTTGAAATATCGTGCTTTTCAGGACTATATCGTTTTTGGCCCGATCTTTCAATGATGAAGAATCACTTAAAAAATTTAAATAATTCCCGTGTCCAGATCCAGATTCGGATCTTCACCGAAATCGAATCAATTCGTCGTGGTCACACACACAACCTGTCCACCAAATTTCATCCGAATCCGTCCGCAACTTTTGGAGATATTGTGCGATTTATTATTTTCACCCGATCTCTTAATGGTGAAGAATCACGAAAAAAATTATCAGTTCCAGATCCGAATTCGGATCCTCACCAAAATTGAATCAATTCTTCCTTGTCCCGAAAATTTTCCCGACGCCTTTGTATAATGCCGAACATTTTAATATAATGTATAATATCATTTTTTTTCTTTGTATAATGCATTATAATATAATGCAGAAGCCTTTATAACATGAAAGGCAATATTCAGTGACCCCGACTACATTCCTTAGTGGGTGTACACAGAGCCGCTGAGAGGCAGAATGGGCCCAGGGAAATACTAAGTGTAGGGCCTCCCTTTCATTTTTTTTTTTCTTCTTTTAACAACCTATATGGAGGTTTCCATAGTTTCATCATCAGAAACACAGGCCATGTTTGAGGGAAATTGGGCTGTTATTCACTTATTCCTACATGCCGATTTGTTTAACACACTCCATCTGGATGGAGTCTGGCTAACACTCCTGTTTTCATTACGTCATTACCGCGATTGTCATTTTGCAAATTAGTCCCACAGTGGTTTATTTTTCGAGGGAGGGCGTCACTTCACATGCTGGGGAATCGCCCAGAGTAGCTTGGAAGGAGATACAAAATATAGCTGCCGCCAGTGTTTTATTATCACAAGCAATCATTATATGAAACAAAAAATTGAAGGAATAATTACGGGCCTTTATTAGGTCCATGCCCCGGGGTAGTTATCCTGCCTGCCCCCCCCCCACCCCATCTTGGCACCCCTGGGTGTAGGGAAGTGTTTTAGGCCCCCACAAAAAAATAGACCCGGCAACGCCAGGTACCCCTACTGGTGTATTATTGCAGACCCAGGGTCGGGGGCAAAGACCATGAGGGGTGAACTACCTCGGGTTCCTACCAGACTCTCCGGAATCACAGGCCGTCGCACACGAATAACTTTCTGACCCGGCAGTCGCTAATCAACCGTGAACGCCAATAACTCGACCACGTGACTTAGGGTCCTCCGTCTAATACCGTTTACCTAAAGGTCACGTGATCTAATTACTGGGGCACACGCCCTCGGTACGCACTTGCTCAAACTGGATCACCTTACCAGATCAAATGCAGTCGAGCAGGACTACCAAGCACGTACCAGCAAGGAAACAGATCGTTGGGGGATAACGTCCCGGCTAAATGAGGGTGCGGGCCATGCTGGACCAATGGAAGAAAACGCGTAAACGAGCTGGGAACATTTATATGCAAAGCATTTATTTACAATGAAGCAGGGAAGGGTATGTGGTACATTGAATGGGTTTTTATTTTATGTACTGTAGGGGATAGCAAGGACTTTGTGGAGTGCGGCAAAAGACAAGCAATCTAACAAAAACAGACACTGAGCAGAGTTATTCCGATTTGTCTTCTACAGTCTTAATTTATACTCGGACAGGTGCCATCACATGCACGCACACACACCCATACACACACACACACACACACACTCACACACACTCACACACACACACAAACCCGAGAAAGATTAGATAGCCAGAGAGAAAGAATGCAGGTGAGAGTAAATGACCTCTCAAGACCTGGCGCAGTCAGCAGACCAATGCAACCCAGAATGCTGAGGGAGAGGTAGGTGGGAGGAATACTGCTTGTGTCTAAGGTGTGGAGGTCAGAGGTGTGGTGTAGTGCAATGTGGGAGGTATGGTGTCGTGCCAGAGGAAAATGGGATTGCGAGTCAGCAATGATGTTCTTTGTGCGTCCAAAGAAGATGGGATAGAGGGGTGGATAGAGAGAGAAGAGAATATATGTGTGAGGAGAAAGATCCCTAACCTATCTGTGTAAATGTCTGTATGTGTAACGTGTACCTCCGTGGGACACTCCGCCTGAGCATTCCCACGTCGTGATATGGCGCGTTATCTCCTGCTTAATTACTTTGCCAGGGCTCGTGGCAACGTGCGCTCCACACTGGTCCGTCTGGCCGTGCGGGGGTGGCAGACTTCGACAGCACGGCAGGGATTCTCGAAAGACGGCAGTCGCCTCGGATCAGGCTCGAAGAAGAAGAAGAAGAAGAAGAAGAAGAAGAAGAAGAAGAAGTGCGTTTTGGCAATCACACACCAATAGTATTTGGATATAGAGCGACACAGGGAGCGAAGTGAGAGTGAAGAGGCAAGAGTCTAATGGTTTCACACTACCCATTTTATAAGCCCTGGGCGAAGGGTGGGGCAATGACCAGAAAGCGACGTGCTGTGGCTCAAATCCTGCTCCTCTATTGGGCCACAGCAGCCCGAGCCACACCCTGCCAGGCTCTGGGACCAGAAACCGTCTCAGTTGCCTACCAAGTTTGGCACGGCTCGGAGCTCCTGACTCGACATGGGGCACGCTCCCCGAGCCGGCACCCTGACCCTGATCGTGCTCCGAGTGCAGTCTGAATGTCGGATGACAGCGGACCTTCCCCGCCACCCACAGGCCCTCCCATGAGCCAAAATGCACAAGCGGGCCCCGAACCAAACTCTCGGATTGCCCTTCTGGTGATCCCTCCTCATTGCCCCTGGTCTTGCTGTGGTTCAATTCGTCATGTTCACCCGGGACGTACCCGGTGAGATGTGGTTGAGCTATTAACATCTGTTGCTTGGTCGGGCGTCGCGTGGCACCAAGGATAATCTGACGCCATGCAGTGCTCCTCAAAATAGAGCGGCGAATTGTAGCACTGCAGAGGTATGAGGGGGTGCGGGAATATTTTTCCCATGTGCGGGAAGCTTTTGTGGTCAAAGTGGTGAGGTTTGGTGAGGTGCCGGTTGCAAATTGGCGCACAGATTTGAATGAAATAATGGCGTGCGTTTCCCATGCGGGGGTGGTGTAGAGTGTAGTGGAGATGTGGATCCGAGCCACGTAAGGCATCGTGGTGTGCTTGGATGCTTGTTATGTACTATGGCTAAAAGGACAGGGTTAGAATAGGAATCAGAATATGAATCAGAGGCTGTTACTCGACCTAACTAGAAGACCCAAACAACCCACTTCGTCCCGTTAACCCACCAGACATGAGGGGAGGACTAACTACACGAAGACTAATGAAATAAATGCCTGGGGATCACTGTATGTTGGATGCCATTGCCTTCGAGGCATGTGGTTTTGCAGAGCCTAAACAATATATATCTATATATATATATATATATATATATATATATATATATATATATATATATATATATATATATATACATATACTGTATATACATTTTATTTGATATACCATACTCTTTACAGATCGTTGGTGCTGCCGAAGCAGTTTCTTGGCAAGGGTTATACTGGGTGTTTGCCATTGTCTTCCCAGCATTGTTTGTCCATGCTCTATTCTTTTAAATGCTGAGCATCAAGCAAGGGAGCAGCACATAGCATTTTTTTAAGTCTTTGGTATGTCTCAGCCAGGGTTCGAACCATCGTCATGCCAAAGCGATGTATGCTTTGCGAATTGTCAAATTTAAGGGAATCATGCTCGAGCGGTTTGCGTGGTTTCTCCCAGTCTGAATATTAAATCCCGCCAGTCTCTTAAAGCGATCCTTTCACAAATTCTATCTCTCTCAAAGATTAACCAAAGCCACGCTAAAATGGTCTGCACGCATGAGAATGGTAAATAATCAGGCGACACATGTACTCAAAGAATAACAGTTTATTGAAAGGAGACACAGGATGGCAAAAATGGAGAATCCCGAGACAAAATGGCAGACAGTAACAATGAATAAAAATAAATCAATAAAGGTGCATTCAATAAAACAATACAAGAATGCATAGAGCACTTAATACAAAATGATGGATCTCGGTGCCACAAGCACGAAGGGGAGAAACCAGGCAAGATCTTGTAAAGGATACAGGGATCGAAGCAACTCCAAGGCGAGCAGCGAGCAGGTTTCTCAGGCGAGCAGCAGGGACCAGCCTGCAGCCATGGCACCCAGTAGAGAGGTGAAGGAGTGTCCGACAGGGCAAAGCAAGAGAGCAGATGGCAGAGACAGGAGTGGCCCAGTGAGCTCCTGGCTCACTGCATTAGCTCCAATGGTCTTCTGGCTGTTCCTGGCTCTTCTCACTCCAACTGACTGCTCCCCTTGTATGCGGCCCCTTTGATTACCTCCCCCACAGCCACGACCACAATGTCTGAGCTTTACCTCTTCCCAGACCAGCTTCGCCACTCACGTGGCACACAATTGCCGCTACGGTGACGTCAAGCAGACCGGTTGGCATCATGGCACCTCATCAGGGGTGGTGGAAAAGTTTTAAAAGCCATACACAGGATGCAGACAGCTCCAAAACCATTCTGAAACCACCCTGTCCTCACCTTGCCTGATTGCCATGCCTGGATTTACAGAGAATACACGAACAAATTACACTTTTCAATCTAATGCCAATGACAACTATATCGCCCCTCATGGCAGACATAAGAACAGGCCAACTTCACTGTAATGGATCCCTGGTTGCATAAAATGCTCCAACCTACTTGAACACAGACAACACCAAACATGCCACCTAATTCGTATCCCTTTCAAACTATTTTTTAACGGACTCAGTCTCCCTAAAGGGGCTGTCACACCTTGACGTTTTAGCCAGCGTATGGCAAGGTATCAAAATGTATGCAAAACGCTGGCGTACGCTGAACTTTTGACGTTTTTCCCCATTTTTGGACGTATTCATAACGAGTTGGACGTATGCATAACGTATTGGTAACGTACACAGAACGTTTCAATCACATGTAGATAACTTATACCAACGAATGATGAGCGTGTTGTCGGCGTTCACAACCTATGCCCAACGATAGTCTAACTTATGCATAACGCACGGCAGCTTATTGCCGACGATCACGTGGCGTAGGCTATTCATAGGCTGCGGCTCGACGATTCAAATCATAACCGCACCAGACATTGAAGTGTGAAGCCGCTGTCACACCTTGACGTTTTAGCCAGTGTATGCCGACGTATGAAAAATTTGCCGAACCAAGCTGGCACACGTCGAATACGTTATGGGTAAGTTTTGTATACGTTAAGAGCACGCTGGCATACGTCGTGGTATGCTGGCATACGTCGTAGTATGCCGAGTACGTCGACAAATTTTCAGAGTGTTGAAAATTTATCGACGTACTCGGCGTATGACACACGTTCCACATACGCTGGCCATAAGTTGTAGGCACGCTCCGCGATCGTTGACACACGTCGACATACATTACTTGTACGTTACTCATAAGGCGAAACAAGTCGAGGTAATGGTTAGCGTCAGTGTTCTAGACTCCCTGGTTTTTTTTTTTTGGTTTTTTTTTTTCTTCGCTATGACGGTGATGTTGACACTTCGATATCTAGTGTGGTTATGATTTAAATCGTTGAGCGGCAGCCTATTAATTATATTATATTATAACCACACTAGAAATCGAAGTGTCAACATCACCTTCATGGCGAAGGAAAAAAAACAAAACCAGGGAGTCTGGAAAACTGACGCTAACCATTACCTTGACGTTTTTCGACTTATGAGTAACGTACAAGTAACGTGTGTCGACTTGTGTCAACGATTGCGTAACGTGCCTACAACACGTTACTCATAGGTTAGAAATAAGTTTCGGGTACGCCAAACATTACCTCGATGTGTTTCGACTTATGAGTAACTTACAAGTAACGTGTGTCCGACGTGTGTCAACGATCGCGTAACGTGCCTACAACTTATGGCCAGCGTTATGCGGAACGTGTGAGTCATACACTGGCATACGTCGAAAAATTTCAAGCATGGAAAATTTGTCTAACAGCTCGACGTACTACGACGTATGCCAGCGTACTACGGCGTATGGCAGCGTGCTCTTAACGTATACAAACTTCTCCATAACGTATTCGACGTGTGCTAGCGTTTTAGCCAAATTTTTCATACGTCAGGCATACGCTGGCTAAATCGTCAAGGTGTGACAGGGCCTTAACGCGTCACACGAGACCACCGGGGATTAACCGCCAAGACACTGAGTGGAGGTGTTCTGCACACGCAATGACTCTGCAGTGTGTTGCAGCAATTTGTTTAATTTGGCCATGTAGCAGTTTCAACACATGCCAGTGGTTTGAGGAGAATTTGGTTATTCTGGAGGGCAGCTCCACAGCTCAAAATGCACAGTGAATACACTTTAACAGTAACATGTTTCTTAAATTATGAGGATGGGGGTGTGACAAGTAAACAAAGAAAGAAGGTGAAATAGAAACCGGCCAACGTACTTAACCAAACAGAAACGGTTTCTTCACCAAACGTTAAACTGAGCTTATCACAGAGTCATTCAGGGATGCAGGACAATAAAAGATACAGGACAATGAAAAATGTAGGACAAATTGTGCAGTGTACTAGCTGTTCCACAAGCCTCGGCTTTGTATACAAAAACAAAGACAGAATGGATGGGTTAGAGGTTTGTTTGCCGTCTTCCCTTTAACTGGAATGTTAGGAGGTGCATTGTGATCATGTAGGTTACTCTCTCATGCGTTTGTGTAGTCATTCTCTCCTGTGTTTGTACCAATTCTTCTTGGTGTCTGAGCATGGCTGGTTTATATAGCCATGGCATGCCCCCCCCCTCCCCACAGGGTAAAGCCACCACCCCCCATCCTACTGGAGTCACGCATAAGTTCCTTTCATGTGAGGGTTGCGTACAATGAAGTCGCTCATCTGTGTTGCCATTGTCTTCTGGCTGTTCCTGGCCTTCCTCTGTTGGCCTGAAGAAGCCAGCTGTGAAGCTGGTGAAATGTCACCTGAGACCAGGTCTGCTCTTGCTTATTGCTCAAATTGGCAGAGTAGATCTAGTTTTACTTTTGGTTGGAAGCACCTTCTTCTTTAAAAATGTGTAATCCCAACAGCTCCCAATCTGATGGATGTATATATGTATATGTATGTATATATATATATATATATATATATATATATATATATATATATATATATATATATATATATATATATATATATATATATATATGTATTTTTTTTTCTCACCACTGATTCACTCACTGACATCCATCCATCCACTGGGACCATACTCTGTGCAGAGCGTTGGTGCTGCTTAAGCAGTCTCCTTGGCGATTGGGCACAATCCTGGACGGGTCACCACTCTGACACAGTATACCAGCAAGCTGCCACTCATTTTGCCGACCTCGGATGGATGACAGTCAGTCAACCCCACCTGGTATTAATTCAATAGCCAAGTGGGATTTGACCTCAGGATCCTCAGATCCTAAGCCCATCACCTGAACGATTCAGCCCATACCAGGCTTGTACTCACTGACACCCTGACTGATATGAACGATCGGTACCTTCCGGGTGACGTAGAAAGCTGAAATTTTGCGTGCCGATGGACATCGAAGCTGGTACACCGAAAGAAATTCACAGAATCATCAGGCAACCTCCATAAATGAAAAGATATATATATATATATATATATATATATATATATATATATATATATATATATATATATATATATATATGGAAGGAAAAAAATGCAGGTGAGTGACCGGAGACAATGACGAAGCACAGTAATTTTGTGTTCCGACGGACATTGGAGCTGATACACCAGGAAAAATCGGAACCACCAGAAAGCATCCATAAATAAAAATATAAATAAATGAAAAAAGAATGACAATAAATAAATGAAAAAAAATGCAGGTGAGTGACCCGAGATAATGGGGAAGCACGGTAATTTTGTGTGCCTATGGACGTCGAAGCTGACACCCAGGAAAAATCACAGAACTGTCGGAAAGCATCCGTAAATGAAAATATAAATAAATGAAAAAAATGCAGGTGAGCGACCTGAGACAATGGGGAAGCGAGGTTCGTATGCTTACACAATGTGTAAGCATGCCCTGCTAGTATGCTATATATATATATATATATATATATATATATATATATATATATATATATATATATATATATATATATATATATATACACAAGTATGCTAGAAACCCTGTACCCCCAATGCTGAACTCCCCCCCCCCCACTCCCATGCTGTTATTGTTTTTTTTTTTACACCATGAGTACAACTACCAGTTTTCACCTAATTCAGTCCAGTGGTTGAGAATGCATAGAAGTCAAACAAACGTTCAAAAATACACATCTCAAATTATATATGGTAAGATTAAATATATTTGAGGGCGGGGGGGGGGGAGATGTTTGGAGGGGTGGTAGCCACCAAACACAGCTGTTGGGTGAGGAATGAACAAACACAGATTGCACATTAATGACATCTATCTATACAATCACTCATCCATATCAAACCTACCATTCCTTCCAATATCCCTGTACCCTGATATCCCCAATGCTTCTATGTATATATCAAACTCAAATTTAAACCCATCTACTGTTTCTGCTCCCACTACCTTTCCAGTGAGACTATTCCCCACATTAACTACTCTGAGTGAAAGACCCTGCCTTACTGCCATCATAACTCTTGTCTTCTTTAAGATCTGACAAAGCTGTACCCCCTGGTCCTACAACTGTCCATCCTGCTGAAAAACCGAACTGGCTTAATCTCTTGTGCTCTGCTTTGCCCTTAATTGGGTTCACTACTGTATTGTGTTGATTCTTTCTTTGGTGTTTAGGGTATCTACACCATTAGTCTACTTGCTAGGCAGGCTGGCCTATCTGTATTACATTTCTATAATGCTAGCACACCAGCTTACTGAACAAGCCTTCCTGTGCTGGAAAAGGGCTTCATCTTCAGAGACAATGGAGGTGAATTTGGATACAAGCATTTATTTTTACTCTACGAAGCCTATATCAGTGGGGGGAAATAATTGGATGACCTAATTACTCAAGTGCCCATTTTATATGAAGGCCTGCTGGGATAAACCAGGTACAAGCCCAATGCAATTATGTTTGAGTTATGGTTCTATTCCTGAGATTGCCTGCACCCTGTTTTCAAACATCATTTCTCTCTTCCCTTTCTGGTTCCACACCATAAATCGTGATCTCACTGGCCGTTGTTTGATCTTCGGCTAAACTTAAGAACAGCAAGCACGCAGCTTGCAATCAGTTTCTATGAGATTGTTTGCATTTTCTGTATTCTCTATTGCCCTCTTCCTGCTTGAACTTTCTTTCCCTTATTTCACACCTAGAGCCCTGTGTCTAGTTACCGATGGCTCGGCACACGCTTTGGGAACTGGGGTCAAACAATGGTTACAGGTAAACCCAGCTCATGCTGTTTCATACCTCTGATCTCCATAATTGGCTACATAAATCTTTGAACAGGGACAAGTAAATGAAAATTTGATGGTTCATATTTTTAGCTTCTACAATTTGAATTATTGGATATGTTGGAGCTATAAAATGGTTTTTGTTTTTTTTGTTGTACTTTTTTTGTGGCTTTTATTCAAATTTAAGGCTGCTGAAAATCAAGATAACATTAAACTACAACCCAGCTACCCCCTCCTCCCACCCACCCCTCCCACTCATTTTTCTGTCCAGCTGGCCTTGCAGATGTATGCTTGTTAGCACAACTCAGAACCACTCTTACTTTATTTTTCAAGCGCAACTCAGAACCATGCTTTATACACTTGCAGGCAATAAAACAAGTCCATGAGCTTTATGTGAGCTCTTCGCTAGACTTGCATGTGGCTTCATAGCATTATGTTTCAGTGTGTTGCACAAGCAGAGAGAGAGGTAACCTTGAACCTTCTCAATCCTGGTTATAGGTCTGCTTTCCTGAACATCAATACCAAAAACTGTCTGGCTAATGGTATAGTAGGGCAAATTCAATTGAATAACAATCAGTATGCTGAACATAAGGATGAAGGAAGATGAATTAATGCAGAGTTTGGGGGAGGGGCGCATCTCTTACCACTTTATTCCACGGCGTCCATCAGCTTTCTGGCACTTTGCAAATGCCTATAAAGTGCCATTTGGCAAGTTGAAAAAATACTCTGCCACAGTGTTCTGAAAATTTTATATTCTTTATTCTTTGCTGCCTCAGTCTGAGCACAAGTGATTTGACATTTGATGCAGCTCTTTTGTGCTTTGTAGGGCACCTTATATACTCCCATGACTGAGTGTTCGGAAGTGTGTCATCAATCAGGCAGATGCTGTTTGTGATGTAAACATGTTTGTCCTGTGCATGTACTTTTAATGAATTGACAAGCTCCAGTGCAATGCCATTGGTAAAGTAATTACCTATTTCAAAGATTACACACAAAACTGTTATTAATGATATGTCAGTGTTACACACATTTTATGCACACCTGTAATTATTGCCATACCCTTTTATTTACTCTCTTTATTACTCAGAACCTGTAATTCGAAGTGCAAGCTCAAAAAGGAAACCACTCAAAAATTTGGTCCAGGCTCTCACTGTTTGTTTGTTTTTTCGTGTCTTTAGTGGAACCAAGCCTGCTGAGAATGCATCCTTGGAATTTATACTCAGTTGAGAGTGTTATGACATCAATGCCAAAGCATCGTCTCGCTTCACCTTCAAAGATCGTCGTGTGTGCAATTGTCACGTTTTATTTTTTTCTTGTTTATCTTTTTCAGTGGTGGCCATGTTGACTTTGAATGTTGAATGCATCATAGAACGATGGCCACACATTACTTGCAATGGCCATACATAATGAGTGCCCTATTTATTTCTTACATGGTGTGCCTTAAAAGTACAGTACATTGCTCCTGAAATAAAAAGCCTCGCTCACATTGCCCTGCCCAGTGGCATCCATGCGACCAACTGCCAATGACCCACGGTTTCCATTTCTTCCTGTTTTACAAAATGTCGCATTGCTCTATATTATGGAAGTTGAGCCAGGAATTAGCAATCATGCCAATATATGGCTTTCCCCTCTAACTCTGCAGCAACTTATGCATTGCGCTTATACTTGTGCAGAACATCGATTAATTTCAGCATGCCATACATACTTAATAGCATCTGTCTAGTCGAGCTCACCTCCTACTTGAGCCTGGTTTTGTTTCTGTTGGGTCCAACTCAAAGAAGTTCTACACTTTATCAGTGGAAATGAGGTGTAAGTGAACCAATCTAAATCTAACCTATCAGAGTTAAAATAATTTATTGAAATGGTGGCCAAAGCAGTATAATGAGGCATGTGTTGCACAATATATATATATATATATATATATATATATATATATATATATATATATATATATGTATTTCATGTTTCATTACTGTTGTTTATGGAGCAGAGTAATTCTGCTTCTAAACAGCAGGTAAGGTTGGAATGTGAACTATCTGGAAATGTTTTTCAGGAAATGTACTTCATGTTCTGGTTGTTTTACGCAGAATGTGCTGTATGTTGTGTTCATTACATATTAGGTGTTGGGTGTTGAATGGTATGCTGGATGCTGCGTGCTGGTTGCTGCTGGATGTGTTGGATGCTCTGTGCTGGATATGTTAGGTGCTGTGTGTTGTATTTGATTCCATGTGCTGTACGTGATGCTATGAGCTGTATGTGCTGGGTACTAGCTGCACACTGTGCCAGGCAGGCGTCCCGGCATGACACGTCCCCTCATGGTGTTCGTACATGGTGGAGCATATGGTGAGGGAGCTGGTGGCCTGCTTGATGGGAGTGTCCTCGCCAGTGTTGGTGAGGTTGTCGTAGCAACTATCAACTACCGACTTGGGGTACTTGGTGGGTATCATAGCTTTCTCAAACTTTATCATATTCCACTTAATCTTCTTGAGCATGACAGTGTGCTTCCCATTACTCTTCATTTCTAATTAATCAAACTATCTCTCCCTCTTTCCATTTCTCATCCGTACCAAAATTAATCTCTTCCTTTTTTTTTTCTTGCACCTCATCACCTTATCTCCTATTATTCCATCAACACCCCCATCTCAATTTCCTACAAGATTTATTTGTCCTCACTTTCTCACTTTTTATTCCCATCATTTGCAATTTCAAAACATCCCACATGCTGTTGTTATGTATCTCCATTTGTGTATTTTGCACTATTTCAGCCTATATGTCCCTTTGTTCTTTTTTCCCTTTTCTCATAATTGCCTTCATGTTCAACGTTTACTGTTTTCTCTCTTAATATCATTTTTTTTTGGTTCATGCTGTATATCCTTCTCACTTTTCATCACTGCCTCCTTTTCTACCTTTCTGCTGCTTTCAGTGCCTGGCTCCTTGCCATGGTCAGAGCCTTTTGTGGATTAAAACTTGAAGTGAAACCCGAAGATAAATGGTCATTCTGGTGATGAAAGGTTTCCATGATCTTGGCTAATGCAGCTCTCATACTCTCCTGCCCTCTTTACCTCATTCACACCTTCCTGTATTTCTCCTTTCAGTATACCGAGTACCCTTTTCACTCTCACACCTTCTAATATCTTCACCTCAGCTTCGTGTTAACCAATCACACCATTTTTTTCCCTACTGTTCTGATTTCCCATTGAGATTTTACCTTTCAAGGAACATCATTGGTCTGCCTAAACTGTTTAATTAGTCCAGAAAGGGTCCCGATTGAGTAAGAGGATTCATACTTGGCAAGGAAATCAACACAAAGGCCTATTCCTGGCAACATATATATATATATATATATATATATATATATATATATATATATATATATATATATATATATATATATATATATATATATTCCCATGCTCTTAAGCAACCAAGAAAAGCTACACAAGGTAAGCCCTTTGCTGTTTGAAACCCTACTCAGGTTCCTCTGCAGATGCAGACATTCACAAGTAGTACATGCCTGAGAATTTCAATGCTTCATGTGCCCCCATATGGTCCTCTTATAAATCAACACACTCGAGATGATCCGGAAGAGGAAGAAGGGTGAAGACAAAGTGGGATATGATGGCTCTCATTGGAGCTTCGAAACAACATGGACGACGAGGTTGTAAAATGTAATGTACCTCTTTAATGGATGTGAGACAGTTACAACTCGACTTCCATTGACCTGTGTTGCAATTAGCATAGGGTCACGTGATCTTGCAGAAGCAGCTCAGTGATTAGTTGACTGAGCTGGCCCACCACCCTCCACTCGGATATAAGAAGGAGGAGAATAATGGGAAAATTTGCTTTTGAATAAGGCGAGTGGATGTACGGCTCGCCGTATTGCTGGTTGAAACATTGAGCCATTCGGTACAACCAAAGGTTAGAATACCCATTATGGATTTTGTTGATACAATCACAAAATATTCTTGATAATTGAGTACATGCTATTTTGAGTAGACATCAAGTGTGGAGAAATGCTTTGCCAGGCCAAACCCAGTTCAAACACAAAAAACAAATGGCTCCTTTCAGCATAATGGGGATTACTATAAGAGATGGTCTCCTGTGGGTCGGCCCACTATCCAGACAATAATATGGGCAATGTCTGTCAATGTTTGAAACCTTAACTCCCACATCCTCTCCAAACATGGGTCCACACCCTTGGTTGTGTCTGAAGATCATTCAGGAGAGAGAGAGAGAGAGAGAGAGAGAGAGAGAGAGAGAGAGAGAGAGAGAGAGAGAGAGAGAGAGAGAGAGAGAGAGAGAGAGAGAGAGAGAGAGAGAGAGAGAGAGAGAGAGAGAGAGAGAGAGAGAGAGAGAGAGAGAGAGAGAGAGAGAGAGAGAGAGAGAGAGAGAGAGAGAGAGAGAGAGAGAGAGAGAGAGAGAGAGAGAGAGAGAGAGAGAGAGAGAGAGAGAGAGAGAGAGAGAGAGAGAGAGAGAGAGAGAGAGAGAGAGAGAGAAAGAGAGAGAGAGAGAGAGAGAGAGAGAGAGAGAGAGAGAGAGAGAGAGAGAGAGAGAGAGAGAGAGAGAGAGAGAGAGAGATTGAAGTTTCGATGATCTGTTTTGTTGCCTGCAGTGATGTGATAAATGCTTCTTTTTTTCTTTTTTTCAAATATTCTTCTTTGCTTGTCTAGTGGTGGCTTAACGGTTGAGGTGGCTGGCTTAAGATCTTTAGCTTCACTGTTAAAGTGGCTGGCTTAAGATCTTTAAGATCTTGAGTTCAAGCCCCTGCCATGCCATAACCAAAACCAGGTGGATTGACTTAGCCTGTCATCTTGAAGTTTCTAAAACGAGTATCGCTTCTAGGAAAAATGAGCCATTTGAGTATCCTGCATCAGAGTAGTGACCCATCCAGCATTGTGCACCCTAGCTAATGAAAACTGCCTCAACAGCCCAATGTGTCTGATGGTGTGAAAGGAGTGGTTATTATTTTTCTTTGCTGGCACTCATTCTTCTCACAGCACTGGTGAGTGGTGATGAGCCAGGGTGCATGGCAATAGCATTTTGCCAGTTTGGCTTTTGAATGTGCATGAGTGTTAATACACCTTGTTAGTATACTGCTGCCAGGAATGCCTGATCTTGTCCTTCAGAAGGTACATGGAGTCTAGTTCACTGCCTATTTCACAAAGACTTTTAATACAGGTGTTGAGGGTCTTTGGTAAAATTTAAGACTGTTATCGATGCCAAGATAAATTGTAAGGAAGTGCTTCAGTGCATCACATTCATTTTACTCTACTAATTCAATTCCCATATCAGTTCAGAGTTTAACAAAAATCTAAAAGAGATTTATTTTTGCAGAATTATTTCAGCTTCTGCTATGTTCCAAAAACAACAATTATTTCAGGCAGTGATAAACATGCAAACAAAAACAAAATGCTCAAACAAATACGCAACTTTAGGCACGATGATGTCTCATTTGTGAGGACACAAGACTAGCATCCCAAATCTTACAGGGACCAAATTACACTGAAGAGTAGCAGTATTCAAGATTTTGATTCTCACCTCGGTGAAGTCTTTAGTTTCAGGGGAATTACTATGTCAATATTTTATTGTTGGTATAAGACTGTAGGATATTTAACGTCCATCAACTAATGCTGGCAGATGGGACGCCCGTTTAACGTCCATCCGAGGAACGACACACATATTGAAGAACCCGCCTGCCTGTGAAACACCAGTATAACAGTTTATACAGTATCTTGGCCAAGATTAGAACCCAAGATAGACGGTTTACACACTTCTCGGCTATCCTGCCAGCCCGAGGTAGGACTAATAGGGGTATAAATGATTGTGGGTAGGGATGAGGGTTGATGAGATTGTGGTGCACTGCCTCTTTGAAATAATTGAGTGAAGAATATGATGGAAGAGGGGAGAGAAGGGGTGCAGGAAGGGGAAAGGAAAGAGAGAGAGAGAGAGAGAGAGAGAGAGAGAGAGAGAGAGAGAGAGAGAGAGAGAGAGAGAGAGAGAGAGACAGAGACAGAGACAGAGACAGAGACAGAGACAGAGACAGAGACAGAGACAGAGACAGAGACAGAGACAGAGACAGAGACAGAGACAGAGACAGAGAGAGACAGAGAGAGACAGAGAGAGACAGAGAGAGACAGAGAGAGACAGAGAGAGAGAGAGAGAGAGAGAGAGAGAGAGAGAGAGATAAATATAAATCTAAGATAATTAGCTGGAGATTGTAAATTCATTGTTACATTACAATTGTCCACTGAAACACACTTGTCTCCTTGTAATTTATCTGATGCTTATGGCACCACTATGCCCAGAAAATGATTACATTATACGGCAGTGTAAAAGAAATCGATTACAACCACCATCTCTTCAAATGACTTCGCAGCAAGGTGAGTTCCAGGACTTGGTGTCAGGGGAGAACCAGGTCAATTTTTATAGCTTGTAGATTGTTGTTCTATCATAAATAGGCTCGGTTGTGAATTCACTTGTGGTAAAAAGCTAGATATAACTCGTTTCTCCCAAATGTATTTTACAAGTGTTGGAGATTGTCATTTCATATTCAACATGCTTCTAAATGACTTAGAGGTTTTCACTGATAATTTGATTGATGCAGCGTAGTTGCTGAATATCTTATAAATACCTTTAAATATACAAATAATAAATAAAGCCAGGGAAAAACAATGTGACCCCTGAAATGGATTGTAGTTGTCTGATCATGATGGGTTAACTTTTGAGCTTCCACTATTGAGGAAATTAAATGTTGCCATTTCAAAGTTAAACTGGAGAACGTTAAATGTACATTAGTAAAGTTTTGCAATTCTCAACTTTACTCCCTCTGCTCTCTCAATAATATTAAACCTCCGCCATCGAAGATGGACGGAGGTTACTGTTTTCACCCCTGTCTGTTTGTTACTTACGAAATCTAAAGATTTCGTAAGTATATTGATCAGTTCCGTTTCTGTTTGTTTGTTTGTGTGTTTGTTTGTTTGTTTGTTTGTAGGCACGATAACTCAAGAACAGAAGAAGCTACCAATGTCAAATTACACCACGTGATTCAGGAGGGTGATGGCTAGTGCTGATTAGATTTTGGTCAAAATCGGTCAAAGGTCAAGGTCACAGTGAGGTCAAACATCCAAAAAAAAGTTATAACTTGAGAACGGACGAAGCTACCAATGTCAAATTACACCACGTGATTCATGAGGGTGATGGCTAGTGCTGATTAGATTTTGGTCAAAATCGGTCAAAGGTCAAGGTCACAGTGAGGTCAAACATCCAAAAAATGATAACTCGAGAACGGAAGAAGCTACCAATCTATATATTAATACTGAAGGACCAATTTTGTGCTCCTCCTTGCGGTCGCGTCACGTTTTTCTCGGTCCTGTGATCTGGACTGAAAGAGACTTCGTACCTGTAAGAGTGCATAGCACATTGTGGCAAGAGTCAACTTTCAACTCTGAAGCAGAATAAACACTTTTCGTTGAGACGGAGGCGAGGGGTGAAGAGGCGGGGGCGGGGGATGAATAAACGGGGGCAGGGAGTGAAGAGGCGGGAGTGGGGGATGAAGAGACTGAGGCAGGGAGTGAAGAGGTGGGGGTGGGGGATGAAGAGACGGGGCGAGGAGTGAAGAGGCGGGGGCAGGGGATGAAGAGACGGGGGCAGGGAGTGAAGAGGCGGGGGGCAAGGTAAGCAAATTTCTGGGCGGGGGTAAGCAAATTGAAAGCGGGAGATGGGGGGAAATGGGGTGGGGGATGAGTGGGTGGGGGCTGGGGTGAATTAGGCAGGGTTGAGTGTGAGGGGGTGGACAGGGGGCGGAGGCCCAGGGGCAAGTGGGGCGGGGAATCAAGGGACGGGGAGTGAAGAGGCGGTGGCGGGGCTGGGTAATTCAAATTTTGGGCGGGGTAAGCAAATTGAAGGCGGGGGGAATGCGGCAGGGGCGGGGGATGAGTAGGAGGGGACAAGCACGCCCTGTCCAGTCCATGTCCCTCAAGTGTGGGTGAGCTGGTGAGGGTGGTTGAATGAACGGAATCCGTCTGTGACAGGGTTTCGGCTAGTGTCAAATTACACCACCTGATTCAGGAGGGTGATGGCTAGCGCTGATTAGATTTTGGTCAAAATCGGTCAAAGGTCAAGGTCACAGTGAGGTCAAACATTCGATTTTTGATGGTTTGGTACAGAATCATCGTAGAAACTTCTGGTTTGCGTCGCTACCTTCCCAAGAGACAGCTTTTATTAGACAAGGTCAGAGGTCAAGTTGACAATTTCGTAATTACCAGTCTATGACTGCTTGTTTGTTTGTTTGTTTGTTTGTCCACAGTATTACGGAAAAACTCCTGGACAGATTTCGACAAAACTTGGTGGGGTGATTAGGTATGGTCCAAGGATCATGCCATTAGATTTTGGACTTGGTCCAAAGTCCAATATGACGGCCATTTTGAAAAAATATTTGAATTTTTGTTTTTGCATTTCTACATGTTTTAAGTGATTTCCAACCCAAAAAAAATTTTTTGTTAGAGAAAAAAAAAATGAAAAATTTGCAACTTTTTTTCAAAAAATTTTCGATTTTATTTGAAAAATATTTGAATTTTTTTTTGCATTTCTACATGTTTTAAGTTATTTCCAACCCCCCCCCCCAAAAAAAAATTTGTTAGAGAAAAAAAAAACATTTTGCACCTTTTTTTCAAAAAAATTTCGATTTTTTTTTTTTGGGCATTTCTACATGCGCGTCGATCTAGTTTAGTTTATTCAATCGTGGTTCAGGAGAGTCTGATCCGTTTTGACGTACAATGAATAGGATATCACGTTCACTTAAGTGACCCAGCAGTATTGGCGGCGGAGGTTTTGCACTCTACCGAGTGCTCCCCCTCTAGTTTCTTCTTGTTATCCTCATGCTTTTTAAAAACAACAGGTGGATATTGTAATTGGCTCTGTCTGTCTATCTGTCTGTCTGTCTGTCACACTATCTCATCCAAAACAGTTGTGCAGAAATTTGCCAAACTTAGTAGTTATCAGTCACCACATGGCAAGAAGACGCGAGAGCAGTATCATTTTGACCCCGCTCCCTCGGGCCCTGGGGTGGGGTCAAAAGGTCACATACCAAAAAATGCAATTACAGGCAATTTTTAAAACATTTTTTCATGAGACTTTGTATGTGCAATTAACATTTGGGGGACACATGAAATATGTAACCATTTTTTGGATTTGACCCCTGCTTCATACCTCAGGGGGTGGAGACTTGGGGTCACAGGGGTCAAAAGAAAAACATTTCAACTCAAAATTTCATATTGGATCCTTCCTGGTGGAATTTTTTGCCATCTTTCAACCTTGCTTTCGGTGTAAAGTGTGGGGATTTGCGATGGTGTGCCATCGACTTCATTCTATTTATATTTGGGGAAACAAAATGAATGAAAAAATTTTGTTTGTCATTTACTTTTCATTTTCAGTAACTAAATGTGACAAATATAGACATTATGCATGTTTTAAGCTGAAGATATTGAGCTTGCAAGGATGGGTCAGACATGGGGTTAAACATCCTATTTCATGAGGCTTTTTATATGTTTGTGCCTTGAATGAACCATGAATGTGCCCGACACACAGTAGTAACACTCCAATGGGAAACAGGCCAGGGGAACTGATTACAATGAAAACCAACATATTATATTTTATTTTCTCAGAAATTGCTTTTGGAGCTGTATCACTTTCCTGCATAACTTACAGGGTTCCTGAGCACAGGCGACATGGCGGCAAGAGGGAACTATGGCCTGCTCGACCAGGTGGCAGCACTGCGCTGGCTCAGCATCAATGCAGAGCACCTGGGTGCAGACCCACTACGAGTCACCGTATTTGGATCTGGTGCTGGGGCTGCTTGTGTTCATCTACTCACCCTCTCCCACCGTACTGAGGGAAACCGCTGGAACAACGCCACGAAGGGTCTGCTGCCATCGCCTCATCCACTACCACAAGGCACCACGTCGCCTCTGCCATCACCACTCTTACTATCACCACTACTATAAATGGCTTGTGTTATTTGCTTTTGTACTTCCACTACCTTACCTCTTAATATCATTAAATGCATGGGACATACACACACACACACCATTTTCCTTTGGCAAGCCAAGCACATGTATATGCCACAATGAATGGAATACTGTGCATTCATTTTGAGCAAAATTCTTTGGCACAGTGTGCATTTGTTGACAAATCTATTGGAAGGGTAAACTCCATGCTGATCACATTTTGATTTCATTGATATTCTTGCCACCTGCTCCAATGGACCTGATTCTTCAAATGTGCCATGTGCACATGGTGTGTTAAGATCCATGGTTACGTGGTGTTTTGTGTTGCGATAATATGACAGACATTTTGGAACGATTGTTCGATTTGAGCTTGCATTGTTGCCTTTTAGCGTCCCCTGGCGTCAAACACTTTGTGTGACGAGTAAGTTTTAGTGCCTGTTTGCGGGTTTCAAATTGGTCGTAAAAATACACTTTATTTATCACAAAACTTAACTAGTTATTGCTACATAAATATTATGCATTGTTTTTGTAATTAGTCATCTTCCAATGAGGCTTCATAACATATTTCTTCATTGGGTTGCTGAGCCTGTTATAGAGCAGGAATGGTTCTAATGCTCAGGTAAACTGGTAAACCCTGCACTCAATATCGAGGAAAACCAAATTACTGGTCTAGTATTGCGAACAACACCATTGTTTATCATTCACATTGCAAATGGAACAGCTGGCTTAATGTCCCTTTTGAAGGATTGCAAGTTCTATCATGCAGTGGTCTCTGCTGGTGCAATACCAGATGGTGATCACACCCACAAGCAGGCAGTTCATAAAAGATCGTGCTACTGCTGAGCCTTAATTCTGCTGCACTGTTATGCACATAATTCTATACTGGATTAATCAATGTCCCACTGGAGATGAATTATGAGAGACTTGCGGAGCTGTCAACCCAAGACATTTGGAGACTGGATAAAGACCCAATATGGCAGGTTTATCAATTCAGTGAGTCAGGCAAACTCTTTTCTTTGTTTGTTTGTTTATTTTGTCCAGGGAAATCCACCATTGGGTGAGAATGATAATAGCCTCCACTCTCAAAAAGAAAGCCAGGAATCCATGCATTTACTCCATTTATGCTATCAGCAAGGCTGAACTGTTTGGAAGGAAAAGAAAATGTTCGGCAAATGCAAATGAATATTATTCAGAGAACAAAACATACCAGAACGTTTTTTATAACAGCAGCTTTCTTACCTAATTAGCCCATCCCCAGAAGTGGAAGACGGAGTTTTGCGTGTGTGTGTGTGTGTATGTGTGTGCGCACGTGTGTGTGTGTGTCTAGGTCTAGGCCATAACGTTGTTTTTTTACTATGTGAGCTTTTGTCATCAAATTTTCAGCAAACCATTATTTTGAGTGTATGGAGACCACTCCTTAATAATATTTACATAAGTTTTGTAGCTGTCGTTTTCGTCAGGTTTAGTTGGAGTACAAAGCAGATGCGAATGGGTTTTGCATTTTGGGATGCTTTCTCGTTAGCCTGTTCCCCACACAGCAAGAGATGGAGTCTTGCAATCGTCTCTGTGTATTGTGTCTATCTGTTGCGGCAATAACGTTTTTACTATATGAGCTTTTGCCATCAAAATTCCAACAAACCTTTATTATGAGAATGTGGAGAACCCTGATTCATAAAATTTACATTACTTTCTTTTTGTATAGCTGTTGTTTTTGTCAAGTTTAATTAGAGCACAAAGTGGACAGAGGTGGGCTTTGCATTTTGAGATGTTTTCTACTTCTACTTTTTCTTCATTATGCAGTCTATTCCAAATTTGAGGATGATGAATTTTAAGAATACAAAAAATGAGCTGAGTAGAAGCAGTTTTATCTTCTTTGTTTTGCCAAGAACTGATCAATGATAAACAAGTACAAATTGCACCTATATATCCATCTGCACGTGATTATTAACTCCTATTTTATTATGATCCACCATCAGTCTCAAAAGTGTCGATTGCACATGTTGGAGACAATGCATAAACTGATTTTCAAAACCAACTCATAGCTTACAAATGCATAAGCTGCCACCTTCTCAGTTTTCTTTCCCAATTCTACTTTGTTTTGAAAATGGTTGAAGATTCAGAACATCTGTTTTCTTTGCTATAATACAGACGTTATTCCCAATGACTAGAGTAGTCAGTTGTTTTGCTAACTTGTGTAAACGGTATTGCATCTAACTTTCTGTTTGATGTTATGTTCAAACGACTTAATTATTCTCCCACAAATTTTATGCCATTCGCCTTTATATGTTTTTTTTCAGTTCATTATGTCCACTAGGATGCTTCTCGAATAAACATTAAACTAAAATTGTTTTGCTTAACCTTTCGCTATAATGGTTCCATCTATTGGAGGATCATTGTATATGAGAGACAACCAGCCTCAGTGGCACAATGGTTAGAGTGTTTGCTCAGAGTTTGGGAAGTTGGTGGTTCAAACACCAGCTGAGTCGAACCAAAGACTATAAAAATGGTATGTGCTTCTTCCTTCCTTGATGCTCAGCATTCAAAAAGGATAGAGCATGGACAAACAACCATAAGTTGGTAATAATAGTACAGGCTTTGTTGGGCCCAATGGCTTCCTCCTACATCAAAGTTCCTTGGAAGGGAAGTTATATTGTTACCCCACAATTGCAATTGGTCCATATCTGTTTGTTTTATCGGTTTATGATCAAGGAACAACTTATTTAAATTGAATGTTATATTTTAAACATGAATAGGAAGATAAGTCTGTCATTTTACCGTACTTTGGCTCAGAATTCATCCCAACCTCACATGCACAGAGAGGAGTGAGATAATAGTTTTACTCTGTCTGTTCTGCAAACAAACAATATTGAAAATCATTCCAAACAGGAAACTTGCTGTTTTTAAGGATGTTATAAATGACACAAAGAACTAATGTTACATGTTAGGGTGGTGTAACAGACGCTGGGGAAAATGGTGGTAAAAGCTGGAATTTTTTTTAATTTTATGCCTTTAAACTTCCTTAAACCCTTATTTAAATTGAATTATATTCTTGAAAACTGTAGAACACAAATTGCCTTCATAATGCTTCTAAGAACTGTGCAATAGATCGATATATAGCAAGAGAGGGTGTGGCATGTGTGTCAGAGTGAAGAAGAGGATGCCATAATGCCGATGAACCGATCCAATAAAGCCTCCATCTCCTAAATTCCTCCATCTCCAAAATTGCAACTCAACATTGTATTAAAGCGTATAAGACTGCTTCAGTAGCACTAAACTTCCATATTCTTTGAAATAATCTTTAAAAGCATGATTTCATTAAAATTGAAGAACAGGAGGGCCTTACCGTTCGTGGGTTTCCTCTTTGTGCATTCGCTCTATTGCTATGAATTTATTGAGGCAATGTTTGCGGATTGCGGTCAATACACTCAAATAATCATGGGTTGGCAAACTATTTACTCCCCCACCGCCCCCCCCCCCTTTCCCTTCATTTACACAATAACCCCCTCAATCTCTCCAACATCATTTCCATCAATTCATCTTTATTGTCAACATCATCAACATCACCATCGCATTATTGGAACAAGTTTATCACAATTGTTATTAAAGGTAAGTTTCATTATCTTAATAACTGAAGAAAATAAACTTTATTTTTATGTTCTTCATACAAGAAAATAATACTTTAT
>NC_140967.1:33295612-33493112 GCF_056783735.1 Eptatretus burgeri
AAGGGCTTTGCACGACGGAGGATTCCCAGTCGGCGACTGGCTTTTGAGGCGAGGTTTGAAATGTGACTTTCACAGGAAAGGTCATGGCAGATAGTGAGACCCAGAAGCTTGAAAGAAAAGACTTCTTCCAGAGGATTGTTGAGAAAGTGGATGGGGGGGTTTTCTAAACGGTCCTTTCGAAGAGACATAGTGAGAGTGTGAGATTTGTCTGGATTGAAAGACATGTTCCATGTGTTGGACCAGTTTGTGATTTTATCCAGATCTGCAGTGAGCGAAGAAGCTGCTGCTTGCCGATCTGAGGGATGACAGATGGTACGGCAGAGGGTGGAGTCGTCGGCAAAGAGAAATAGAGGATTTTCCAGAGAGTCGGAGTTTTTTTTCCAGAGAGATACTTACGAAATATAAAGAGTTCGTAAGTATATTTCTGACTTCCGTCCTCTGTGTGTTTGTGTGTTTGTGTGTTTGTTTGTAGGCACGATAACTCGAGAACGGAAGAAGCTACCAATGTCAAATTACACCACGTGATTCAGGAGGTGATGGCTCGCGCTGATTAGATTTTGGTCAAAATCGGTCACAGGTCAAGGTCACAGTGAGGTCAAACATAATTCCGTAAATTCCTGTGGAGAAAAGGAGTATTTTTGCTTCGGTCAACGTTACGAGTTCGTTTTAACTTCGATTTTAATTTTGTCTTCGGTTTTTGCGATCGCTTAGGATGCCGAACACTCGGTTGTCGAAATTCTGCTAAAAATCGGAAGTTTTGGAGACGTTTTAAGATTGTATAAAAATATTTCACCCGTCGCGTCACGTGGCGCAACGCGCTCGAGCAGACGCGTCGTTGAGTCACGTAAAGGTTTTGCGTGTGCGCGCTGACGTCATCGCGCTCGCCCCGGCGTCCTTTCGAGTTGGGGGGGTCGTCGAGGGTGACCTTTACGTTACGTTAATCCGCGGTAACTCGAGAATGGAAGAAGCTACCAATGTCAATTACACCAGGTGATTCAGGAGGGTGATGGCTAGCGCTGATTAGATTTTGGTCAAAATCTGTCAAAGGTCAAGGTCACAGTGAGGTCAAACATAATTCCGTAAATTCATGTGAAGAAATGAAGTATTTTTGCTTTGGTCGACGTTACGAGTTCGTTTTAACTTCGATTTTAATTTTGTCTTCGGTTTTTACGATGGCTTAGGACGCTTTAAACTCGGTTGTCGAAATTCTGGTAAAAATCGGATGTTTTGGAGACGTTTTAAGATTGTATAAAAAATATTTCACTCGCCGCATCACAGCTCGTCACGTGGTGCAGCGCGCTCGAGCAGAGGCGTCGTTGATCACGTAAAGGTTTTCCGTGTGCGTGCTGATGGTGTTTTCGATATAGATGGTGTTTAAAAGTCATTTTTTTATCCTAATAAAGGTTATCGTCGCATGCCTGACTCGCTAAGCCGTCAGATTATGTAAAGATTGTTGGTGGATGGCCGAATATTACGGTTTTGTGACTTTGATAAAATAATATTAAATAATTGCGTGGAGAAATGGAGATTTTTGCTTCGATCGACATTACGATTTTTTGATGGTTTGGTACAGAATCATCATTGAAACTTCTGGTTTGTGTCGCTACCTTCTCTAGAGAAAGCTTTTATTAGACAAGGTCAGAGGTCAAGTTGACAATTTCGTAAGTACCAGTCTATGACTGCTTGTTTGTTTGTCTGTCTGTCTTTTAGCAACTTTACGGCAAAACGGCTTTAGCAAACACTATCAATTTTAATCCACAGGTGGGCAATGAACCTTGGACGACCCCATTAACTTCTGGGTCCAATTGGATCAAAGGTCAAGGTCAAGGCCGAGGTCACGAAAAGATCAAAATCGTTTTTCGCTCATAACTTCGTCAAAAATGGTCTGATTTACTTCAAACTAAGCTTATGGTGAACCTTATTCTATTTCTCACTTATAATCCTATCCATTACTGTAGTGAAATATGCATATTTGTGAAGATCGGTTGGGTCCAAAATTTTGGGGGTCATGGTCATCAGTCAAAATTTCAAATTTCCATTAAAACTAAAACATGGTTACAAAAATACAACTTTACGGGAAAACGGCTGGCTCAAACACTGTCAAATTGTATCCACAGGTGGGTAATGAACCTCGGATGACCCCATTAACTTTTGGGTCCAATTAGGTCAAAGGTCAAGGTCAGCGTGGCCTTGAAAGGTCAAAATCATTTTACGGTCATAACTTCGTCAAAAATGGTTTAATTGACTTCAAACTAATACTAAAATATTACTTATTCTATTCCTTATAACCAACATTCAGGTTAAGGATGTATCAAATTTAAATTTGATCCCCAAAATAAATTTATGCCTTAAATGGGTGGGATTTGTTGTGCCTGGCACCACTTGTTACCCTTGTAAATATTTATATTTTCATTAAATTTCGCATTTATTTTCAGTTACTGTGTCAGTGTATTTGTCTTGGCGTTTAAGTATAACCCCCCCCCCCCCCCCCGTGCATCCATATGTTTCTCTGTCGCTCCGCCAGTGCCGCACCCTTCCCCTCCTGCGTGTGTTATAATCTCTGAGGATCAACGTGTCCGCCTCCTAAGGAAAACTACTCGGCTATCCGAGCTGGCTGGTGTTAACTGCCATTCACCACAATTAGGTGCGGGGGATTAATCCAACCGCTAGACCCATGACTATCTATATATATATATATATATATATATATATATATATATATATATATATATATATATATATATATATATATATATATATATATATATATATATATATATATATATATATATATATATATATATATATATAACCGGGCGTAGTGGCGTGCGCCTGTAATCCGGCTACTCGGAGGCTTGGGTTGGAGGATCGCTTGAGGACGGGAGCTCTGTGCTGTGCCACGCTATGAGAGGGTGTAGGGCAGCCTGGAATCATGGTGAAACCCAATCGTTATCCATGTGTCGTAAGAGGCGACCAGAGTTGCCTCAGGAAAGGCATCCGGCGTAAAACCTTTGCTAAATCAGTATGTGGATCATAACGGATGATCCGCTGTGGCGACCCCTAACGGGAGCAGCCGAAATATGAAGAAGAAGATATATATATATATATATATATATATATATATATATATATATATATATATATATATATATATATATATATATCTACATTAGCAAAGGTACCCAGCATTGCCTGGCAACACCATGTCCCTTCTCCCATCCCCACCCTCCCTCCTGCCACCAATTACCCTCCCTCCTGCCACCCATTACCCTCCCTCCTCCTACCCCTTCCAATTCCTCCTCCCACCCCTTCCCCTGCCTCTTCCCACCACACCCCCTGATCCTGGACTCCCACCCCACCCATTCTCTTCCCTCCTCCCACCTCCACACTTTCCCTCCCTCCTCCCACTTCCACCCTTCTCCTTCTTGCCACCCATTCCCCTCCCTCCTCCTACCCCTTCCAATTCCACCTCCCACCCCTTCCCCTGCCTCTTCCCACCACACCCCCCTGACCCTGGATTCCCACCTCCACCCATTCTCTTCCCTCCTCCCACCTCCACACTTTCCCTCCCTCCTCCAACTTCTACCCTTCTCCTTCTTCCCGCAAAGATACCCCTTGCTTCGCTGATGGGAATACTAAGAGAAGGGGGAGAGAGGGAGGGTGGGAGAGAGAGGCAGCAAGTTAGTGAATGAGGGGTAGAGTAGAGGGAGAGAGAGGGGGTAGAGAGAGAGGGGAGGTAGAGTAGGGGGTAGAGAGAGAGGGGAGGTAGAGTAGGGGGAGAGAGAGGGGGTAGAGTAGAGAGAGGGGTAGGGTGGAGAGAGAGATAGGGGTAGAGTAGAGAGAGGGGTGGAGAGAGAGAGAGGGGGAGAGCAGAGAGAGGGGTAGAGTAGAGAGAGGGGTAGAGTGGAGAGAGAGAGAGAGAAAGGGGTAGAGTGGAGAGAGAGACAGAGAGTGGTAGAGTAGAGAAAGAGGGGTAGAGTTGAGGAGAGAGAGGGGTAGAGTAGAGAGAGAGAGGGGTAGAGTATATAGAGAGAGAGAGAGAGAGAGAGAGAGAGAGAGAGAGAGAGAGAGAGAGAGAGAGAGAGAGAGAGAGAGAGAGAGAGAGAGGGGTAGAGTAGAGCGAGAGAGAGAGGGGTAGAGTAGAGAGAGGGGTAGAGTAGAGAGAGGGGTAGAGTAGAGAGAGAGGGTGGAGTAGAGAGAGAGAGGGGTAGAGGAGAGAGAGAGAGAGAGAGAGAGAGAGAGAGAGAGAGAGAGAGAGAGAGAGAGAGAGAGAGAGAGAGAGAGAGAGAGAGAGAGAGAGAGAGAGAGAAAGGGGTAGAGTGGAGAGAGAGAGAGAAAGGGGTAGAGTGGAGAGAGAGAGAGAAAAAGAGTAGAGTAGAGAGAGAGAGAGAGGGTGGTAGAGTAGAGAGAGGGGTAGAGTAGAGAGAGGGGTAGAGTAAAGAGAGAGGGGTAGTGTAGAGAGAGAGAGGGGTAGAGTAAAGAGAGAGAGAGAGGGTAGAGTAGAGAGAGAGAGGGGTAGAGAGAGAGAGAGAGAGAGAGAGAGAGAGAGAGAGAGAGAGAGAGAGAGAGAGAGAGAGAGAGAGAGAGAGAGAGAGAGAGAGAGAGAGAGAGAGAGAGAGAGAGAGAGAGAGAGAGAGAGAGAGAGAAAAGAGTAGAGTGGAGAGAGAGACAGAGAGTGGTAGAGTAGAGAGAGGGGTAGAGTAAAGAGAGAGAGGGTAGAGTAGAGAGAGGGGTAGTGTAGAGAGAGGGGTAGAGTAAAGAGAGAGAGGGTAGAGTAGAGAGGGGTAGAGTTGAGAGAGAGAGAAAGAGGGGTAGAGTAAAGAGAGAGAGGGTAGAGTAGAGAGGGGTAGAGTTGAGAGAGAGAGAAAGAGGGGTAGAGTAGAGAGAGAGAGAGGGGTAGAGTAGAGAGAGGGGTAGAGTAGAGAGAGAAAGAGGGGTACAGTAGAGAGAGAAAGAGGGTTAGAGTAGAGAGAGGGGTAGAGTAGAGAGAGAGGGGGGAAGAGAGAGAGGGGTAGAGTAGAGAGAGAAAGAAGGGTAGGGTAGAGAGAGAGGGAGAGGGGTAGAGTAGAGAGAGAGTGAGGAGGGGGGTTGGAGGGAGAATGACACCCCAATAACTGAGTGGAAATTTTTCAGACTGAATTAATTAAAATGTTATTGCAATATTTTTCCAATTCTCTCTTGAACTCATAGTTCACTTGTTCTCTTGCTTTACTCATTCTCATCCTCCTGTTACGTTAATTGTTCGTTTAATTTAATCTCCAATTCAATTTATTTTGCCTCCGTGATGATCCCACTGGTTAATTATTTTCATTGCACTCAATTAAGTTACACTTTCGGAACCTTTCTTAATCTTTTCTTCACTCAATATAATTCTCCAATCAGTCGTAAAAAAGTAAATTTTAATGCTTTTGCAATTTCACATTTTCTTGTGTAAATATGGAGAAGGAGGGATCACAGCCTTGCTTGCTTAAAGTAAATATGTAAATATGCTTAGTTCTAAAAATCGTTAATTTCTTTAAATTTTCAGATTTCACTCCAGATTTTGATACTTAAGTGCACATGATCCAATCCTCGAATCCAAAGACAGATTTTGATTATATACTTTCCATGAGAGTACATTGTGGTTCCCAAGGCAAGGCATTTTTGAGCAGGCCAAAACAAATTGCGGCTTTACCGGCTTAAGACCTAAGCGAGGGAGAGCAGGCTGACAAAGGAGAAGCCTGTTTTTGTTTTTTCATGATGAGCACCCCATTAATTATCTTCAAAGGTGGTATTTAAATTTATCCAGATACCCAGTTTTCATTCATGCACTCCCTTGGAGTTCCCTTATTATGCATGCAAAGTTCCGGGCCACGAGGTTTCATGGTTTTGGAGTTAGGGAGGAGATGCACACACACACTGACATTTATTATTATAGATATTTTAGATTATTAATTTTTTATGTATATATATATTATTCCCATGGTTGTGTCATGAGATATCCTGGTCATCATCACAAGTGCCCTGTGAATGTCGTTGAGGATTTTAAGTATCTCATTTTGTATATTGTGCAGATATTCTTACCTCATGACTGTGGATGATTATGCTACCCCGAGCAATTATATAATACCTCACCAGATCATCAGCACAACCTTTTGGCAAGCACCCACAACGAATTATACACACGTACACACTGAATCACACATTCTACAGATTCTACAACCAATCATCAATTGACTAAATCATCCAGACAACCAACTACTCATCCAATTATCCTCCCAATGATTTCCCAACCCGATTCTCCACTTTTCGTTTGGCCCACAGGGTTGTTTCAACGTGCTATCCTGCAGAGTGGAACAGCATTGGCCAGCTGGGCAATCAGCTATCAGCCAGCCAAGTATGCACGGCGGCTTGCCGAGCGCCTTGACTGCAATCTCCTCGACACAGCTGCGCTTGTGGGCTGTCTCCGCTCAAGACCTGCACGCCAGCTGGCTGAGGCTGCTGTGTGGCCAGCACCGTACCATGCGGCATTCGGTCCAGTCATCGATGGGGATGTAGTTTCGGATGATCCACGGGCACTCATGGAGCAGGGCGAGTTTCTCAACTATGATGTAATGACAGGACTAGCACAGACCGAAGGTCTCAGGTAAACATACTCCATATCTCATTCTTTCCTTGTCTGTACATCTTTATTTTCATTCAGATATGATAAACTTTCTCAGAAGCAGTATTTCACGTTGATCAAGAAAAATCCAAATGTTGTCTGATCATCATTAGAACTTAGGTCATGCTCAAACACCAAACCAGAGTGGTGGTACCACAGGTTTGCTGAGGCAGTGGTCGGTGAGGCTGGAGAGCTGACTGCTGCCTCCTTCGATCGGGCTATCTCTGCTTTTGTCGACAGCATGTATGGCTACCCTGAGGGACGGGATGAACTACGAGCAACAGTGAGGTAAATATATATATATATATATATATATATATATATATATATATATATATATATATATATATATATATATATATATATATATACACAGGACACTACAACACAAGCTAGCTGTTTTGTTGGTTTGCGGACAAAAACAATTCAAACTTTATAAGCTATTAATAGAAAACCATTGCTTTTCACTTTTTATAATATTACACATCAATTGTTGAGAGGTTGTCATGCTGCAGCAGCTTTTGGCTAAAACTTACTCTAATTATCGGTTGGTGACTAATTCTTTCTCACTGTGGGTAAGAATGGAACTTGCTTTTTCATTTCATGGGGTGGCAAGATAACTCCGTGAAGAGTATGCTCGCTATTGAGCTGTCTTGGCCGGGTATGGTCTCCAGCAGGGATAAAACTTTACCAAAAACTTCTGATCCGATGCAGGCGGATTGCATCTTGGATTAAACTTTGTAATTTTGAAAGAGTAAGTAAATCTGGCTCTCCCATTTGCATTTAGGTGGTGAATATGAAAGAACCCGCAACATCTCTCGAAAAAAGCACCGTATGCATTTTGATCAACTGTCCCCTTATGCCCCACCGTTTCTCCAGATTTATGTACACTGATTGGGCAAATCGCGACAGTGAGGCTGCCCGTCGACGAGGTTTGGCTGCTCTCTTCACTGACCACCAATGGCTGGTCCCAGCAGTAGCCACAGCCGACCTGCACGCTCGCTATGGCTCTCCTACCTACTTTTACACATTCCAGCATGAATGCACCTTATCTGCAGGAGTACGAGGAAATACTCTGGGACTGGAGCTATTGTATGTGTTTGGAGTCCCACTAGTAGAAGCCCTCGGTGCAGGACCTCAGGCTCCAGCTGGATCTCCGAAAGCCACGGCATCTCTTCCATGCAACTTTTCTCGTGCAGATGCTGCACTAAGTGCAGCACTCATTGCCTACTGGACAAACTTTGCCAAAACTGGGTCAGCACTTCACGGTTGCCTCAATGCATTGTTTTCACATTCAATTTTCATCAAATATTTTTTCTTCCTCTTTCATCATGATTATTGCTTTTGCTTAACATTCTTCATCATGTCCAGCAGGATGATGCAGAGGTAGCACATTTGACTTTGAACTGTCTAGTGTAGGCTTATTCTCGACTCAATTAGTCTGTTTTAGTCGATTCTTAAAGCCACTGCAAGCTGTCAGATTAAGACTAGTGTTTTGAAAACGCATGTATTGCATCAAAGAGTGGGTTGTTGATTGGATAGGGCATTAAGAGAGGGACCGTTTTACATGCATTTCTGGTGGACATTAAAAATCCCACTATAAATGACCGTTTTTACAGCCATTTTTTCCTGCTGTGCAGGGGTTTGGCTTTTTCTTGAGGCAATGTTTTATGGCCGGATGCCCTTCCTGACGCCAACCCTGGTCGCCTCTTACGACACACAGGGATATGGTACACCTATTCTAACCGGGGCATACACCGGGACCAGTACACTGGCACTCATTTCGCCGACCTCGGAAGGATGACAGGCTGAGTCAACCCCCTGGTGTTAATTCAGCAGCCAACGGGGCTTGAACTCAGGACCCTGGGATCCCAAGCCACCACCCTAACCACTAAGCCAACACCAGGCTTAAAAATCCCACTATGTATTTCGCAAAGCGTAGGCAGGTTATCGCTGGAGTACTGGCCAAAATCCAAATGATTGCCCTTCTGTGCAGGGAGGTACTGCATCAGCAGCACCATCAGTAATGATGCCACCACTGGGCCTTATTCTGGATTCACAATTAAATCAAGGTTAATATGTATCACTAGTCGAATATTATTGATCTCCATAATTCTTCCTTACAATTTTTCTCTCAATGAATTTCCTTCCTTATTTTTTTTTTCCAGCTCTTTGAAAGTTAAATATTAATTAAGTAATGAGGACAGTAAAAAGAATCCATCATCCAAATTATCATTCATTACATTGCCCATCCAACAGGGATCCAAATCGACCACTCTCTCCAAATGCTGGTCTGAGCATAGGCCGCAGCGGACGCTTCGACGAAACAGCCTGGGCCAAATACACCCCTCGGGAACGACGATACTTGCACGTAGGATTGAAACCACGCTTACGAGAGCAGTACCGTGCAACACGCGTTGCCTTCTGGCTGCATTTGGTGCCACAGTTGCACAACCCACATGACATGTTCCAGCACACAAGTACCACAACCAAGGTAAGCTGTGTCTGGCCGGGCATTTACCGATAATGTGTACGCCTATGTATGTATATTTGCATGTGCCTGAATATTTCAGTCATCTTCTTACAAGAAATAGTGGATTTTAAAGAGGATTATATTTGTTGTTTGGATACAACAACAGTATAACCTCATTTTAACGGATTTTAGATACTACCACAAACAAATTTTCTGGAAACAGTGAATGCTGGACAGTCCTTTGTGAGTATACTGACTGATGGAGCGCGCTGAGGGATGTGCATCAGGCGTCTTTTGGATGCTGTGGCCCACTTCGTTACCAACCGTCTTCCGAGTCAGATCATGCATAGTTCAGTATTTAACTTTAGGTGTTTCTTTTTGTTTTATTTGTGAATAAAGTTGTACAAGTGATTTGTCATGGCTTCTAAGGACAGTGGTGCTAAGTGAAAGCATGTGTATCTTGGCGTCGTGCAGAAATTTGAGTTAATTGCAAAGTTAGAGTCTGGTGTGTCAGTATATCAGTTGCCCACACTCTGAAAGTGTTGATTCACCTTCACCTCAACCTTCTCCTGAGAGGTCATGGGAGCATTCACCTCCTCAGCCTCTTAGCTCAGATTCAGAATGAAAGTATTTCAAGTCACCACTATCGATCATGGCAAACCCCTCTTCAATCAACCACAAATTGTGAATTCAGTGAAGTATTTCTTAATTTCATGCTTGTCTTTTTCCGTTTATTTCTTATTTGAGTGTTTTTATTGCATAAATGTACTGTATAACTGTTTAATAACGTCCGTTATGCACAGTAGGGCATTTATTACAATATACGACAATAACCATTCAATTTAATGGACTTCGGCATTAGCGGACACTACTTCCCCCTATAGTCCGTTAAATCGAGGTTTTACTGTAATGCCTAAACCACTTTTGTTCAGTCTTTTGAAGGACAAAAGATGATCAAATCATGGTGACAGGTGTTCTGAATCAGAAAGTTGTTGACCTAGGAAGTGGTTGATTCGGGCTGGAAAATGACTGAGTTCCCACCATTACCCCACAATACAGATAACGCCAAGGATAGGTGTTTGCATCAGTTTTGTCAAAAATAGATCCTGGAACAGGTAGCTCAAAGTCAATCTAGAAACATTCTAATTGCTGCCTATTAGAAGTCTGGTCCAAATGTGACCTGGATTTTTGTTTATATAATGCAGAGTAATGATTGTGGATTTATTGTTTTTGAGGGAATTTGTTTATCCAGTGTTGAGAACCATTACTCATAATTCTGTTTTCTACATGTGCGGCAAACCAATATGTGAGATAACAAAGGGGGTGGAATAACAAATAATTTTGAAAGATATAATCCGAGGTGGAGAAGTTTCCGATGACCCCCAACTCCAATTCTGCAACAGGCCTGCACAGCATCAGTGCAGGAGTCCTAAAAATATGCTCTGCCACTCTTGCACATCCTCTTTCTGCTCTGGTCACCCTATAATTGGATGTAGGTCAGCTTCTGTGCACTTGGAAGTCAGCCAGCATCATTCCACTACACAAACGTGGTGTGAAAACACATCCTCTTTAAGTACATGCCTCTTCGCTTACTTCCAATTGTAAGCAAAGTCATGGAATCCATCATCACAGTTGACATCAAATGCTTCTTTATCTCAAACCATCACTTCAGATTCATATCCAGTCACTCTATCCTGGACATGCTGCTTCTACTCTGCCAAAATGGATGGAGGCTCTCAATCTCAGACATGAGATCAGGGCCAGCTCTTTAGACATATCTCGAGCATTTGACAGTCTTGCATCATGCCTTCCTCTCAAAACTCTCTGCCAATGGCATACAAGGACACCTCATCTCATGGCTTACTGACTTCCTCCATTCTTATAGTCAGCACATATCTCTCAACTGGATCCTCTCATTACCTCTCCCTGTCGAGGCTGGAGTGCTTGAAGGCAGTGTGTTGAGCCTAGTCCTGTTCCTCATCTTCATCAATGATCTTTCTGATTCTCTATAAAATAATGCTCATATCTTTGCTGATGACCACCCTCTGCCAGAGCATCTCTTGTCCTTCAAATAAGCAAGTAGCAGCTTCTTCCCTCTCTGCAGACCTTAATAGAATCAGGACCTAGTCCAACACTTGGGATATTTCTATCAATGCTGACAAATCTCACTCTAACTCTGTCACTCCAAAAGGACCATCTAGCAAACCCTCCCATCTACTTCCTTAACAAACCTTTTGAAGACGTTCAGTCACTCAAATTGTGTTTCCCTCCTCTCCATCTCCTCTTTTTGTTTTTCTGTTCAGTTTCCATTTCATCCATAATTTTTTTTAGCTTATCTGAAATTGGAATTCCAGATAAGGTATTGTCATCGTGCACTGTCCATCCATCTCTCCGTCTGTCTGTCTGTGTGTCTGTCCGTCCTTCTATTATGACTTCTCTAGCCAACTGCTGGGCCGATCCGGCTGAAATTTGGCGGCAGTGTTCTGCTCCTGACTGGTAGCGGGGATTGCAAAGCTCGTTCTGATCAGGTCAGGTATGGGAGCATGTGCCAGAACAGCGCGTCGCTGCATCCACTTTCCGCCGGTACTCCAGGGGCCTCCGTCTGGCCATCCCCCAGGCAGATGCCAGGCCCATCCCCATCTCCTTGAGATGATGGTCAACCTGCTGCAACCATGAGGCACGTGGTCGGCCCACTGGCCTCCTCCACTCATGAGACTCCCTCGCTGAGAGAATCTGGTGAGCAGGATCAGCATCAGGAAAACGAGCCACATGTCCATACAGCCGCAGCTGACGCTCACGGACTATGCAGGTAACAAATCTCATCCGAGTCTCTCTCAGCAACCGCTCGTTGGACACAAAATCCGACCAGCGATAGCCAAGGATTCTCCGAAGAGACCTGGTACCAAAGGAATTAAGTCTCCGTCTCAGATCCTTGGTCAAAGTCCAAGTCTCGCACCCATAGAGCAAGACTGGAAGTACCAAGGACCTGAAGACTCGGACTTTCGTCCTCCCGCACAGGTACCGGCAGCGCCACACCCCATGATCCAGTGAATCCATGACTCCCCAGGCCCGACCCAGACGTTTATTGACCTCCGGCTCACAACCTGCGGAGACATGAATATCACTGCCAAGGTAAGTGAATCTATCCACGACCTCAACATCCTCACCACAAACAGACACAGACAGGACAGCAGCATCCAAGATGTCACCGAAAGCCTGGATCTTTGTTTTGACCCAAGAAATCCGTAATCCCAACGGCTCCGACTCCTCATTCAGCACCTCGAGGGCCCCCAAGAGGATGTCTAAAGTCTCCGCAAAGATGACTGCATCATCTGCAAAATCAAGGTCCGAGATCTTGACATTGCCAAACGATGCACCGCAACTTGATCTCTCCGACATCCTCCCAAAAATCCAGTCCATACAAGTGCTGAAAAGTGTGGGGGCCAGTACACATCCCTGACGAACTCCAGTAACAACTGGAAATAAGTCAGAGATGGTACCACCACACTTCACAGCACTCTCAGTACCAGAGTAGAGTTCAGACATCAGATCGATCAGTTTTGGTGGCACCCCACGAAGACCAAGAATCCTCCAGAGGACATCCCGATTCACTGAATCGAACGCTTTACAGAGATCAACATAGGCTGCAAGCAGCCCCTGCCGAAACTCTCGTCTGCGTTCGGTGAGGACACGAAGAGCAAGGATACGGTCAATCGTTGACCTCTTTGGTGTAAAGCCTGACTGCTCTGGATGCTGGTGCTCAAGCAGATGGTGGCGAACCCTATCAAGAATTATCCGAGCAAAGACCTTGCCCGGCACTGAGAGCAGCGTCACCCCTCGGTAGTTGTTGCAGTCTTGGCGATCACCCTTCCCTTTCCAGAGAGGGACAACAAGGCCCCTCTTCCAGTCAGTTGGGATGATGCCTGTGTTCCAGGCAGAGCACAAAACTGCATGCAACGACACGAGTGCAGCATTTCCACCAGCCTTGAGAAGTTCGGCATGGATGCCACAGATCCCTGGAGCTTTGCCCCGTTTCAACTGGTTCACCGCAGCCCGTGTTTCCACAAGCGATGGTGGACCACAGTTGATTCGAGGGTCAGCAACAGGGATTGTAACACCCTTGACGTCCAACTCGACAGTTGGGGGATCAGCCTGGTACAACCGCTCAAAGTAACCGGCCCAGCGGGCCTTCACTTCAGACTCCTCTGTCAAGAGCCTACCACTCTCTGCTCGAACTGCAGTGCTCCGAGGGATGGGCTTGGATGAACGTAATGCGCGAATTCCCCTGTAAGCGGGACGAGAATCACCTGTCCACAGGTGATGCTCTACCCCCTCACAGATTCCTCGCACATAGGCCTCCTTGTCCACCCTCAGTGCACGTACAGTTTTACGCCTCAGCTCCCTGAACAGCTCAGCTCTGCCATTCAGCCTGGCCCTGCGACTCTGGTCAATGGTATCCAGTGTCCCTTGAGAGACAAAATTCTTCTTTGCCCTGCGGTGAACTCCAAGGCATCCACCGGCAACATCAAGGACGGTGGTCTTGAAGGTGCTCCACAACTCTTCAGGACCCCCAAAGCACCCAGACCCCCAAGTGTCCACTCAGCCTGTTCGCAAACTCCTCAGCTACTCTCTCATCCCTGAGCTTGGCAACATCCAGCCTAGGCTGGGATGGTACCATTCTCCAGGATTTAAGGTGCAGCTTTAGAGTTGCTACAACAAGCCTGTGGTCAGTATTGAGGAACTGAGCACTCCGGTAGACCCTGCAGTTCTGGATCATCCTCCAACGACCGTCAATGAGGACATGGTCAATCTCCTTTGCCACACCGCCAGCGTTGGAATACCAAGTCCAGCGATGAGCTTGCGGGCGCTGAAACCATGAACCAGCCACCCTAAGTCCATGACTTCTTGCAAAGTCAAGGAACTTAGTGCTATTCTGGTTCATAGTTCCTGACCCATGGGGACCAACACACACCTCATAACCATCCCTATCAGTTCCAGTCGATGCATTGAAATCCCCCAAGACTAGAAGTGTATCTCGTCTGGGGCACTGATCAACCACAGACTCGAGTGTGGCGTAGAATGTGTCCTTCACGGTAAGATCACTCGCCTCAGTCGGAGCATAAATAGAGACCAGGGAAATGACACCTAAGGAGTGACGAATCCTTAATCTCATAATACGCTCGTTGACCGGTGTTACCTCAATTATCATTGGGGTCAGCTTATTGGACACAGCTACAGCAACTCCTTGGGTATGGTAACCATCAGAGCGACCAGACCAATAGTAGGTGTAACCACCCACCATTATCTCGCCGCAATCCGGTCTCCGAACCTCAGAGAGAGCTGCAATCCCGATGTCCAAACGCTTGAGCTCAGATGATAACAGAGACAGGTGATCATCCTCTCTTAGGGATAGGACATTCCAGGCACCCACCCGAAGGGACCGCCTCAGGTTAACCCAAGGAGACCGCCGTCTGGTGGACGACACCTCAGCACCACTCCGACACACTCTCCCGCAATCTGACCCAGGGATGTTACCCCGTGGTTTCCCTCCTATCAAAGATTGGGGGTCCCGAAGGCTTTGCCCCAATCCCATCATCCGGTGAGCTGCCCTGCGAAGGGAAGCTGCACAGGAGGTACTCCCACGGAGTGGGTTTTCAGATTTTTTTGCGTTTTTGCGTTTTGCGGAATGAAGCGTTTTACGGTGGCTGGAGTGCAAATCCTGCCACCAACCTCCTAATAAGAAGTAACCCAACTGCAGGAGGACGTCCGCAGACACAGTTGGGCACTAGATATGGATGGCCGTTGGCTCACAAGGAGCTCCTCCGCCCTTTGTTCTGATCACGTGACTTTAAATAGGTAAAAATGGCCGACTTAGTAAATTTCTTCAAAAATCTTCTTCTCCAGACCCACCAGTCAGAATGCTGCCAAATTTGGGTTACAACATTTGAACAGGGTCCTGATGGCCATGCCAATCACTTGACCGAAAGTGGGTCAAAATTGCAGTCGCGCAAATTCCTTCCAAAATCTTCTTCTCCAGACCCACCAGTCAGAATGCTGCCAAATTTGGGTTAAAACATTAGGCCAGGGTAGGGATGTTAAATTGTGGCAGTCTTGCCGATCACATGACCAGAAGTGTACCAAAATGGCCGACTTAATCAGTTTCTGGGAAAATTGCATAAATTCCTTCAAAAAATCTTCTTCTCCAGATCCACCAGTCAGAATGCTACCAAATTTGGGTTACAACATTAGGATGGGGTGCTGAAGTTAAATTGCTTAGGCCATGCCAATCACACGACCAGAAGTGTATCAAAATGGCCGACTTAATCAGTTTTTCGGAAAATTTCAGAAATTCCTTCCAAAATCTTCTTCTCTAGACCCACCAGTCAGAATGCGAAGCCTGATATTTGCTTAATAGTTAGGGTGGCTGGCTTGGGATCTTCGGGTCTTGAGTTTAAGCCATGTTAGCTGCTGAATTAACACCAGGTGGGGTTGACAGCCTGTCATCCTTCTGAGGTCTGTGAAATGAGTACCAGTGTACTGGTAGAGGGGCACAGCATCAGCGGCATAGTCGTGCCGCAACAAAACGACAGCTCCCTGACAGCCAATCTGCCATATGCAAGAAGAAGAAGTCAGAACGCTACCAAATTTGGGTTGCAACATTAGGCCAGGGTAGGGATATTAAATTGCGGAGGCCAGGCCAATTACATAAGTGGATGTGTGCCAAAATGGTGGTCATGCAAATTCCTTCAAAAATCTTCTCCAGACCCACCAGTCAGAATGCTACCAAATTTGGGTAGCAATATTAGGACAGGGACTAGATAAGCTGCAGGTCCAGTGGTCCTATGTTTTGCCTTCTTTTTCTTGCTGTGTATCACCAGCTTGTTCATCTCCAGTGCCCTCCTTTTGATCAATTCCCCATTTTGCCTCTAAGTGTCCCTTTGTTGTATCCCCATAACTTGCTGTTGGTGTGTCATCCTCATTGTCATCATCCCCCCCCCCCACTCCTCTCCCACTTCTTTTCCACTGTGATATCAGTTACAAGTAAATTCAACACAGGAAGCCATTAGACCCATCAATCCTGCACAACAGTTGCAAACCAATGGTTGTTTGTCCTTGTTCTATCCTTTTTAACTTGTGAGCATCAAGCAAGGAAACAACATGTACCATTTTTAAAGTCTTTCGTATGGCTCACCTCGGGTTCAAACCGCTGACCTCCCAGACTCACAGCAGATGCTCCAACCATTATGCCACCGACTGGTGGAGACTCAGTACTATAATCAGGCGTGGATCCATGATTTTAGGTTGGCGGGAGGGGGCTGCAAAAATTTACACTGCACTGAAAAATATAATTTGGCCGAGCAGAGCGAGAACATTTTTTTTTGTGGGCGTTTCTTTTTGTCATAAATTCGAAAGACTTCTAAATATTGACAAAAATGCTCTAATACACTTGAAAAGTACTCTAATGAAAAAAAAATTCTGCTCAAAACTCAACATTTATTTTAATTATTGTCTCATTATAAAAATCCAATTGAATGAAAAGCACACATTGCATTTCATAAAACAAATGACACAATGATCAAAACAAATCAATGCCTCTGACATATTGAACAAGGTTTGACACAGAAGTGACCTTTGATCAGAACTGCAGTTTTGCCATCAGCTGAACATTTACCTTCATCATCTCGACGATGTGAATCACTAATAACAAAGATTTCTCCTCCAACACATTTGATACTTATTGTATACCCTGGAGAATTTCCTACTGTCAAAAAGAATGTTCTTGAGTCTTGAAAACACAGACTGAGTTTCAAATCAAACAGAATGATTGGGACTCTGGATTATCTGATATTTGGGATACCAAATCCACTTCTTAGTTCATGAATGGTTAAGAGAAAAGAAAAATCTCCTATGACAGATGATTCTGGTCATTAGTTCATCATTAAGTATCTACCATGGGAACAAACTGAACGGTACAAATCAGTTCCATGGTGAACGCTGCAGTCAACATCAGCTGTGATCTGAGGAATATCGGGTGATCCCACATTCCGAGACCACATCTTCGGTTATATACACCTTAATACATATGAAAAAAAGATCACTTTGATGGGAGGGGAGGGGTTTGCGGGAGTGTGCGCGCTGGGTGCCCCGGTCCCACCAGATCCACCCCTGGTAATGGCTATGTATCTCTTGTTCTGTAATGTTCTGGCCCATTATGTGTTGTATGTCTTCCACGAGCCTCGACTTTGCATACAAAAAATTGTCAAATTTAATATTATACTTTTTTGTAATTCCTTCTTTGTGTGGACACTTTTAACTTTCAATCACACAGCACTCAAAAGTACCTGCTCGGTGTTCCTGAAACTGATCACCATTGTATGCAAAACGTGGCAAATTGATGCTGATGGTGGCAAATTGGTTCAAAGTGTGTACTTGTGATGTGCAAGCAATGAAAACGCATGATGTGCTGAGAGAGCCATGGACAATTCTGTGCTGTTCTCAGAGTGATGATTGCCTTGGAGGATGAGGGAGGGGTAAATGCCCGGGAACTAGAGGATTAGAGGTGATAGTGGTTGATGTCAGAAAGAGTGATGAAGAAAAACACAGAAATAATTAGAAAGCAACCCCTACCCTCCCCCAACCCCCAAACCCCCTCTCCCCACTCCATTTTGATTTGATAATCTTGTCATGATAATTAATCGTATTCTTAAACAGCTTCAGGTTTTCTGTTTAAAAATAAACTTTTTTGTTGTTATTCTTTAATCGAATTTCTTGTACATGCTCTTCCACTCTTTGTATGAAGCACATGTTAATTAAAGGCCCTTTCAGCCATTGTAATTTGTATTACCATAAGGAGTATGAAACTAATCTAAATTTAATTCCCATGAATACGCAACGTTAAATCGAGAATGTGAAATTATTGTTGAAATGTCAGAATTCATTATTCAACTTATCTCATTACCTTTGGAAATAATGTGGATTAACTATAAGAGATGTTCCATCAATGGCAGTTCACAGGGCAAATCACCAAGTGTTTAACCAAAGCTCGGGCCCATTAGGGGTTATTGTTTCTATTTGTGGTGCTGGTGCTGTTGTTATTATTGTTTTTGTTAATTATTTGGAGAGATTTCTTCCTTTTTATCTCTGTCTTCTCTCCCCCTCGTTGATCCTGCTAGATTCCACCATCTGATGGCATGCAACACACACAGCGTCGCAACAATCGTCCATTAGCAGCAACTCGTCCAACCCCATTGACTCGACGAGGTGAGCGCCATCCACCACCTGCCTCTTCAGCTCTTTCCCCAGCAGAAGCTCCGTTGCTCCATGATTACTCCACAGAACTGAGTGTCACTATTGCGGTTGGCTCCTCTCTCCTACTTCTCAACGTCATAGCTTTCGCCGCACTTTATCACCGCCGTGACCGGCGTAGACAAGGCCTCTTGGGTGGAAAAGTTACTTCACCTCTTCGATTCCAGCCTCCAAGACCACCTTGCCCACTGGACTATGCCTTGGCTTTACGACGGGATGGAATGGAGGGTGGAGGGCCTGCTAGCCTTGAAGCATTTGATCTAGCCTCAGTCTACCAAGCATATACTGCTGGGCCTGCACCTGGCCACTCGACAACATGTGTTTGACAGAACAGATTGGAGGGGCATCGGGCAGCAAACAGTTGGATGATTACTGCAGAGCATTACAGTTTAGCTTGTCTGTAAAGGGCTGTCACTTACCGATGTCACTCCATCACCCTCACCCCTCACTTCACCACTCCCCTCCTCCCCAATCTCCCTCCTACCATCCCCACACTCATTGTGCCACAATCAGGGAAACATATTCACAGTCAGGCATCCCTCATTAGGTGCTGCAGCAACAGGTCCCAAACACACCCAGCAACCACAGACAAGTGTAGGCCCAAAATACCCAGAGGTGGAATCAGCATCCACAACTTCTGCCCCTTTGTAAGGCAAAGCAATAAGTTTTTATCAGGCTTACTCGGTTACTTGTACAATCAGCAAAAGTATAAAACATATGGTACCTTTTTTGTGATGTTAGTCTCCCTCAATATGGCAGTTTGTTTCTTAGATTATTCATTTAGTAAGATACATTCTCAATTGCCATTCCTAACACAACCTAGATTTTAACATTCTTCATTGAAGTCAGAGACAAGGTTATATGGACATGAACATTACTTTGCAACTTAGCAAGAGCCAGGAACAAGCAAAGTGTTGTACAAATTGCACTTCAAGATAAACTCGATATGGACAATGAGAAACCACTCCTGTTTGGGGATTCTTAGGAACGGGGAAATTCAGCCAAGCAAACTTATTTTGTCAAAACAGTTCAGTATGAGTAAAGCTACCACACTTGCCTTTGAGTGGAGAATGTATCCACTCTGCATCTGCATTGAGAACTCAATGGGGTGACTTTTTGGGTTTGTAAATTTGGGGCTTTCAGAGTTCTCCATTTTGCAACTTCATTTTGGGGAAGAAAGTTTAGGAGAGAGAGAGATTGTTAGGATATGCACAAAGTTGAAACATTGGCTGGACAATGAGCAAAACAAAGCCATAATTAATTTATATCTCTGTTGTGTCTGCTTATCCAAAATTGATCGTACCAGATAAAAACAATGACGACAACGGTGCCGACAACAGAGCCTTTTCAGCTTCGTGAGCAGAACATCGTGCATTATATGCAGTTTTGTGCGTATTTGTCAATCTGTTAAATAATTCTCCTTTCTTTGTTCATTACATTGAAAGGTCCACACCGAAAGCAAACACATTAGTCCAAATTGCTTGGATGACTCCTTCCTGAAAAGCATCTGAATTAGCACCAGTTTTTGCCATGTGCAAAGATTATTATTCGACCTTAGATTTGAGGAGGGAGGGCTGGACAGGTATTTAGCAACCCAGAACATCTCATTTGAGGGCTAACATCATGGAGTTGAAAATAGTGATGGAAACTGGAAGTGAGGGAGTGGGAATTAGCAGGTTTGAATGCAGAGTGGGGAATCTGGATGTGTGATTAGAGAGCTGGTGGGCATAAAAAAAGAGCATATAGCTGAGTAGTATACATCACATCGCTTGTGAGCATCTTATTGTACTTGAGAAGACAGCTGCTGGCTTACAGTTAGGGTTAAAACTACATCCTGGCCTTGCTTTAACCAAAGTCTGGCTGTTTTATATGAACATTAGCCTCTTTCTCCACCTAAGAAATATACTTTAATATATTGGCAACCGGTTTAATATTCACAAAGATTTATGCCAGACAAGAACATACATAACTTTTAGTGCACCTTCTGAGAATTAACCTTCAAGAGATTTTTGGTCTGACAAATGACTGGTTGTCGAGAAATGAAAAACTGCTTCATAAATGCCAGACGCTACGTAATGGAAGAGGGCTGCAGGTCGGAGAGACCTGCTGCGGAGAATCTGTCAGGAAGTAAGTGGGAAAGATTGTTGTGAGCAGGCAGTTCTATTGGTCTAAAATCTTTAGCTTGGAGAGAATGCATGAGTATTTATGGCTTGGATGGTGGGAATAGTTTGCAAACGTTGCATCATTGGGTGTTCTGTGATGCAGAGATAGAGAACTGAAAATGTTCACCTGAGAAACTGAAGCTGAGAAGGTGAACCTCTGCGATGAATGGAACTAGAGAGAGAGGAGAGGTGGACAGCCGAGGGTTTGAGAGCTTGGGAACTAATGACTGGAAAGCTGAACGATCAGATGATTTGCGTTGGATCAATTGATATTTGGTGCCTCAAGGATTCAAGGAGAAATTGGCGCTACATCACTTTCAGTCCAATGGAAGTACGTAATGAGTTTTCCCAATGAACGGCCATGTTATTTTGGGCATATTATGGTGACGATAAATGCAAAGATATATTATCAGAATATATTCGATATTTCTGATTTTGTGCAGAGAAACTACCAATGCGGACTCGAACAAGGTTGAGATCATTTCTTCATTCAAACCTGCAAGTGATATAAGAACTGTAGTGTCTTCTTTTTAAATGAGTGCGATTACAGGAGTCACCTTTATATGGAGACTTAGGACAAGGTGACATTAAATAAATATCTTGGAAGCTCGCATCCTACTCTTTTTTTGACTACTCATAATTATTTCCTTACCGCTCCTCTTTCTCACACTAAATGAAGAACGACATTCAAATGCGAGTGATTCAGGCAATCAAGGCAATGTGAGCTTTGTTTACTTATTGTATGAAGGGCGATCAAAAGGTTCTACAAGTCAGATGCTCACAATCGTCCAAGACATGCCAACTGTTTTTCATTTCTAAATTTAGTGTCCCTCAATTTCAATGTGCTTGCTCTATTTGTCAAACTATCTATGCCAGTAAAATCCAAGTTTTCGGATTGTTCCTTCAGCCACGTCCTGGTTACTTCAGCAAGTTCTCTTTCATCAGCGAATCGGTGGCTGTACAGGGCAGACTTAAAGTTTTGAAACAGATAGTCACTGGGGACCAGGTCTCGGTTTTATAGATTGTTGATCCAGCTGTTGAAAACCACAGTCACAAATGATGGTCTCCTAACAAAGGTCTTGTGCACAGGTGTGATGTGAAGGAGCACACCTTTGGTCAACACCCTGCAGAATTTTCCCTTGATGGCTTGCCACAATCTTTTACACAAGGTTGGCGTCATAACGCCCTGTGATTGCAGTTTTGTGAAGCATGTAGACGATTGGGTAAACCTGCAGCATTTCCTTGGCATCCCAGAAAATTGAGGCCATTATCTTGTCGACTGAGGGTTGGGTTTGAAATTACTTGGTTGGCAGTGATACCATGTGCATCCATTGCATGGATTCTAATTTCGATTTAGAAACCCAGCGGTGAAACCACATTTCATCAGCAGTTAACAGATGAGCAATAATGTCGGCTGGATCTGCGTTGAACAGTTCAAGCAGCTCGTGACAGAGCCAGTGTTGCTTTAATCATGAGTGCTGTGGTTAGGGACCACAAATGTGTGCACCCCGTTAATAACAATATTAATGAGACCTTGGACTTGCCGGAGTGTTTGTGGATGAGGGTGAAAGTACCGTGGCTGGCAAGATGGCCTAGAAGTATGAACACTCGCCTCTGCGCCATATAACCTGGGTTCAAGTCTTGGCCCAGCTACAAACTGTCATCCTGGTGTCTTGCAGAGAGGGTGAGGCATCAATGCGTGTGTGCTGTCCCTTGTATGGATGTTAAAAGGGTGTCTCGTCTGCCAGCAATATTTGGTGGACTTTAAAGTTGGTCTATTTTAAACGACGGTGTCATTCGCAAATTGAAGGTGAGCGATCGCCGGCACCCTGAACAAATTCCAAATTCCTGCTCTAACCTACAGGGAGTGTTCACCATTGCATCAGTGGCACAGCCGTGTCCCCACGAAATGATGCTTCTCGCTGCCATGTGCAGCATACGAAAGGATAAGGTGAAAGTACTGTTTTCAGAAATTCCAAGTTCTGTCGATATTTTGGCAACTTTAACGCAGCGATCCTCCAAGATAAATACCTCGACTCGGTCAGTACTTTGTAAGTCAATCATCTCTGACAGTTGTCCTGACCTGGGGTCATCTTCAAGGCATTCACCTCCATGCTGTAAGCCAGCCACTCATTTTGGCTACTGTAGAACAAAAAGACACAGATCCACCATACAAGACCACCAGATGTTCGTGGATTATTTGGAGTTGGAAGTTTCTTTGCATGAAAATTTGATGACTCCTTGATGCTAAATTTTCCGAACATCCATAATCGTGCAGCTTTGCAAACTTTTGTATTGGACTCTGAAACAACAAACAATGCCAGATTAATGACACTTATTTCGTATGCAGCCTGCAGCTGCTGGTCGCATCATTTTTCTGGAAGCACGGTTGTGCCGCTGATGTAATGGCCCGAGGAAGCTGGTACTCATTTTGCCGACCTCGGAAGGATGACAGGCTGAGTCAACCCACCTGGTGTTATTTTAACAGAAAAACAGGGGTTCAAACTCGAGACCATAAGATCTTAAAGGGGAACCCAAACGCAAATTTGTTTTTTTTTTCTGAAAATCATTAAAAATCATTAATCATCATCTAATTTGAAGAGACAACATTTTTGAAGGTTTTTTTTTTTGCCAATCACAAAAGCTGCCAAAAAAGCCCTACAGTGTCGATTTTCGATTTTCTCCAGTGATGTAACACATGGAACTCACCTTGATCCAAATGGCGGCTTACGTAGAGAAACGGTGTATTTCGAGCTCGGATTCCGATACCGATTCCACCATCATTAGCAACTCTGAAGGTTCTCAGTGTGTTGAAACTGATCAGTGGGATTTTGAAGAAACTATTGGAGACAAAATTAGTGATGGAAACGCTTTCAGGGGGATTATGTTATCATTTCAAGTCTTGTGCTTGCGGACGAAGATGGCGGAAGTGTTCGTGAAGATTAAAACACCAGTTGCTGGTGGTGGGCGGGGTGTGCTGGTTATGGGTATTGTGGGGTGGGGTGTGCTGGTGGTGGGTATTGTGGGGTTGTGGTGGGCATTGTGGGGGGATGGAGGAGAGGGGGGTGTGGGGTGGTATTGGATATTGTGGGGGTGATGGTTGATTTGGAGGGATGTGGAGGGCGGAGTGGTCGTACACAGGCCGTGTGCTTGTGGCTGGGTAGCGATGGTGTAACAGTTTTGACAGTCGGTTGTTTCTTCCGCTTGATCATGAGGATAGCATCCTCTCTCAATCGTGGCAGGTATCACCACAAGATGTAGCTATCCCTGTTGTTTCATAACATGCTCTGTAAAATGTTGCAACCACAAAAGCGAACATTTTGTCGGCACGATGTAAACTCGGTTATTTCGGACAAACCTCGTCCAATTTCTGGCAAACTTAGTCTTTCGGTCGTTGGTGTGGCATGAAACCACCATCTTGGTTTGTATCACAACAATCATCAAGGATGTATCGACTCGGCATATATGTATATGTGGAATTTCGAAAAATATTCACCGTTAAATCAGAAATCATAAAAAGACACATATTATATATTTTGTAGGGTATCAAGGGATAGATGAGCGTTGAGGTGGTCCAAGCGTTTGGGTTCTCTTTTAAGCCGGCCACCTTAACTGTTTGAAGCCAAAACCAGTCTTATTAATGACACTAATAATACAGTATATAAAAAAGCCTCGGCCCCCTTGTATCCTTACTGTCGTTAACGAACCGGTGTTTGTGTGTTTGTTTGTTTCTCTCGCTACTCTTCCTACAGTTCTGGGATGATTACATCCTGACTTGCTACATAGGATCAGTATGACCCCAATTATAGTATATAGGGGTGTTTTTATCTTTGCTGGTGGTTTTGGAGGGGAGGTGGGTGTCATGATAATAGTTTGTATTGTGTTTGGATACTTTTGACTACATGTAACTCGACTGTACTGTCCCGGAATCTGTGAAACAACAACAACTGGAAGAGGAGGTTAAAAATGGCTGATTAAAACGAGCACTGCGAACCAACGTGGTGATCCGCAATCAACGCTGGTTTCTGTGTTTCTTGGTCTCGACGACGTGACATTGGCGACGAGGATTAAAGTCGACCGAGTGTGTCCCGTCAAGATGCCGTTTGGAGGGACCGATGTATCTGCTATTCGAAGCATAAAGGCGTTCGATACGACGGGTGACGTGAACGTCGTGAGTGTGTGATGGCAGGGTTGCCTTGAAGAGTTTGAATCGTATTTGGACAGCAGAGGCCTATTTTTGGAGGGAGCATCACCAGCCCAAAGATCACAGCAGAGAGCACGATTATTATTCAAGGCTGGTGCAGCAGTGAGAGAGACCTTCAAGATACTGGAGGAAAAGTGGATTATGAAGAAGGGTTGAGAGCACTAAACGGTCATTATAATTGTAAACACTGATGCTACGTTTCAGCGCCATGTTTTCCTGCAGATGATGCAGTCTCATGGGGAGACTGGCACAGTTTGTGATGCGTTTGAAACAAGCTTCTGATGGATGCAACTACGAGAGGGATCTGGAGAATCAGATCAAGGACCAAGTGGTTCAACACTGCAGGTCCAATAACCTGAGATACAAATTGTTTGAGAAAGGTGACCGTCCCTACCTTGGCAGAAACACTAAAGATTTCTTCAATGTTTGAAACGGTTGAAGCTCAATTTCAGGCGATGAAATTGGATGCTGGACATGCTGGAAAGTCTCTGTCAAACTCCGGTAGTCATGTCAACAAGGTTACCCAGAGAGGAAAGAGCAGGTTCTGCCCGAGAGAGACAGATGAGGAACGCTGCAGATGTGGACATCTGGGACATAGTGGGAAGGGTTTGAGTTGCCCTGCTCAAGGCAAATTTTGTAGAAAATGTGGGGGAAAGGTTCATTTTGCGAAGAAGTGTAAATGTTAAACCGATAGATGTGGCAAAAACGTTCCTTGAGTGGAGAAGAACAGGAACTGCAATGATAGTGATGATGTTGATTATGCTTTTACAGTAAAGTTCCTGTAGTGATTGGTGGTGTGGATGCACAGATCTTGGTGGATTCTGGAAGTGACAGCAATGTGATAGAGCATTGTGGGAAGAGATGAAGAAAAATAAAAGAACATGCAAGTCACGGAAATGCACAAAGAAGCTGTAACCGTGCACTTCAACGGTGCCCCCTTCAGACGGTGGGATGTTTTACTGCGGAAGGAAGACGAGTGTGGAATTCATGGTAATTGAGGGAAAGGGGGACCTGTTGATTAGTAAAGAGACTGCCTTGGCATTTGGGATATTACACATTGGACCGGGAGTAAATTCGGTGATGTCCGAGGCAGATCTGAAACGCGCGTTTGAGCCGGTTTTCAGAGCGTCTGGAAAGCTACAAGGCTGTCAAGTTAAAGTGACAATCGACCCTGAGGTTAAACCAGTCGCTCAGCCGGTTAGAAGAACACCATTTGGGTTGCGGAGTAAAGTTGAAGCAAAGATCCAAGAACTTATTGAACAGAACATAATTGAGCCTGTGGAGGGACCGACACTTTGGGTGAGTCGGGTCGTCGTGATCCCAAAACCAAATGGAGATATTAGACTGTGCGTTGATATGCGATGGGTGAACGAAACAGCGGTAAGAGAGCACCATCCCATACCCATAATAGATGAGGTACTCCAGGGATTAGCAATGAGTAAAGTGTTTTCCGAGTTGGACTTGAAGTTGGGGTACCACCAGTTAGAATTGCATGTGGAGTCGAGGAATGTAACAGCGTTTGTTACACACTGTGGATTGTACAGGTATAAGAGGCTGTTATTTGGTGTCAACGCAGCACCTGAGATTTTACCAACATGAGAGCCACAAAGTGATTCAAGGCATTTCAGGGATAGCTAACATCTCTGATGACGTAATTGTTCATAGTGCAACACGTGAGGAACATGCCAAATGGTTGAAGTTGGTGTTGGGAAAACTACAACGAGTTGGTTTCACTGAATGCAGAAAAGTGCCAGCTCAGGGTTTCAGAGCTGGTGTTCATGGGTCACAAGCTGACGAGTGAAGGCATCAACCCAACCAAAGACAAAGGGGAAGCAGTTGCTGAGACGCGAGAGCCGCGGAATGTGAGCAAAGTGAGAAGTTTGGGAATTGTGAGTACCAAACAGAACCTGAGGACAAAAGTCCGGTGGCCAGGAATAGAAAGAGTCGTGGAGAAATTTGTCAAATCCTGCCATGGATGTCAACTTGTTTGTGGAACAAATCCACCAGAGGCTGTCCAAAGTATGTTGCTTCCAATGGGACCATGGGGAGATGTAGCTGTCGACATTTTGGGTCCATTACCGTCTGGAGAGTCTGTAATGGTTGTAATTGATTACTGCAGTCGTTACTATGAGTATGTAATCACGAGATCCACAACAGCAGAGAAACTGGTGGCAGCATGCACAGAGATTTTTGTGAGGCAGGGTATACCAGCCACTCTGTATTCGGACAATGGGCCACAATTCATTGGTCGACATTTACGGATTTCATGGACACGATGGGCATCTTCCACCATCGTTTGACTCCAAAGTGGCCACAGGCAAATGGTGAAGTCGAACGTCAGAACCAGTCTCTGGAGAAGCGTATGAGGATTGTGTAAGCTGAAGGGAGGGACTAGAAAGAGGCAATGTTGTCATATGTTGTGGCGTACAGGGCAGCACCTCACTCTACCACAGGAAAAGCTCAGCAGAGCTGTTATTTGGAAGGAAAATCTAAATCAAGATGCCAGAGCTGAAGGATGTCTTGGCTGAGCAGGGGGTTCGAGACTGGGTTGCTGAGAACAAAGGATCAACGAAGCTGCATGCAGATCATCGACGTCATGCGAAAGAATCTGATGTGTTGCGGGGAGATACTGTATTGCTGAAACGAGAGAATCCAAGAAAACTTGACACAGTCTTCCTGCCAGACCCTCACACTGTGGTTTCCAAGACGGGAAGCAACGTGACGATACAGTCACCAGATGCGGTTTGTTATGACACTTCTTCACGGGTGATGTGTTTCTATTGACATCAGAATGTTCCTGATATTGGGAATCTGGAGACGCGCTGTGTTCCAGAAATGGATCAATTGATGATTGAGTAACAGATGGCAACGTGAGGAGATGGGGTGCAGAGACTGATGAGGCACCTGAACTACCCATCAGAATTCCACAGGTGGACGTGGCAGAGAAACCTTCCGATCCAGAGTTGATCCGATCCAGGATCAACATTCCAGGCGAGATCAGAAGGATGCATCATTGTTACCTCATGCTCCAGGTAGACCACACCGAGAGAAGAGATTGCCAAGGAAAATACAAGGATTTTGTCAGATTGTAATTATTTGAGAAAGAATGAATCCATTTGAGAGTTAATGCAAGAACGTGAAATGTTGAAGTGAATTTGTTTTAGGAAATTGGGTCATGTAGCTTAAATGATTGAACAGTGAACTCATGCGCAGTCTTCCTATTCAGATGGGAGAGGGATGTCATGATAATGGTTTGTTATTGTGTTTGGATACTTTTGAATACGTTACTCCACTCTACTGTCACGATGCTGAGCAACAACAACCGGAAGAGGAGATTCCAAGATAGCTGATTAAACGAGCACCGCGAGCCAAAGTGGTGATCCATAATCACGCTGGTTAACCTCCGCCATCGAAGATCGGAGGTTACTGTTTTCACCCCTTTCTGTTTGTTTGTTTGTTTGTTTGTGAACAGTATTACGGAAAAACTCCTCGACAGATTTCGACGAAACTTGGTGGGGGAATGAGGTATGGTCCAAGGATCATGCCATTAGATTTTGGACTCGGTCCAAAATCCAATATGGCCGCGATGGCGACCATTTTGAAAAAATATTTGAATTTTTTTTTTTTTGCATTTCTACATGTTTTAAGTGATTTCCAACCCCCCCTCCCCCCACCAAAAAAAATTGTTAGAGAAAAAAAAATTTTGCAACTTTTTTTTCAACGAAATTTCGATTTTTTTTTATTTCTACATGTTATAAGTGATTTCCAATAAAAAAAAAAAACATGCCAAAATTATAATTGCGGCTGATTTTGGAACTTCAGGTGGATATACCCACGTAAAATCAATTTCTCTCTCAAGGAATCTGGTTATGACAAATGAATTGAGTATGTAAAAGTTAAAAGTAAAAGGGAAAGTTGCAAACTATAACTCTGTGGGCACTGTTGACGTCAAATTGAATGAATAGGATATCAGGTTCACTTGAGTGACCGAGCAGTATTGGCGGCGGAGGTTTTGCACTCTACCGAGTGCTCCCCCTCCAGTTGGTTTCTGTGTTTCTTGGTCTCGACGACGTGACACTGGGGGGGGGGGGACGCAAATTCTCCATGTGAATGTGTATCGTGTAGCGCCGCCTCCAGGTGGGGTAGGGTATTATAAGTCTCCACCATTTACGGTTCGGTGTTCCTGTCCCCACGTTTTCCAGTACAATGAGGTGTTTTGAATTGTAAGCAGTAGGTATGTTTTTGCTTCATGCACCTTGCATGGGTTATTTAGATCCTCGTGGAGGATTTCTAAGTCTTACTCACGTTGTTGTTCTTTATCTTCTTCTTGTGGACTTTTTTGTTTCACAGCCCACAGTTTTCATCAAAACTTCCTGAAACTTGGCATATATATGTAAAAATACCCTGCGCAGACAGTAACCATCTCCGATTTTGAAAATTCCTCCTAGAAAAAAAAAGTTATGACGTCAAAATATCTCCGCTAATGGAAATCGCCTAAAAAATTATCTCCGAAACTAGGCAAGCTTTTTGAATTCTGTTTGCGGGAATCGAACAGTTCATTAGCAGAGATGAATTACAGCACATATGATACATCACTATGACGTCATATCAATTTTTATGACGTCATTCCTATTTTTTGTTTCACAACCCAGAGTTTTCATCGGATTTTTGTGAAACTTGCCATGTATATGCAGAAAGCCCACGCGCAGGCAGTAACCATCTCCGATTTTGGAAATTCTTCCTAGAAAAAAAGTTGACGTCATAATATCGCCACTAATGACAATTGCCCATACCATTATCTCTGAAACTAGGCAAGCTGTTTGAATTTTGTTTGCGGGAATCAAGCCGGGCATTAGCACAGATAATTTATCGCAAACCTGATACATCACAATGACGTCATATTCGTTTTTATGACGTCATCATTAAGAGGACGAGGATCTTAGTTCATTCGAGCTTGTTTTCTTTCCGATAGAGCCGTCAGTTGCCTATACACCGCCCAAATCAAGGAATGCGTGAGTAGAACGTGCTGCATGCTTGGAATAAGATCACCCGTAGGGCAGGTACTCAACTCTGCTTGTACGTTTAATAAGCAAAAGACTGGCTCTCAGTTGTGCCAACAAATACTCCGTTCCTAAAATATGTTGCACATCCCTCGTATACATGGACTTGTGCGTTGACCTGTGGACATTAATCAAGTTGGGTACGGCTTGGTTCACTTCATCACGAATGAACAGATAAATTAGCTGAATGAGGGTATAAAAGACGACAGACTAATTGTGCTGTCTGAAAAAGGGCTTTTACTCAAAATGTTTCATATTTAAATTTACATTTAGCTCATTAAGTCTTCAATCAATAGCTTCGTTATAAATTAAGCCACGCAGGATTCTGTTACAATGTACCAGTGAATAATGATGTCGAATTACTACCAAAGCAAATGCGTTTCATTGTTTGTTTTGACAAGTTTACAGATTTGCTACAAATGTTACCTTCAGGGAAGTACGTAGTTGAATGAAGGTCGACATAATATAGGGTTTGGTCTGGAAGAAGAACTGTTAAGCTTGGGTTCGAATCCCGACACAGCTAGATGTACTCGCTGTCACTCCAGTGTTTATCGTGCAGGGCGATTCATCAATATGTGTGTTAATGGACGTTAGTTAAAGATCCCTCGGTGTCTTTCACGACGAGTAGGTGTGTTATTTCCGGTACCCTCTGTGATGAAGACCCTTCAATCCCGGCCAAGAATTTAGGGGAGTCAACAGAAGATTCTCGAATATGCGGTTTATTGAAACAGCACAGCGCATGCATACGGAGGTGGCACAGAGACCGACCACAGCAGTCAGACCCAGTACCACACTAAAAGTCACACTACAGAACTTTCATACATAAAAACCTATTCTTCGGCAGAGAAAAGCAAGAAACAAAGGTGCAAGTGGGCTTACCCCCACCCCCCTCTCTACACCCTAGGGGAAGTTTGGCAATCCAATAACTTTCCCACGGTTGTAAGCGGGCTGCGAGACAAAGCTGGCACATTCATAAACAGCTTTGAGGTTTCAAGGGGTGGAATTCATAACAGTTGCCTGCTGCAAGTTTGTTTATGGAAAGGGCAGGAGCCATGTAGGCTTGTGTAAAATGCATTTTAAGACAGCAAGGACACTGGTTTGAATCCGGACAACTGATTAATGCAATTACCGAATGTTTAAATGAATCAAATGTTTAAATATGGACCATATGTGGCCAATCAATAGTCACACCTGACATCCATACCTGACACCCTCCACAAATTTCTCCTTCCAACTAAGTGTAGGGAGCAAGTAATCTGGTCTTGTTTGTCCCCTTCCAGTTACATCGGAGTGGACTATATGTTTGCTCTCGTCTGTCCATTTGTCTGTCTGTCCCACCTTGTGGTTTTTTTTCTCCCCCCCCCCCCTTTAAATCTCCCCCATACCCTTAAACATAATCAACTGAAACTTGGTACATGGTTTCATCTGTCTATAATTCCAGCAATCTGTGTGTTTGTGTGTGTGTCTGTCTGTCTGTCTGTGACCGCTGTTTTTCGACAACCACTGGTCCAATCTAATTGAAACTTGCCAGGTATATTGCTGGGGACCTGAGGATGTGCCTTTTCAAGGTTTGATATTAATCGGACAAGTGGTTCCCAAGTTATGGCCATTCATTTACCAAACTAATGACAAGACACGTTGCTGGGTGGACGCGGCCGAATGGGGAAAGAGCGTGTTCCCCATTACGGGTTACAACGTACGGACTTCTGGATAGTGATGACTTACTGTATTCTAATAATTTATTATGCGCATTTATAGATAAACACAATGCCCCAATCCAGTCGTCGTTTACGAGAGCGAAGGAACGGCCTGTGTAGTTGTTTGAATTTTTTTTTTTTTTTTTTTTTGCATGTACGGCCACGCACTAGTTATGATAAGTTACACAATTTCGTATTTCAGGGCGTTTCTTCAATTTTTCACTGAGTTATGGCCTTTCTAAACCTGGAAAGTATCACATATTATACATGGGTCAGTGTTCAGCTGCCCTGACTCCACCCCATTCCCAATCAAAAAGGTTAAACATATCACGTGACCAACTATCTTCCATACTAATAAATGTGAATGAATGTCGACTCCATAACTCCAAAACCATGAAACCTATCAGCCTGAATCTTTGCACGCACACTCAAGGGAACTCCGAGGAAGTGCAAGAGTGAAAATGGGGTGTTTGGGTTCATGAAAACACTCCTTTTTTAATGTAATTAATGGTTTTATCAGGCGCATCCTCGGACACCTCGATCACTCGAAGGGGTCTTCAGGTGCACGTGTCCTGGTGACGTCGCTGCGGTCTTGATTCGCCATTTTGTTGGGCCTGCTCAACAACGCCTCGAGTTGGAACAGGCCGCAACGGCTTATTCACGACAAAGCACTTCAAAATGGTCTTCTTCATTTCCCTCGTTCATATCGTCGTCGGCTTCATGTACGTACCTACGAATCTCTGTATTCATCGCTTTTGTAAGTGTCATAGTTTTCAAATTGGAAGCTTGGAGCGATTTCTTGCATTTCACGATGCGATTTTCCACGATCTACCCTCACGGCCTAATTAGAGTACATCATAGAAATGTTATTTGCGTTTGGAGGATCAGATCATGTGGATTAAGTAACTTGAAATCTGAAAATGTTTACAAATCGGCGATGTTTCGTTTTTTTGCCACTTTTATTACCGATCAGTTTGCTATCGCTTGCCAAGCCAGCCGTTCCTTATGTAGTATTTCATTGGACTGCTTAAGCTACATGCTGAGTGTACAGTGCCCACCACACGACTGCAGTTGATTGCGGTTCAGTTCGTGTCTCGATCGGGATGTATACTGAACAAAAATATAAACGCACCAACCTAAATATCTAAGTCAAGATTGCCATTATGGGAAAATGGTCAAACCGATGATATGTTTGAGCAATGGTTCCTTTGTTTTGCTCAAGACAGATGTTCCCATTGAAATTGACCACTCTGAGTGTGTGCACTCACACGTTGAGTAATCCTCCCCATGAGCACCATGGGGCTTGACAGAGTGATGGTCAGTGAGCGTGACCAGGACACAAACACTCCCTATAGCTTGCCCTATAAAAGGCCTCCCCAAAATGTGGACTGGTGCCAAATGTCAACATGCCACAGATGTCACAAATCTTGAGGGAGCGCGCCATTGGCATGCTGAATGCTGGGATGTCAGTACGGGCCGTTGCAGCACACTTCAATGTCCACCACTCCACCATTAGCCGCCTGAGAACGCGCCTCAGAGAGACTGGAAGCACCGTGAACCGCCCACATGCCCGGTGACCACGTGTGACCACCACCGGTCAGGATCGTCACACGAGGCTGCAACATCTCCGGGATCGACTCCGACCGGCCACGAGGACTGCCGATGAGACTGTCGAACTGCATAACAGGCGCATTTCAGCCCAGACGGTGCGTAACCGCTTGAGGGAGGCCAAGCTTGAGGGAGGCCAACACCCGCTACTGACTGTGTGAACTCTGACAGTGACACCTCGGTTGTGTCGGCTGTTGTAGCGCAAAGACTGTCGCCAGAATTCTCAAGGAACTCTTTGAAATTTAATGCTCAGTTGTCATGGATTCTATAACCAAATTGTTGTGAAGATTTAGTATTAATGAGTTCGAGGTAAAATAGTTACAATCACTTGGTGCGTTTATATTTTTGTTCAGTATACATTCGGCAGTTGCGACAAGGTAGCGATATGTGGTACATTTGGATCTGTAAGGGGCTCTCTGCTGGTGTGTGTGTGTGTGTGCGTGTGCATGCGTGCGCGTGTGTGTGTGCGCGCGCGCGTGCGTGCGCGCGTGCGTGCGCTTGGTTATGGGCAGCAAAGAATGTGTGAATTGGACGAATGAAAGGTTTGTTTTCTTTTTAATAGCAGTTGTAATTGATGCTCGGATCATTTTGGTTCACGAGTCAGTAAGTGACCACTATATTCATTATGGGTCTGTCTGTCTGTCTGTCTGTCCCGAGCATAGCTCCGTGGGTTTTGATCCGATCCTGATAAAATTTTAGTGGGAGGTTTGTATCATGATCTAGTTGTGTTTTCCTGAGAATGAGCGTGGCTCCGCCCATCCAAAAAACATGTGTTTTTGGAGGTAGCCGATTTCAAGTTACATCTTCTCCTAAGGGGTTTGTCGAATCTGGCAGTGGTTTCGGTATTTGATTAGCCCAATGGAACCTGCATAGCCCCACGGAGCTCGATTTTTCATTTTCATCCCAAGGTCTAGGTCACAAGGTCACGAACTTAGAAAATTGCGAATTGTGTTTTTAGGAGGTAGCCGATTTCAATTTCCATCTTCTCCTAGGGGGTTTGTCGAATCTGGCAGTGGTTTCGGTATTTGGTTAGCCCAATGGCACCTGCATAGCCCCACGGAGCTCAATTTTTTTTTTTTTTCATTTTCCTCACAAGGTCACGACTTAGAAAATTTCGAATTCTGACATAAAAATCATAAGACCGCCCAAACTTTCAGAGCTCGGATGGCAATATTTTTATGCATAATCTTGAGGTCATTCCCCACCTAAAGTCTCAAAACCATTTTTCTCTATCTCGAACACCTTGCCCGTGGCAAGGTGTTCGAGAGCCCCCTTCAAGTTTGTTTTTACGCTGATTTCATCAAAGTATGGATAATCCGAGGAGTGCGAAATGCCATATAGCCCATATGACGTTATATTGTTCCTGGAATGTTCCAGAGGAAGTTTTGCACCAAAGGGCATAATCCTTGACCTTTGACCTTAAAAGTTCACAAAGGTCAATTTTTCAAAGTTGTGGGAATCGAACCGGGTTTTCGACCTTCTTCGACGAACTAACTACAATAAGCTATAGCACGTATCATCACGTTTCCTTATTTTAATGTCCACAACATTGTTTTGTGACCTTTAAAGGTTATGCAAAGGTCAAATTTTGAAAGTTGTTGAACGAAACCGGGTTTTTGACATTTTGCAGCTAATAACCTGTCACTCGTACCACGTCATGTTGATCATTTTTATAACTTGGTCAAAAATTATCACATTCTCACATCCTTGACTTCTGAAACAATCTACATCGTCAAATACCGCTCGTGAACCATCGTCGTCTTCAGACTTATCAGTTTTTATAAAGCAATGAATCGCCAGATCATGGCAGGATAGCCGAGAGGTTCGCACACTCGCTCTAAGCCAGTGTTTCTCAAGGTGGGGCGTGGCAATATTTTGGTAGGGCATGAGGATTCAGAATTAATGAATCAATACATGATCGCTTTCATAGTTTTGCCTTTTGAATACATATGTAGTATATACTGTAGTGTCTCCAATCATGGTGGGGCGTACGATTATTTTGAAAATCAAAGTGGGGCGTGAGACAAAAAAGGTTGAGAAACACTGCTCTAAGCTGTCTCACCTGGGTTTGAATCCTAACCCGGCTATAAACTGTCATCCTGGTGTTTCACAGGTAGAGTGATTCATTGATGTGTATGCCGTCTCGGATGGACGTCACATCTGAAACTCCCCCCCCCATGCTTTCCCCCTCCACACTCTCCCCCTTCCCTCTCTCTTTCAACCACTGCCTCTCTCACCCACCCCTGTCCCCTGTCCCCTCTCCCTCTCCTCCTTTGCCCCCCCCCTTCCTGTATCCTCCACTCCCACCTAATCTCCCTCTTTCTTCCCACCCCCTTCGTATTCCTGTCAGCGAAGCGACGGGTGGTATTTGTTCGTACAAAATATAACTACTGTACATGACTCACATCATTGATATGTATGATCGAATAACCCAATCACATGCAATTGTCCTTGTCACGTGACCACTCAAGTTAGTTGTGCATTCACATAAATCTTGTAAATATGGACTCGCTCTTTAATTACACACAGCAAAATTACTAAAACCACGGGTGATCTGACATTTTGTCTTTTTTCTCCTTGTTTTTATTATTTTCGGCACCGAACGCGCCTTGTACACCGCCCAAACAAAGGGATGTGTTGATGCTGTTGTGACAAGTCTGGTGAAAACTAAAATTACACACAAAAACCTTCATTTATTTCGCTTCTGTGTGAGTCGCGTAATTAAAGGGTGTCGGTGGAAGGCCTACAGTTATGAACACTCACCTCTGTTTCACCGAGTTCGAATCCCGATCCAGATACGAACCGTTACCCTGGACACACGTGTGTACATCGGGTGATTTTAAAATACCAAATCGGTGGAGGACATCTATTGCAAATCAATTCTCGCTCTTGTTCGATATCCCTGACACCAGGTTATACTGCTTGCTCCTCTCATTGTTCTTGTTGTCTACTCCATCAGCTCCTGCACCATTAACATGTTCATGTTCCATTGTCGCTCGCATGTCATAATCGCATGTGAACGCCCTTCATAGGCCACGAAGAGCAACCATGATGATACATCGACTTACGAGATGTCGACACATTTTGCAATCATCGTTTTTGTGGTTTTAGGCCAACGACCACTTTTTAGATGAAGTCGTCTTGTAATCTGACAACACTACTTCACACTCTCACACCTTCAATTTGACATTTCACACAATTAGGGGCATACTAGTAATCTCTGAAAATACCCTAAATGTGTATAGGTAAAAATCTGTTAAATAAGGAACGACATAACCGAGTAGAAAATAAAAAAAAAAATTAAATTTTATATCTTTGTTGGTGTCAAATGAGAATTGTCACAAGCAATATCTCTGAGTGATGATGAATTGCTGGTTTATTATATTTCCCCTGAACTCCGATGACGTATAAATATTTCATCTTGCAATTTCATACGTATAGTATATTTCATGAATATATAGATTATGGCTAGATAGATAGATATTGTTTGATTTTATTTATTACTATTTTTGGTAAAATAATTTTAAAGAGACAGGGAACAAGAGAGTAAAATAGGATAGGAACCATTTATTTGTAACATACACAAATGTAGTAATTTTGGGTTAAGTGTGTGTGGTTATCGATGGAGTTCTTACAGAAACACATGGCTCGTCACATCTAATATTGTGTAAATGAAACGCCTCATCAAATCTCAAAAAGGTTTTTTTTTACCTCCATCATCAAAGATGGGTGGAGCTTATGTTTTCATCCCTGTCTGTCTGTCTATCTGTTGGGTCGCCGAAATAGGTGATCTTATCGTCAGTAATTCTGTCTGTTTTTTTACTTACGAAATCTAAAGATTTCGTAAGTATATTGATGACTTCCGTCCTCTGTTTGTGTGTTTGTGTGTTTGTTTTGTAGGCACGATAACTCGAGAACGGAAGAAGCTACCAATGTCAAATTACACCAGGTGATTCAGGAGGGTGATGGCTTGCGCTGATTAGATTTTGGTCAAAATCGGTCAAAGGTCAAGGTCACAGTGAGGTCAAACATAATTCCGTAAATTCATGTGGAGAAATGGAGTATTTTTGCTTCGCTCGACGTTACGAGTTCGTTTTAACTTCGGTTTTTGCGATCGCTTAGGACGCTTAAAACTTGGTTGTCGAAATTCTGGCAAAGATCAGATGTTTTGGAGACGTTTTAAGATTGTATAAAAAATATTTCACTCGACGCGTCACGGGTCGTCACGTGGTGCAGTGCGCTCGAGCAGACGCGTCGTTGAGTCAGGTAAAGGTTTTCCATGTGCGCGCTGACAGTGTTTTCGATAAAGATGGTGTTTAAAAGTCTTTTTTTTATCCCAATGAAGGTTATCGTCGCATGCCTGACTCGCTGAGCCGTCGGATTATGTAAAGATTGTTGGTGGATGGCCGAATATTACGGTTTTGTGACTTTGATAAAATAATTGCGTGGAGAAATGGAGATTTTTGCTTCGCTCGACGTTACAAGTTCGTTTTAACTTCGATTTTAATTTTGTCCTCGGTTTTTGCGATCGCTCCGGACGCTAAAAACTCGGTTGTCGAAATTCTGCTAAAAATCATGTTTTGGAGACGTTTTAAGATTGTATAAAAAAAATATTGCACTCACCGCGTCACGGGTCGTCACGTGGTGCAGTGCACTTGAGCAGAGGCGGCGTTGATCACGTAAAGGTTTTGCGTGTGCGCGCTGATGGTGTTTTCGATATAGATGGTGTTTAAAAGTCATTTTTTATCCCAATAAAGGTTTTCGTCGCATGCCTGACTCGCTAAGCCATCGGATTATGTAAAGATTGTTGGTGGATGGCCGAATATTACGGTTTTGTGACTTTGATAAAATAATATTCAATAATTGCGTGGAGAAATGGAGATTTTTGCTTCGGTCGACGTTACGATTTTTGATGGTTTGGTACAGAATCATCGTAGAAACTTCTGGTTTGCGTCGCTACCTTTTCTAGAGACAGCTTTTATGAGACAAGGTCAGAGGTCAAGTTGACAATTTCATAAGTACTAGTCTATGATTGCTTGTTTGGATGTTTGTTCGTTTGTCATCAGCATAATTGGTAGTAAACATGGGTGGATTTTGGCCAAACTCGGGTGGTAGGTACATCTTATGACCTAGTGCTTTGGAAATTGTGATGGTTGCTCGGAATGCTTTGGTTCCCCAGCAACAACCGAAAAACCTTCAAAATCGGTACCGTTCACGCGACATCAATTCCGAAAGCCGTTATCCCACGTAGGGTTATGAAATTTGGCACGAATGATCAACTGATGATGCTCTATCAAATATATTCCGGTTTTTGTGATATATGGAATACTTTACCCACAGCGCCCCCTACAATTAGGGTATGCGCGAAAATTGGCGAAAATCGAAGGCCCCCTAGCGACCAGGCGAGTGCATCGATACGAATGAAATTTTGCAGGTTCATGGTACTCAATGAGTACTTCACTTTTCCTCAGGACATATTGACCGATTTCGCCTAGGTCAAGGGTCAATGGTCAATTAGTGCAAAAATCGATAATATGCGAGAGCGAGAGGTGCCTTCATGCCAAATGCTACTCCTGGGGTTATGGTCGGATGGTAATGAAAATTCACACTAATCGTCTGGAATACATTGTGCCCAAACGATCGAGCCAGATTTTTGATTTAGATCTTTGTTCACCCACAGCACCCCCTCAAACTTTGGGGATTTCCGATTTCAAACCGCATTTTCGGTACTTTTCATTCAAATGGATACCGAGTAGTTATCAGTAGATGGAACTGGATGAGATTTGATATGCATAATCTTAAGGTGATTCCCTATCCACTATATGACATCCATTTTGCTCTATATCTTATAATTTCCATGCTCGGCGACCCATCGCCGCCTACCGGCTTGTCCGTCTGTTTGTCTGTGTGTGAGTGGGATATCTCAAAAAGTTGTGGACGAATTTGGATGAAACTTGGTGGACTGGTTGGGTGTGTGAGAAGGAAGAATTGATTTGATTTTGGTGAAGATCCTGATCTGGCTCTGCATACGAGAATTTTTTAATTTTTATAAAGTGATTTGCATAATTGAGAGATGGGGCCAAAAACGACATATGGCATGATACGTATTTCAAAAAGTTATGGACGAGTTAGGTAGTTGACAAGAACAAGCCGATTCGATTTTGGTTCAGGTCCGGATCCAAATCCAACCCATCATTGGGATACAAAACGTCAACTGTTCATCCTGACGGAGCTCTGTGCTCTACCAAGTGCAGTTCTATTTGCTTATTGAACTGCTCAGCTACGAGGTTGGCGAGCAAAGCTGGTAGCGTTCTTCTTATTGAGCTGTCTGGTCTCGGTGCGATAGCCGATGGGAACAAACTTCACTAAAAACTTCCGCTCTGGTTCTGTGTCAGTGTCGAGTGCTGCATTCAAGAGCACCACATAATTGGATGCAGACTTAAAGCCGGCTGTGTTTACATTGTGTACATTTAAAGATTATACGTTCTCTTTTGAAAAGCCACTGTGTGCGGTACTATGGGTAAATCAATGCCCTGTATTGGGATTCCTTTTATAAATGGTGTCGCTTCCAGTAGGTGGGGTTGTTGGGTCTAACTCGTCTTATCATTTCAAATAGTTTCCATAACGACTGTGAGTCTGTGACAATTGCTAAATAGCAAAAAAAATGTTAACCAAGCCAAAACCAGCAATAACAACAGCATCAGCCGATTGAAGCTGTTCTCACAAGAAATCTGCTGAAGGGGTTCCTCAATGTCTCTCCACCATCTGCTCCCAAGGACGTCCTTGTTCCGCCCTCGGGGCACACATTTAGCCTGAAGTCCAAACCATTAGAATCCATTGACCAGTAGAAGGGGCGGCAGGCAAGAGGAAGGGGTGGCAACTGGAGGAAATGTATGGATGGATCTCGTGGGGCCAGTAAAATTAATGTTCATCACTTAGCTTGAATCCAATTAATGTTTCTCTCCTGCGCTACTAAGCCACAGATTAGGCTCATTAACAAGAGTTAGGGACGTAGTGATGACAGAACAAGGCTCCATTTATTTATTAGGTATGCATGGACGTTAAATTGAGTGAAAGAAAAGGATAAGAAGGGAGGAAACAAGGAGAGGGAGTGAAATGAGGGTTTGGGAGTGTGAGAGGGAAAAAAAAACGTTTCGGAGGTTGAGTTGGTGAGGGAAAGGAAGAAGCTTGGAGGGAAATACTGGAAAGGTGAGGTGGGGTGGGATGGGATGGGGTGGGCGGGGCTTGGAAGGGGAAATATTCTGCCTTATTTATGTACAGTATGTAATAAGTAGATTGCCCCTCACCATTTTTATTTATTACAATATTCAGAGTTAAAGTTCCTGTCTGATAATATTATTACGGCTGTGGAAATTCGCAAACCACCATTCAGGGCCCGTAGGTGAGATATCTCTAAGTACATGGGCAGTTAGCCCAAACCCATTGTATAGAGGGAATTTATGTGATTCATTCGGGCTGCGATTCTTTGAGTTAGGCGTTTTTCTGTTCTATCTTTATTTTGAACCAACCACGTCTCAACCACCATCACACAACAACCACCTTAACCACCATGCCAGCCATCGTCACCAACTACAACCACGCTCCAACCCTCAGACAACAACAACAACAACAACGCCAACAGCCACGACCTTTACCTTCACAACTCAGGCCCGCAAACATCGCATCACGCCATTCCAAATGGCACCATAACCATCAACCACCACCGAAAACCCTCCACCACCTTCACCTCTCTCCTTCTATGGCCATTCCCGCACCACCTGTGAACACTGAACGTCGGGCTGTCTCGGGCCCGTTCGGCGATTGGTGCCGAATGCACCGAGCCGCGAGCGCAAATAGCGGCCTTTCCGAGGGAAAATTCGGATCAAGAACGCTACACGCCCACTTCTCCTCCGTCCAATTAGCAAGCGTGGGGCGGCTTGGCCCCGCCTCCAGGCGCGTCTGTGTGAAATCGATATATGCAAATTCTAGGATCAGGGGAGGTTCACGCCCCCGTTTCCTCCAACCAATGGGCGAGCGTGGCTCCGCCCCGGAGGTCATCCTTATCCTAATATTTGCATATTAGCTTCTCCTGCCAGCCTATAAAACGGCGAGCGCAAGGTGAATCGTGTCAGAGTGAGTCAGTTTTGGTTGGAGAGTGGAAGAGAGCCGGGGGAAGAGAGTGTCATCGAGAGAGTTGGGTTCTGGAGTCGGCTGAGAAGAGTTGCGGGAAGAGACAAAGGAGCTCGGGTCTGAGGTGAGAAGGTTGGCGACGAGGTCGCGGTGTGGGGTCGCTCATCGCGGGACCCAAGACAGCCAGCCATCTCCCTCCCCCAGGGCATCAACAATTCCCCTTTCCCCCGCGCTGAGATAGTGCAAAAGGGGGCCCCGTTCCCACCCCACTCCAAACGTCGTGCCAACGAAACCCGCCAAGGAGCACAGAGTCGGCGCACAGCCACGCGGCCACATCTGCGGCTCACCCACCAACGCATCACGAGGACGCGGGTAGGACCCCCCCCCCCGGTCTCGCGGACCTGGCCGCTCCTCCAGGTCACACGCACATATTGGCCTACAGGCCTGTCTGCCCCCTTGTCTATGAGGGTGGCTTCTTTCCTTTGGTTTTGTGTAAATGTGTGTTGGCGCCGTCTGCAAAGTAGAACTGTATAAGTGTTGCCGTGTGTGCGCGTAGTCAGTAGTAACTCTGCGTCGTCGTTGCTTTTGTTTTGGTTGCTATATGTGCATTTTGAATGTATGGCTGTATATATATATATATATATATATATATATATATATATATATATATATATATATATATATATATATATATATATATATATATATGTGCTTTCCGTGTGCCGGGAAATAAATGTGCATTGTGTGAACTGTTTTCCCGTTTCGCTTCGTCTTTTCTTTATTGACCCTCCATCCTGCTTCACGTAAAGGGTTCGTAGTAGGTGCAAAACGCCCGGTAAATAATCTGAACCGTTGAGGTCGACGATAACACCGCTCGGTTATCCCGAAAGTACGGAACGGGCCGCCCAAGCGGCTTGCGTCCAGAGTCGACCTGCGGCGAGGTACGATCGCCCGGTTTACCATCCGCGTGGGTACTTAGGGAGGTCGAGTTTGGCGAACAACCCTATCCCGCGCGGGTGGCCGATTGGCACAATTGTGGTGAGGTCGAAAGGCCCACCCGTGACTGGCTCCGGGCGATAGTTCCCGGAGGGTCACGACTGAATTGTCCGTCTGGTGGGCGACTCGGTCGCGATTCGAGTGACGTGGCCGTTCGCACGCCAGCAGGCGTGAATTCGCAACAATATTTTCACAGCGTGATGATAATAAAAGTAAGTGAAAAGGTTTCTAAAAAGCAACATTGAGTGAGATATTGCTTCTTTTACATGTAAAATGATCACGCACTTTTCCTGTGCATGGTACGTACCTTCATATCGATAGTAAACCACAGTAGCCAGTCGGTGGAGAGCAATTTTTTTCTGTTAAATTCCATTGTTAAAGTGAACATGACATTCATTTGCAGTATGTACTTACTGTACTGACTTCGGTACTGTGCTTCAACCGCTCAACGTGCGTGTGTAGTTCCACTGGGGCTTCCTGATGTGGAACGTGACGCACTGAAATGATCATGATCTCCTGAGTTGATGAGGCAAATTAACTACAAACAAGAAGCGAGTACTTCGATATCGCGCGGCTGGGGGCAGTAAAAGGTTAAGAATGATGAAACAATTTTGCAGTTGTAAAATTTAAATGTAGACACGGTGAATTAGCATGCATGATGGGAAGAGTTGGGAAGAGTTGTGACGTTGGACAAATTTCTATTTATAGCCCTCAGATCAAAGGGGCGTACGAGGCCATAAGTGTGACAGAAGACACAGGACAGAAGAGCCAATTGTATAACAGCGTGATGTCGCCGCGCTGTAACAAGAGTTACAACACTGCGCGTCAACAACTTACGGAACAGGAAGATTATCACTTCCTGCTCAGAAAATGAACTTCCAGCGTCACACAGAAAACGATTCAGCACAAAAAACGTCGCTCTTCCGCATTAACCCCGCCCACAATACACCCGGCAATCTCCGCCCATAATACACCCAGCAATCTCCGCCCACAATTCACCCGGCAATCTTCGCCCACAATACACCCGGCAATCTCCGCCCACATCACACCCAACAATAAGTGTGACAGAAGTGACAGTTTCTTGAATATAACAGTGCGATGTCGCCATGCTGTAATAACCAGGAATGAGAAGGGTTTGATGTGAGGGGAGGGTGTGATTTGATGGGTGAGGGGAGGGTGTGATTTGACGTGGGGACAAGGGGAGGGTGTGAGTGATTTGACGTGGCGGCGAGGGGAGGGAGGGTGTGATTTGGTGTGGGTTTAGAGTTTAGACTATTGGTTCTTAACCTGGGGGGCGCATCCCCCTAGGGCGGCATGAGTAATTTCCAGAGGGTACATGAGCCCGGAGAAAAAAGAAGGAATTTCTCTAATTATTTTTGGAATTCTCTTAACAAGTGTTTGCATAATATCGTGATGAACATTACAAAAACAAAAGTATCGCCTTTAATAATTTTGGTTTTCTATTCGTGACTCGGCCTACCATTTTCTGTCTTAAAATTAATTTTAAAATTTAACGTTTATTTAAATTTAATATTAAAATTTATATTTTTCTTTTAATATTAAAAAAAAATTTTCACAGATTTTCAGTACCCATTTCAAACTCAATCATTCGCAATGAGTGCAAAAAAGCAGAAGCATCTTGACGAATATATTCGATTTGGATTTGTGTCCCTCCAAAAGGGTGGCACAGAGGTACCCCAGTGAGTAATATGCGACAAGACTCTGAGCAATGATGGCATGCGGCCCACACGCTTGGAACGCCACTTGAAGACGATGCATCCTGCTCTCGCTGCCAAACCCAAGGCATTCTTTGAAACAAAAAGGCAGTCCTTGAAGCAAGCAAAGATGGACAGCAGTGGAGCATTTCAGCAACAGACTTCAAAGGTTGTTGAGGCTTCCTTTGAGATCGCCATGTTGATTGCAAAGACCAAAAAGAGCCATAATATCGGAGAGACTCTCATCAAACCAAGTGTACTGCGTGCAGCAGAGCTCGTTCTGGGGAAGAATAGTGCAAACAAACTTTCCCAAATCTCTCTATCAAACGATACCGTCAAGGGAAGGATCGATGAAATGTCTCAAGACATCAAAGATCAAGTTCTCGACCAAGTAAGAGCTTCTCCTGTATTTGCCATCCAGTTGGACGAAACGACTGATGTTGCTCAGTGTTCTCAGCTACTGATGTATGCTCGTTTCATGTCAGGCAATAGTGTAAAAGAGGAAATGCTCTTCTGCCATCCCATAGAAAGTTATACAACAGCAACAGATACTTTTCAAGTGGTATCAAACTTCTTCCAGGAAAATCAACTTTGGTGGGACTCGCTGGTAGGGGTGTGTACTGATGGAGCTCCGGCCATGCTTGGTTTGCAATCTGGTTTCATAACAAGAGTGAAAGAAAAAAGTCCATCTGCTATAGGTACGCACTGCATCCTTCATCGTGAAGCCTTAGCATCCAGAACTCTATCTGCTGAAATGAGGGATGTCATGAACCTTGATATGAAGGTAGTCAACTTCATCAAAGCTGGAGCCTTAAACAGTCGTCTCTTCAAACAGCTGTGTGTGGATATGGATTCTGAACATCAAGCCTTGCTTTTCCACACAAACGTTTGATGGCTTTCGAAGGGAAACATGCTTGGATGGCTTTATGAACTATGACAAGAAGCGGCAACATTTCTAGATTCGCAGCAGAAAGCAGATCTCCATGACAAGTTCCAGTCTGAAGGATTTTTGCTATCTCTAGCTTACCTGGTGGACATCTTTGAAGCGCTGGATGCCATCAACCTCAAACTCCAAGGGAAAAACATCAACATAATCATGCACCATGATGTCATTCGAGCCTTCATGGCCAAACTCAACCTCTGGAAATGTCAAATTCAGGATGGAAATACAGCCAGTTTTGCTAACTTGGATTCTGCTCTCATTCACAGTTCCCTTGATTCTGAGTTAAAGAAACAAATAATTACTCATCTGACTGAATTGAAAGCAGAATTCATCAGATACTTTCCGGATATAAGTGAGAAGCGCGAATCCGGGAAATTCATTTGGAACCCATTTCAATGTGAAGTTGCTGATATTTCAGACGAAGTGCAAGAGGAGCTTCTTGAGTTTAACTCCTCGGCTGAAGAAGACTTCAAAAACCTGGATCTCGAGATGTTCTAGGTCACGTACCTTCCTGTTTACCCTTTGATCTCACATCAAGCTCTTTGGATTCTGACAATGTTTGGATCAACATATCTTTGTGACGCTGCATTTTCCACGCTCGTTGCTGTCAAGACCAAGTACAGAAACAAGCTGAATGTTGAAGGTGACTTGCGTTGTGCTCTCTCTGGCATTCAACCACACATTCAAGAAATGATAGCTCTCTCTCTCCCTATCGAGTGCAGCCTGCGGCTGCTTGTTGCATCATTGGTTGGGACGCGGCTATGCCGCTGATGCAGTGTCCCCCTTACCAGTGCACTGGTACTCATTTTTCCGACCTTGGAAGGATGACAGGCTGAGTCAACCTCCTGGTGTATTAACTCAGCGGCCCAACAGGGCTTGAACTCAGCACCTTTCGATCCCAAGCCGCCACCCTAACCACTAAGCCAACACCAGGCTTAAATGGTAGCTAAGAAGCATCTCTGACGACGTACTGAATGAGCATTTGTGTAGTAAAGTTAGCCCACACGTAGGTTCTTCAGCTCAACCGTTTTTAATGGCATCTCCTGCTCCACTCACTCTACGGCTCACTGTCGTCGATTCCGGTTCCACCTCGTCGGTTCCGGTTCCACGTCAGTTCTGGTTCCACCTCGTCAGTTCTGGTTCATTATGCATTCATTAATATTCATGTAACTCCCAATACCACATATTCCTTTTTTCGTGAAAATAGCAACTGGTAATGAAACTCCCCCATCCCCCCCCTCCCCAAAAAAAAAAAATAGTAAGCAAGTAATGCAAGATAACATGTCACATGACAAAGTCCTTGGTCCATTCAGGAGCTCGACGATATCTCGTCCTACGACGAACACCTGGGGTAAAAACTTGTGGAGGCATTTGTTGGACAGGGCTATGTGCTCTGTAGTCCTCAGAACCTGTCATACTTCCAGCAGAAAGTCCATTTGAGGTGTCAACTGCAGGTGCTAGATCAATTGCATTCCACACTTTCCCATCAGAGAGTCTGTATGTAGCAGGACCTCTCTGTTCACTGATCTTGAAGGGTTGGGTAAACTTGTTTTGTCCTTTCTGGTCAAGTCAAGGTGTCCGAACTCGCACAAAAGAAACACATTGGAAGGTGGAAGGTTTCGCTCCCCGATGCTTGTCTGTGTATCGTTTAGACTTCTCTTGTTTCTGTTGAACACGGCGTCTCACATCTTTAAGTCTTGCAGCAGGTACACTGATTTGACGATCCCCAATGTGCTAGTTGGTGTGCAATGTACGTCCATGTAGAAGTTCAGCAGGGGTCTGATGAGTTGTTGCACGTCTTGTAGCTCGACACGTTTGTAAGAAGTCGGGTAAGAATGATTTCCAGGGCTTCCCTTTGAGATTTGCAGGATGTAAACAGTCCTTAAACACTCTGTTGAATCGTTCTATCTCCCCGTTGGCTTGTGGGTAATATATTGAACTACGGCAGTATTTGATGTTTTTTTCCTGTAGGAATGTTTCAAATTTAGTTGAAACAAACTGAGATCCATTGTCAGAGATAAGTTCCCACGGATTTCCTTCACGACTGAATACTGTAGTCAGGAACTTGATAACTGTAGCAGATGTTACTTGGGATGTGAAGGCTACTTCTGGCCATTTGTTAAAGTAATAAATTAAGGTAATGGCATAGCGACAGTCCATTTGGCCATAATTAAGTGGTCCCACTATATCGATGTCAAGATTTTCCCAAGCAGCATTAGGGGGCGGAACTGGTTGCAAAAATGGAACCCGAGTGACAGCTTTTTTTTTTTCATGCATTTGGCAAGTAATGCATGACTTGATGGCAACTTCCATGTGGGAGTCCGTCCCTGGCCACCACTTGAGGTCACGCAGACTTTGTTTAGTCCTTACAATACCTTGATGCGTATCATGGGCAATCTGGATTAACTTGGGTTGAAGTTCTGTCAGCACTATCACACGGTTATTTTCCCGAATCAAGTAATCCTCCTGTACAGCCAGTTCATTCCGAATGCGAATGTAGGGAAGTACATTAGGGTCAATGCCCTTCACAGTGCAAGGCCATCCTCTGGAGACATATCCTCACACCTTTTGTAGAAGATTTTGCATCGATTGCAAGTTCCCTTGAATTGTTCCACAAGTACAGCAGCGAAGTCTAAGTCACTGGACACCAAAGCTACCATTTCTACATCCGGTTTGTGGTAAGACTCTGTCATTGGGAGTGGTAACCATGATAAACAGTCTGCAGTCACATTTTGATTGCCAGGTTTGTACACAATTTTGTAGTTAAACGAGTGAGCGTACAGACCAACGTGCATTTCTCATTCCAGCTCGACCAAGACCTTTCGAAGACAGTAATGTGATCAGTGCACTGTGGTCTGTACACAGGATAAATTTCCGATCCCACAGGTAAGTACGCCATGTCTCAGTTGCCCAGACGCAGGCGAGTGCTTCCTTCTCTACTGTAGAGTACTTGCGTTCGCATTTTCTGAGCGTTCGTGAGGCAAATGCTACTGTTTCCTCTGTAGAGTCCTCATGAAGTTGAGTGAGCACTGCTCCAAGTCCATAATCAGACGTGTCTGTGGTCACAATGGTGGTCAGAGTAGGGTCAAACAAAAGAAGTAAAGGGCTGTTTGGATTTCTTTTTTTTTTGCCCAATCAAATTTTGTGCGCGCAGCTTCGGTGCAGAAGTCGGTATCCTTGCGCAGTTAGACACGAAGTGGCTCCACGACCGTTGCACAATTTGGAATTAATTTGGAGTACCAAGAAGTCAAACCCAGAAAAGAACACAGAGCAGATGCATCTTTCGTGGGGTGGTGCTTGTGTTACTGCCACCACATGTTCGGTGTTTGGGCTCATGCCCTTTTCTGGGATCACGTGACCCAGAAAATAAAGTTCAGCTTTCCTGAAATGATATGTGTCATAATGCAGTTTGAAGCCTGCTTGATCAATATGATTCAAAACAGCTTGAAGACGTTCCTCATGTTACTCAGGAGATGAAGCAGACACAATTATGTCATCAAGGTAATGCTGGATGCCCTGGCCAGCTAAGATCTGTGACATCATTCGCTGGAATGCACTGGGAGCAGAAGCAAGACCATAAGGAAACACGACAAAAACAGAAAAGTCCCTCGTGTGTTATGAAAGCCTTAATGTCTCTGCTTTCCTCATGCAAGGGCACTTGATGGGATGCACTCTGAAGATCAAGAGTAGAGAACATTCTCACTCCCCGAATTTCTGGGAATACCTCCTCAATATGTGGGAGTGGATGACTGTCTATTGTGATCGCCTTATTGGGTTCACGAAGATCCACGCACAGTCGTTATACCTCCCGTTTTCTTATGCGTAACGACAATAGATGAAACCCATTCAGAAGAGTCAATTCTCTCAACGATACCTACTTCTTCAAGCGTTTTCACTTCTTGCGAGACAGCATCATTGACAGCAAAAGGTAAATGGCGAAGCTTCTGCTGGATTGGCACCACATCGGGCCTTATCTTCACTTTGTGTACAAATCCTTTTGCATAGCCTAGAGTTCTAGTGACATTAGGATCAGATGTCTGCCAAGCCAATGTTTGATGCACAGAGGTACTTAGCATTGATGCAGGAGTAACATATCCATCCATTCCATCCATTGGGACCATACTCTGTGTAGAGCTTTGGTGCTGCCTAAGCAGTCTTCTCGATCTAGGCTATTGGGCACAAATCTGGATGGGTTGCCACTCCAACACAGGATACCAGCAAGCTGGCACTCATTTTGCCAACCTCAGAAGGATGACAGGCAGAGTCAACCCCACCTGGTATTAATTCAACAGAAAGCGGGATTTGAACTCAGGATCCAAAGATCCCAAGCCCACCACCATAACCATTAAGCCAACACCAGGCATGAGTAACACATCCATTAACAATATTCAGTCCGAGAGCAGTTAAGAGGTCCATGCCGAGTAGTGTTCCAGAAGGCACAATGAAGAAATCAGCAGGTACAGAAACATGGTTATGTCACACCTGTACTTGAAGACAACCAACTCCAGAGATCAGTTTTTTAGGTAAGTCACCAAGTGTAATTTTGGTTCTGTAAGAAGTGCATTCTTGAAATGCTCCAGGTAGGTAGACTCTGGAAGTATGGAAACGACTGAACCTGTGTCCACCAGCAATTTAGCTGAGCATGCCTGTCCATCAGGTGTGCAAAAACGAACATCACAAAATAGGTTCTCTCTCATTTGTTCAGAGGCTTGTGTGTTTATGCTTAAGACACTCAGATCTGGCACAGTCACTTCCCGAACTTGGTATTTGTGGTCTTCACTGTGACATACTTGAGCAAAATGTCCACTTTTGCAACACTGCCTGCAATTTACATCTTTTACAGGGCATCCAGGGGTAATTGGCTAAGTGCATTGCAGATCCACACGATAACAAGTACTCTCTTGGCGTACCTGTCAAGCTTGTGAAAATTTTGGGCTTGTAGGTTCATGTGATGTGTGACTGTGGATGGGGTCACGTCTGTATTGCCCCACGCTGGCATGCGCTGGTATTGTATTTAAATCCTGAAAGGACGTCGACGTGCTGCATGTTATCGATTTTACTTCTGCCATGGCTGATTCGATTAGTCCCGCCATTATGAGGGCTTTCTGCAGTGTACACTCCGGTTCCAAAAGCAAACGCTCACGTATACGAGCTGTAAGGGTTTTTTTCCACGAGCTGATCTCGTATCATTTCATCAGAGAGGTCACTACACGCACAATTAACCGCAATCTCACGTAAAGGAGCAACAAACTGAGCAGTGGATTCACCCGGCCTCTGTGCTCGTTGACGAAACTTATATCGTTCGAAAACAGCATTCACCTTTGGCATAGAAAAGGCTGTTAATGCACTGACAGCAGGAGAATATGTGTCCCCATCAAATGGGAGGGTATAGAATAAACGCTGCCTTCAGTTCCTAGGCAGTGTATAAGCAATGCGTGCTTCCTCGCATCAGAAAGTGGGTCGTCATTTACCGTCAGCATGAAGTTCTCGAACATGCGCATCCATGAGGTAAAAGGTATCGAAAGCTCACCCGGACTTGGTAAGAATACAGCAGGTGGTGTAAGAGCAAGGCGATCCTATCCTCGTCGCCAATATGTTGCGTAGCAAAGTCAGCCCACACCGATTCTTCAGCTCAACCGTTTTTCATGGCGTCTCCTGCTGCCCTTACTCCACAGCTCTCTGACATCACTTTCGGTTTATCATGCATTCATTAATATTCATGTAACTCCCAATACCACAAGCACTTCCAAGGTTTTGCAACTGATGGAGCAGCATCAATGCATGGGAAGCATAAAGGGGCAGCATCAGTTCTGCAAGGAAAGATTAACAGCGATCTCATCAAGATTCATTGCGTGAACCATAAACCAGAGCTAGCTGTTCGGACAATGGATGAAGCAAGCCATTTTCACCTGTTGTTAGATTCGCTGTATTCGTTCTTTTTCACAAAGTCCAAAGAACCAGAGGCAAATTGAAGTTGTCGCTGCTGAGCTCTGAGTCGAAGTGCATTAGGTTGATCGAGTTTTTGACATATGCTCGCACATCGGTGGCTGCTCTTTGGGAAAGTTACCCTTCCCTCATCAAGTTCTTTAGAAACTGCTCAACAGACCACGTTCTTCACAGGGCAAAGCAACATGTGCTGGACTACTGGGCAAGATGAGGAATTGGCTGTTTGCCATGAAACTAGCCACAATCAAAGTTGCACTCGGACATGAAAAGGCCTTTCCAGGTTTCTTCACAACAGGGACTCCGGTGCCATCACTGCCAATTTCTCATCCTGGCAATATCTTAGGATTCCTTTGTGCGAGGAAGCTAAGATCTGGACATGACGGTGACCAAGTGATTTGGCTCTAGAGTATTCTTGATTTATTGATTAATCGATTAATTATTTTCTTTCTTACTTTCTGGGTGATATCTCAGCCATCCAAACTGAAATTTGGGGTCAAAAGTGAAGATGTTCTTTGGCAAAAACGATATTTCAAATTTTTTGATGAACCAATTAATTATTTATTTTATTTCTCATCTGGGCAACAGCTCACCTTTTGAGCTAGGAAGCTGATGTTTGGACATGACAGTGAACAAGTGATTTAGCTATAAAGAATATTTTTTATCTTACCAAAACGAAGTTTTTGCAAGATATGTTAGTCAGCTTATGTTTTTTTTTTTTGTTTGTTTGTCTGTAATCACGTATCGATCACTCTGCAGAGCACAGTTATCATTGGAAATTTTTGTAACTTCGCATATCAGAGTCCTATAGAGTTCCCTTTCAGTGCATAAAATTGTCAAGGTCAAAGGTCAAGGTCACTTTGTCGCAAATCAGGGGAGTCGACGAAACCCTTATTTTTTGAGTAATTTTGATCGGATCGACTTCAAACTTCATGGGAATATAGTTCATGGTCTGGCGCTCAGCTGATTAATTTTTGGTGGCGATCGGCCTTGACCTTCATGGTTAGCGCTGGAGGTCGAAAGTTTTTGACCCCAAGGTCAAATTTTGAAATCTTAGATACCATATCGAGTAATACCACATATGAAAGCGCTTGATAAGTGCTTTCCAGATCTGTCAAAAGTTTGACGCTATGACGTCATCTGATGATGTCATGATGAAAAAACGGATTTTTTTTCATGAAAATTTTATTTCCTCAGTTCTCATCAAAATCTCTTGATATTTCATGTACAACGGTCCTGGAGAGATACCAATAACCGTACGAAAATATAAAGGTCAAGGTCACAAAAAGGTCAAGCATCAAGGTTGACGAAACCCTTACTTTTTGAGTAACTTTAATCGAATGATCTCCAAACTTGGTGGGTATGTAGGATGTGGAATGGCGCTCAGCTGAGTAATTTTTGGTGGTGATCGGCCTTGACCTTCAAAGTCATCTTGAAGGTTATTCATTTTTTACCCTAAGGTCAAATTGTCAAGTTTCAGTTACCATATCGTGTTGTACCTCAAATGAAAGCCCTTGAGTTCTTTCCAGACATATAACGATTTTGATGGTGACGTCATTTGACGACGTTGTGATTAAAAAACTGCATTTTTTCATGTATACTGTATCGCTTAACTTCACATAAGAAACTCTTGTTTAGGTCACTCTATATAGCACAGTTCTCAATAGAAACTCTTGTGGGTTCACATATCGTTGTCTTATTGGAATACCTTTCATTGCACAGAAAGGTCAAAGGTCAAGGTCACTTTCTGGTCAATTATAGAGGTCGACGAAACCGTTATTTTTTTTAGTAATTTTAATCGGATCGTCTCCAAACTTCATGGAAATATAGCCATGGTCTGGGGCTCAGTTGATTAGTTTTTGGTGGCGATCGGCCTTGACCTTCATGGGTAGCGCCTGAGGTCGAAATATTTTGAAATCCTAGGAACCTTATCAAGTAATATCTCATATGAATGGGTCTGATGAGTGCTTTCCAGATCTGTCAAATATTTGACGCTATGACGTAATTTGATGACGTCATGACGAAAAAACGGATTTTTTATGAAACTTTTATTTTCTCCTTTCTCATCAAAATCTCTTGATAGTTCATGTATATGAGTCCTGGAGACATACTATCAACCATACTAAATTGTCAAGGTCAAAGGTCACAAAAAGGTCAATAATCAAGGTCGACAAAACCCTTAATTTTTAAGTAACGTTGATCGAAGGATCTCTAATCTTGGTGGATATATAGGGTGTGGTATGGCGCTCAGCTGATTAATTTTTGATGTTAATCGGCCTTGACTTTCAAGGTCAACCGAAAGGTCATTCTTTTTTAACCCTAAGGTAAAATTTTCAAGTTTCAGTTACCATATCGAGTAGCACCTCAAATTAAAGCCCTTAATGAGGGCTTTCTAAACATACAACTATTTTGACGATGTGACGTCATTTGACGATGTTATGACGAAAAACTGCATTTTTTTTCATGTATTTTGCATTTAGTTCACATCAAAAACTCTTGTTTAGGTCACTCTGTATAGCAAAGTTCTCATTGGAAACTCTTGTGGGTTCATATATGGTTGTCTTTTTGGAATACTTTTCAGTGCACTTAATGGTCAAAGTCAAGGTCAAATGTCAAGATCACTTTGAAGTCAATTATGGAGTTCGATGAAACCCTTCTTTTTGAGTAATTTTCATCGAATCATCTCCAAACTTTGTGGGAATGTAGTAAATGGCTTAGCGCTCAGTTTATTAGTGTTTGTTTGTGATCGACCTTGACCTTCAGGGCTAGCGCCTGAGGTCGAACATATTTGACACCAAAGTCAAATTTTCAAGTTTTAGGAACCATATCCTGTAGTACCTCAAATTGAAGTCCTCGATGAGTGTTTTCTAGATATGTCAAGCTTTAGCCATTATGACGTCATTGGGTAACGTTATGAGGCAAACACATATTGTTCATGGTCACTCTGTAAAACGATTATCATCGGAATCTCTCGTAGGCAGATATTCCTCAAGTTGTCGCTCCGAGTGGATAGCAGTTCTGTTCACCTCAGTGTGACCTTAAATAAGTCAGTCATGTTCACATTTTGGCAAGATACTGGTCACCCTGGAGGTAACATTGGTTCATTTATTGATTGATTGATTGATTGATTAATTAATTATTTTTCGTGAATGACTTTTTTCAAAAAGTTACAGATTCGGATGAAACAGTGGTGGTTTAGGTATATTATTAGCCCATTGATTGAGAAATTAATTATTTTATAGTTATTATTTATTTTAATTATGCAATTAATCAATTATTGTACACCGCTCTCTCCCAATTCTGACTCCATGTGGTGCAAGGCAGCATTTCTGGGCACCAAAGGTGCCCTGAAGATGTCATGCTGGAGGATTTGTTATTTAATTATTTGGCATGGGAGCAGGGTACGTACTTTGAATCTTCCGCTACTTGTCATTACTTTTGTTTCAGTGTGAGAAATATTTAGCAATATTTTTTTTCTCCAGTTTTTTTGTTTGTTGTTTTTTTTTACCCCACGCACGCCAAGCCAAAAGCAAGGTTAAGCAATTGGTTAAGCATGAGTCACATTTGCTCTACGGCTAGGATACGGCGGCCGTACCCCCCCCCCCGAATTGACAGAAACGTGCAGCGGCCGCAGAGTTTCTGAGGTGGCCTCAGGGTGGCCCTATGCCGTATGGTTATCTTTTACAGGCCGTAGGGGTCTCCGTGGAATTAAAGCGCGGAGTTATAACTTTTTGCAATTCGACAAGCCGTAGCCATGATGTAGATGTGTTCCACGTCAACCGTACTTAGGGCGTACAGTGGGCTTGCGTTATTCGTAGGCCCTTATCAATCAAAAATTAATTTTGCCAACCTCCAAAAAATTACGGTGGCCGCACTATTTCCATGTTCGCCTTAGGGCCCCCCTGCAGTCACCTTGAGGCTACCTTGCGTCTGCCTTGAAAATTCTATGGCTGCCGCAGGGATGCCCTAAGGTCACCGTGCGACATCAAATCAAAGACCCTACGTCACCCCCACGTTTTCGGTCTCCACAATTTCTAAATACCCCGTGCGGTTACCCAAAAAATAAAAACATATGTGACTGCTAAATTGTGTGACCGTGGAAATACTGCGGCTGCCCTATAATTGCTAGTGGCCGTAGATTTTTTTAGACCCTACGGCCGCCGAGCCAAATGTGACTGAAGCATTAATGTCTGTCCGTCCATCCGTCTTGTCAGTTTATGATCGAAGAACAACTTTAAATTGAATCTTATATTTTGACCACTAATCAGAACATGACAAGGAAGGCAAGTTTCTCGTTTTATCATACTCTGGGTTTGAATTTGTCCCGATCATGCATGTACAGAGAGAAGGAGATAGTATTTTTACTCTGTCTGCCTGCCTGGCAGTCAAACAAAATTGAAAATGATTCCAAACAGGAAATTTACTCTTTTTAAAGATGTTATAAAGAACACAAACAACAGGCATGAAGAACTAATGTAACGTGTTAGATAGGATGATGGAACAGACACTTGGATAAATGGTAGTAAAATGTGGAATAAATTTTATTTATATGCCTTTAAAACTTTATTAGCCCCCGTTGGACTTAGTCCGAAATAGGGGCTTGTGTGTGTGTGTGTGTGTGTGTGTGTGTGTGTGTGTGTGTGTGTGTGTGTGTGTGTGTGTGTGTGTGTGTGTGTGTGTGTGTGTGTGTGTGTGTGTGTGTGTGTGTGTGTGTGTGTGTGTGTGTGTGTGTGTGTGTGTGTGTGTGTGTGTGTGTGTGTGCGCGCGCGCGCGTGCGCGCATCTGCAACCATATCTCGGACATGTATGGACCGATTTTATTTGTACTTGGGCACCTTAAGGCACCTTTAGTGTGTCAACAGGGTAAAGGACATGGAATGTTGGTTGTGACAGTTGCGATGGAATGAACAAAACCTGAAGAACTTTTTTTTTTTGAGAAGATGGAGTGCTCAACTGCCAATTGGTGCAGGAGTTGTTTTCATGATATCCAAGAAACCATGTCATGCAGGCCTCAATGTGGCCAACCACAGGAAAAAGCAGGGATGGTCTAAAGGCAATTGGAGAGTGCAAATGGGACTCGTAGATCATTACCCTGAAGGAGATGCACATGGCAATTATGTTTTAACTTCCAAATGGTATCTCAACTGGTCATATTACCATCTATAATTGGTTGACAGTCTGGGTGAAGATCTCTGGAACCTGCTTGCAACTTCCTGAGGAAGATGGGATTTTGAGGCTGCCATTTTTTTTAAATAAAAGGCAGACCTGTGAAAATGTAACAGGAGGTGGAAATAAAACAAGTCTCCATGTTTTAATACCATGCAAGCAGAGTATCCTTTGAATTCGTTTTTTCTTTCCTCATTTTGGGTGATTTTGGGAAGTGCTCTCCTTTGACATAGGTAGCATTTTAGTATGAATCTCAAGTTGCTACAAGGACATTAAAGCCTCAATCCCACTCATGTAATTAGGTGTCTTTGTTCATGCATTATAATGCACAATGCTACTCGTACATTAAGTAGCTAGCATTGTGAAACAATGCGTTGAAAGCAATCCTCCCGAGGGAGATTTTCTGTAAATTTATTCATGGTGAATAGCACATCCTTCCACGTCCTCGCTAACTCTGCAAAGACTTTCTTTTGTTTGTTTTTTTTTTTGCTTCACGTTTTCTCCCTTCCTCTCAGTGGGTGTCGTTTTGTGGAAGGCGTTTGAGGGTGAGACTCATGGTGGACTCGGATGGGGACTTTGCTGTTGTGTACTTGTTTTTACAAATCAAACTTGCAATACAAAAGTCAAAAGTTTAGCACAACATATAAATACCTACCATGTAGTTCATGAAATTGAACAAACATAAAAAACGAAGAACAATCATTGCTTCAGGAAGCGATGGGTGAGGCGAGTGGTGGAAAAGTTGAATTCTCTCCTGGTGATGATAATGGCCATCCCTTCAAAGGGATTTGACAGAGGTTATGATAATCCACGCGACGAAAGAAAATTGCGCCTTCATTTCAGGTTTCTTTTAAAGAAACTGCAAAAAAACCACAAAGATTATTAGGAGGAATGTGTTTGAAGAGTCAACCGGGAAGTGTAAACAGGCATCGCCTGGTCAATCATGAAAACAAACCAGACGGTATGAAGATTAGCAAACCCTTGACCATCAGGAATAAGTCCCTTGTTTACTGTCCATACAAAACTTATATGGTATAATCTCCTTTTGATCAGCTTGGTTCCCAGAAGCTTAGAATCAAGATCCATAAAACTACTACATTCAGCCATATTTGAACCCACAACTTCTGCAATGCCAATACGATATCCCTACCACCAGGCTGCCACCGTTCCCACAAAGCTTATAATAACTGTGTGAGGTTCCCTAAAATAATAATCGAAAGTACATGCAACTTGTGATGTTAAGTTAATCCTATTCTGAACCATTTGTTGTCAGTCATTGTATCGTGCTTTTATAATGAACTGGAAGGCACCTGTGGAGCATCCACACAATGTAAAATGTGACTTCAAGTCCTCAACTCTCCCCTCCCCTCACAAACCCAAAGTCCTCACCCCTCCCCCCCCCCAAAGCTTCAACCTCTCCCACCCATCTCTACTCCATCTTTGCTCTCCCATCCTCCATCCTCAACTCCAGGTGCTCCCCTCATAACCCTAAATCGTCAATCCCCTCCCCACTCCAAGCCTTAAAACTCCCTCCCCACCTCCCCTTCCCCCCACCCCACAGAAAGTGTTCACCCCACCCCAAAGCCTCAACCTTCCCTTCTAACTCTGTCCCATATTTGCTCTATCTCACCCTCAAACGCCAACTCTATTCTCCCCTCCCCACATTCCCACTACTCATAAAAGCAAATGGGCATTCCCACATCACAACAGTGGAATATTTAATGTTTTCCCCCTCCCTGATCATGCAATTACTGACGTTACAAACTGTGATTGAAACAGCATCGACATGTCATGGCCCATCACGGTCGCCTGTCATACTCACAATCCTATGAGATATGTAGGAGAGGAGGAGATTGGGACCACACTCTGTGCAGAGCGTTGGTGCTGCTGAGCAGTCTCCTTGGCTATTGGGCACAATCCTGGACAGGTTGCTACTCCGACACAGTATACCAGCATGCTGGCACTCATTTTGCCAAGCTCGGAAGGATGGCAGGTCGAGTAAACCCCATCTGGTATTAATTCAACAGCTGAGCAGGATTTGAACTCAGGACCACCCTAACCTTTAAGCCCACCACCCTAACCTTTAAGCCAACACCAGGCATGATATGCAGAAACCCTGTGGAATTGCAGCTGTCAAGTGACCATGACACCTGGAACCAATTATTATTTTCCTGAAAAAAAAAAATATATATATATATATATATATATATATATATATATATATATATATATATATATATATATATATATATATATATATATATATATATATATATATATATATATATACACACACACACACACACACACACACACACACACACACATTGTTAAAAGCAAATAATGATGGATGCTTTATTTCTCAATGTGAAACATTCCCAGATTCCCATAAGTCCTCAAACAAAGGCCTTTATAATGGCATGGGTTTTATGGTCTGTAGTCGAGTCATTTAAGAGAAAATAGTTGGAAATAACAGCAAGGACCTGTATAACCCCTGCGGTAAAATCCTGCTTGAGAGAATGATATAGTTATTTGAGCAGAGTATGAACAACAGACTACTGCCTTTATCACTGGGGGCTATCTTTACAAGGTCTGTGATGCCTATCGGCTCAAAATCCTTTTAACTATTGCTTTGGTCATTTTATACTGAAGGGAAAACTTGTAGGGAGGGCATCACAGCTCCGAAGATGTATTTGGCTTTGCATAGCAGGAAGCACCAACATGGCAGCCATATGATTTTTACCTCACTCACCGAAGGTGGACGCAGGTTATGTTTTCACCCCGGTCTGTGTCTGCCCAAGAATGATTGTTGAGAGGAACAGAGGGGGAGGATAAACGGATGGATGGGGGTGAAGGTTATCAGGTCAGGCCAGATTAGATCTGTGACTTGCCACAGGTACCATGTAAACCTGTACTAACCTGTTTCATGGTCGGATTATCGGCGACTAAACCGTCTCCCCCACCAGGTTGACTGGTGAGGAGGGTGTTTGGATCTGGACACCCAGCAGGATTAAAAACAAAACCTGTCAAAGGGCGAGGAGCTCCTTGTGAGCCAATGGCCATCCATATCTAGTGCCCAACTGTGACTGCAGACATCTGCCTGCAGTTGGGTTACTTTTTATTAGGTTGGTGGCAGGATTTGCACTATGGACACAGTAAAACCCTTCAGTCCACAAAACATACCAAAAGCAAAATGGAATCTGAAAACCCACTCTGTGGGAGTACCTCCTATGCAGCTGCCCTCTGCAGGGCAGCTTACTGGATGATGGAATTGGGGCAAAGCCTTCGGGACCCCAAGTCTTTGATAAAGAAGGAAAACCACAGGGTAACCTTCTTGGGTCAGATTGCAGTAGTGGGTGTCGGGGTGGTGCTGAGGTGTCGTCCACCAGACAGTGGTCTCCTTGGGTTAACCTGAGGCAGTCCCTTCTGGTGGGTGACTGGAATATCCTATCCCTGGACTTCCGGTTTTGGTTTTGGAGCGACGAGAGGTCTCCTTCGGGGCTCCCTGCTGACGTTCTCAAAGTTAAGTTTCCGGTTGTTATTTGTCCCGTTTTAACTGTTTAATTTTCTCACCTACATGTTACTGTGTGTTCCTAGTTCGGTTTTGTTTCAAAAATGGTGCTATTTTGTGAGTATTTTTGTCGACGTTCTTACCTGGTGTTTGAGGCCTAGGCCTTGGCCTAGGTTTGAGGCCTACCGGTTCCACTCGGTGTTCGATCGTTTTTTTTTTGTTTGTTTTTTCTCCCCATTACCTTCAATTTCTATCCTCCCCATTACCTTCAATTTTCATCCTCCCCACTTTCCAAACATCCCCCATTCTCCCAACGAATCTTTCTTATCTCAAAGAAATAAATAAATAAATAAATAAATATATACCCAACAACAACAACAACACTCTCACCTTCTCCCGATTCTGCTTCTTCTTCTTCCTCTTGACTTCCTCCTTGTCTTCTTCCTCGATTTTTTTTTTTCTACACTTCCATGACCTAATCTGTTGAACTCTCTCAAACATTAATATTAACAACAAAAACGATCTTATAATGCTTCATCTTCCTCTCTCACACATGTGGTACTCTTTACTGTTTCACAATGCACTACTCTTCTGCTATTTTAACAGACTACTCTCATTTCGACCTCTCCTTCATTCCTTGTCTAAAAAATCCAACTATTACAGCGCTTCTTCTCTCCATTCTCTGAATTCGCCTTCATTGCATCCATCAAGAATTGTGTTAAATCGCATCTCTGACCTAAAACTTTTAAAAACCACAGTTTGCCATGGATGCTCGCTTTCCATCAAACATTCTTTTTTTTCCAACTTCAGTGCCAACTCACCCCCCTCACCCCTCACTCTCACTCTCAAAGCAGCCATCGCACTCTTCTCCCTCCAAGCCTCCCTCTCACCTCTCTCAAAAATTCCCCCCTCACCTTTCTCCCACCTTTCATCCCCCTCACTCATCCTTCTCAAAGTTGCCCCCCCCTCTCATCCACCAAGCTGCCTCCCTCCACTGCGCTCTCACCTCCATCTCTTCACTCCACCTCCTCAAATCCTCAACCGCCTTCTTCCTTGTCTCTTGTCCCCCCTCTCTCCCAGCACCACAGAGCCTTTTCTCTTCCTCATTCGGCCCCCTCCCCTCGCTATTCTGCAATACCCCACACTCTTTCAACAACCCTCCTTACCTCCCCCCCCTCGTCCCTTGTCCTACCCTCCCCCTCCTGCACCAAAAGCCTCCTCCCCTACCTCTTCATTAAAAGTGTGGACCTCAAATATCCGGGGCCTTCGCTCAAACCTTTCAGATCTTTCCATACAGGTTGCCACTGACAAACCAGATATTATCTGCCTAACAGAAACTTTCCTCTCCCAAGACGTGTCTGACTCCCAAGTATCTCTCCCCGGTTACTCCCTCTTACGGTATGACAGACCTGAGCCTCGTCCTGGTGGAGGTGTTGCTCTCTTCATCAAAGACTCTATTCCTCACTCTCCATGCACTGCTCTCACTCCCCCACACCCCCAGGAATACCTCTGGCTTCGGCTTCCCCTCCACTCCCACCTCATGTTTATATGTGTACTGTACCGTCCACCGAACAGTGATGACTCCATCTACACCTCACTATCCGAAAACATGGACCATCTTCTAGCTTCTCATCCAAACTCTCTCTTCCTCTTATGTGGTGACTTCAATTGTCATCACGCCAGTTGGCTAGGTGTGGGTACCTCTCTCACCTGCCATGGCAGCTCTGCAAAAGCTTTCTGTGACTCATTGGGACTGACTCAATCGGTCAACTTCCCGACCCGGATCTCAACCAATGGTACTCCATCTCTTCTGGATCTGATTCTGACAAATTTCCCAGACAATATCTGCTGCTCTTCCTTCGCTCAAATTGGTTCTTCTGACCACGTCCTTGTTAAAGTGGACATCTCTCTGGCTGTTATCAGAGAACCACTTCACCGCCGTCGAGTCTGGCATTTCACTCAAGCCGACTGGCAGGGTCTCCGAGCAGCCATCAAACTTACAGACTGGTCTCCTATCACTACTTTCTCAAACATCAACTCATCCTGGGAATTCTTTCAAAGAAACTTGCTCTCCCTCATGCACAGATTTATCCCCTCTTGTGTTCAGTTGTCCTACCCTTCCTCCCGCCCTTGGTTTACTGAAGCTTGTGGCGAGGCAGTTTTCCTGAAACAACTTGCCTTTGCCTCATGGAAAGCAAACCCACCTGAGAGCAATCTCAGTTCTTTCCACAAAGCTCGGAACAAGTGTGTATCTACCCTCAGGAGAGCCAGAAAACAACATCTTTCTCATCTCAAGTCTGAACTCTCAAACCTCTCTCCCTCCTCAAAATCCTGGTGGCATTTAATCAAATCTGTTTCTGGTGTATGTTCCCCCTCCATCCCCTCCCTTACCTCAAATGGCCGCACTGCTAATTCCACACGTGATAAAGCTGAATGTCTAAACTCGGTGTTTGCAGCTAAATATTGTGTCCTAAACCCATCACTATCTCTACCCACTTTACCCAGTCACACCCAACTGTCCCTGGACTCTGTATCTTTTTCTTCTGACAAAGTGGTATGGAGAGCTTGCTTTCAAACCTCGAGTCAGATTCTGCAACCGGTCCAGACGGCATCAGCCCACGTGTCCTCAAAGCCTGCTCTTCTGCTCTTGCTCACCCTCTCTCTGTTCTATTCACCCTCTCATTTGCCCAAGGTCATCTGCCATCTGCTTGGAAATCTGCTAACATCACTGCCCTGCATAAAAAAGGTGCAAAAACAGATCCCTGCAACTACAGACCAATCAGCCTTCTCCCAATCATCAGCAAGGTTATGGAATCCATCATCGCTTCAGACATGAAATCCTTCCTCTTCTCCAATGGCTTGATTTCCAATCATCAATTTGGTTTCAGACAAGGTCACTCTACCCTGGATATACTGCTTCTGCTCTCCCATCAATGGATGGAGGTCCTCAATGCCAGACAGGAAATCCGAGCCATATCCCTGGACATATCACGTGCTTTTGACACAGTCTGGCACCCTGCACTACTTACCAACCTCTCTTCCCATGGTATCCAAGGCCATCTCCACTCATGGCTCGCAGACTTCCTCTCCTGTCGCAGTCAACGTGTGGCCCTAAATGGAGTTCTTTCATCCCCTCTTCCTGTGCAGGCTGGAGTTCCTCAAGGTAGCGTTCTGGGCCCTGTTCTTTTTCTGGTTTTCATCAATGATCTCTCGGACTCTCTGGAAAATCCTCTATTTCTCTTTGCCGACGATTCCACCCTCTGCCGTACCATCTGTCATCCCTCAGACCGGCAAGCAGCAGCTTCTTCGCTCACTGCAGATCTGGATAAAATCACAAACTGGTCCAACACGTGGAACATGTCTTTCAATCCAGACAAATCTCACACTCTCACTATGTCTCTTCGAAAGGACCGTTTAGAACCCCCCCCCATCCACTTTCTCAACAATCCTCTGGAAGAAGTCTTTTCTTTCAAGCTTCTGGGTCTCACTATCTGCCATGACCTTTCCTGGGAAAGTCACATTTCCAACCTCGCCTCAAAAGCCAGTCGCCGACTGGGAATCCTCCGTCGTGCAAAGTCCTTCCTCAGCCCTCTTGAGCTCTTGACCACTTACAAAGCTTTTGTCCGTAGCCTGATGGAGTACTGCTCTCCCCTCTGGGCTGGTGCTCCTGCCTCCCACCTTTCTCGGCTTCATGCGGTCGAAACCAGGGCATTTAAGATCATCGGCATCTCCCGCAATGAAGCTGAGTCTTTGGGCCTCTCACTCAATCACCGCAGGTTGGTCGGTGGTCTTTCTGTCTTCTACCGACTCCTCTTCAGCCATGCCCCCCCTGCTCTCTCTGCAATTTGTCCCCACCACATTTCCACAGGGCGCTCAAGGTCCGCCAACAACCCCCTTCTGGTAAAACTACCAAAATCACGAATCACTGCTCATCTTCACTCTTTCATTCCTCTTTTTTCCCGCCTTTGGAATAAACTTCCTCACTCTATTCTTTCCCATTCTTCCCTCCAGGCTTTCAAAACAGCTGTTCACCACCACCTCTTATCTTCCCCCATCCAAATCCTCGATCTTTTCTACCCCCGATAATCCACCCAAGCCCACTTCCTTCCATTCCCCTGCTTTCCTTCCTGAAAGTCCCTGTAATGTCCATCTTCTCTTCGCCATGTTCCCCGTCCCATCCCCATCCCTCTCCCTTCCACAGTTCACCTAATGTGTCTGTTCCCCACTGTTTTGTCCCTTCCACTCCCACCCCTCTTGTCTCATGCCTCCTTGCTGTGAGTTGTGTGTTAGCTCTCATACGAGCCTCGACCAAGGTATACAAAAAAAAAATCCCTAAGAGAGGATGATCACCTGTCTCTGTTATCATCTGAGCTCAAGCGTTTGGACATTGGTATTGCAGCACTCTCTGATGTTCGGACACCGGATAGTGGTGAGATAATGGTGGGTGGTTACATATACTATTGGTCTGGTCACTCTAATGGTTACCATGCTCCAGGAGTTGCTGTAGCTAAGTCCAATAAGCGGACACTAATGATAATTGAGGTCACACCAGTCAATGAGCATGTTATAAGACTATGGATTCGTCACTCCTTGGGCGTCATTTCCCTCGTCTCTGTATATGCTCCGACTGAGGCGAGTGATCTCACCGTGAAGGACGCATTCTATGCCATGCTCGAGTTTGTGGTTGATCAGTGCCCCAGACGAGATACTCTTCTATACTTGGGGGATTTCAATGCATCAACTGGAACTGATAGGGATGGTTATGAGACATGTATTGGTCCCCATGGGTCTGGAACTGTGAACCAGAATAGCACTAAGTTCCTTGACTTTGTAAGAAGTCATGGATTTAGGGTGGCTGGTTCATGGTTTCAGTGCCCACAGGCTCATCGCTGGACGTGGTATTCCAATGCTGGTGGTGTGGCAAAGGAGATTGACCATGTGCTACTTGATGGTCGCTGGAGGATGATCCAGAACTGCAATGTCTACCGGAGTGCTTAGTTCCTCAATACCGACCGCAGGCTTGTTGTAGCAACTCTGAAGTTGCAGCTAGATTTGGGGGGTCTGGGTGCTTTTGGGAATCCTGAGTAGTTGTGGAGTGCCTTCAAGACCACTGTCCTTGATGTTGCTGGTGGATGTCTTTGAACTCACTGAAGGGCGAAGAAGAATTTTGTCTTAAGAGACACTGGATACCATTGACCAGAGTTGCAGGGCCAGGCTGAATGGCAGAGCTGAGCTGTTCAGGGAGCTGAGGCATAAAACTGTACTTGTCTTGTCCGTAAAAAAAACTTGTCTGTGCCTGTTTGTGATGAAGATGTTGAGGTCCTGGAGAGATTCACTTACCTTGGCAGTGATATTGATGTCTCTGTTGGCTGTGAGCTGGAGGTCAATAGACGTCTGGGTCGGGCCTGGGAAGTCATGGAGTCACAGGATCATCGGGTGTGGCACTGCTGGTACCTGTGCAGGAGGATGAAAGTCCGTGTCTTCAGGTCCTTGGTGCTTCCAGTCTCGCTCGATGGATGTGAGACTTGGACTCTCACCAGGGATCTAAGATGGCGACTTAATTCCTTTGGTACTCGGTCTCTTCAGAGAATACCTGACTATCGCTGGTCGGACTTTGTGTCCAACAAGCGGTTGCTGAGAGAATCAAATGAGATTTGTTACTTGCATAGTCCGTGAGCGTCAGCTGCGGCTGCATGGACAAGTGGCTCATTTTCCTGACTCTGATCCTGCTCACCAGATTCTCTCAGAAGAGGGAGCCTCGTGAGTGGAGGAGGCCAATGGACCGACCACATGCCTCGTGGTTGCTGCAGGTTGATCAGCATCTCAAGGGGATGGGGATGGGCCAGGCATTTGCCTGGGGGATGGCCAGACGGAGGCTCCTGGAGTGTCGGCAGAAAATGAACACAGCGACGCACTGCTCTGGCGCATGCTCCCATTCCTGACCTGACCTGGGGGTGAAGGAAGAAAGATTGAAAGGAGTAGGGGGTGGGGGTGGAGGAAGACATCACTCTGGGTAAATACAAACTAACCAAGGTATGCTCAACCTCCCCCTCCCACCCCAACTAAACAACCCTTTTACAAGGGATCAAGGACTGTCTACACAAAGACTAATGAAATAACTCATCCTCGGGTCTCCTGCCCGTCCATGTATGCTCTCCCCCTTGGCGTAAGTTTCCAAAACCATAACAATATATGTATGTACTGTATTTCTGCCGACACACTACCCTACCTTCCAATTCTCACTTTTCTCTTTTTTCCATTAATATGTGATCAACAGATGACACTCTTAGTACATCACATGAAATTATTTTTAAAATCCCCCCCCTACACGCACGCACGCACGCACGCACGCACGCACGCACGCACGCACGCACGCACACACACACACACACACGTTATTGAGCGTTAGCGAAGAGACGGGTTGTTATTTGCAAGTAAATAAATAAATACACCTTTTGTGAGCAAACATTACATGGTTTCTGGATACCCAAGCACGTCCATGTATGAATAACAATGGACATGACCCCTCTGATATATTGAAGTTGTCCATTGCTTGCTGAAACCATTGAAATAAATTGTCCTTCAAGTTAGATTGGAATTGTGCTGATTTGGAATGGAAGTATTATCATGTTGTTAACTTGTAAGTATTCGATTGTTTTTACACATTTGAGAAGGAAAATAATTGGTTGCTACTCCAGATGACAAAACATTCTCAACAAGCAGTTCTTTGGTGAATATTTCTTCATAAAGAACATCTTGAATTAATATTTTGCAAATCTTATACTTTCGGTGAACAATGTGATTGGGTGAAATATTAGTGGGTAATTACGACTTGGGGAAAACACAGGAAAACAGAACGAAGATCCTCGGATTTTGGCTTAACCTTCCACGTTCTTACATTTGTCTTCAACACATGACGTTTCGGAAGACAAAGCGATGTTGACTGGGAAGTGCCAGGTGTGATTGGCAAGGCTTGAATAATCATGTGGTCATAAAGAGGTGGTTCTTGATATGTTAATGAGTAGGCGGTGCCTAGTTGGGATTTTGGCTAATTTTTATCACCCTTCAAAAACATTCCAGGTTTGTCAGACCTGAATCATGCCATGATGGCTTTGTTGTATCTTCTTGTGGCTTTTACAGCCATTATCTTACGCAGTGCACAGTGTAAGTAACTTTAAACTTGAGGGTTACGACGGTTTACATTATTATTTAAAACTTCCTTAACAGGAACAAAGTTATTTGAACGGTGGGACAAAGCTCATCTGTTTTGTGTACGTTCAGAGATTGATGTAATTTATGGTTTTATTGATTGGGTGAAATTGTTCATATTTAATAGATCAATAGGTGGACATAAAATCAACTATTGGAGTGAAACTAGTTTAAGATACATGTGCTTGATAAAGCGGTTGAATAACTGATGTTGTGTGCCCCTGCAGCTCAGGTCACGGAGTCTCAAATTGTGGCTAATCAGGTGAAAGACTCGATTCTGCTACGATGTGTTATTGATCCCTGGATTCCCAACACAAACAAAAGTTTATACTGGGAGGTCACCCCTTTGAACAAAAAGACTCGAATAGGTAGGACTATGTGGAGACCTTGCATTACTGACATAATGTTTTAGTTGTATTCGCCATAATGGTTGTATTATATTTTAATTTTGTTTGACTATTGTATACAGCTCAATGCAATAAAGCAGCTACAATTGTTTTTCTTCTATTTATTTTAGAAATGCCTTCACTTGTTGCAATAGTTTATAGATTGGTGTTGTCATTCTGGATTTTTGTCATTCTGGAATATCAGATTCGGTGGCGTAATGGTTAGAGTGTCTGCTTTCGTCTGAGAGGTTGGTGTTTTGAACCCTGAATGAGTCAGACCAAAGACTTGAAGAATGGAATGTGTTGCTTTCTTGCTTGACCCTCAGTATTTAAAATAGAATAGAGCACAGACAACCGATGCTGGAAAAGCAATGGCAAACCACCCCATATAGCCCTTGCCAAGAAACTGCCTCATCAGCACCAACGGTCTGTAAAGAGTATGGTACCTCAAAAAAATCATTTGGGAGTCTTGTTTTTTTTTTGGAGTTATTAAGGCATAGGACTGGCAAAATAGCTTTGATGTATGTATATTCACCTCTGAGCTGTCTGGCCTTTGTTTGAATCTCGATTCAGCTATGAACTGTCACTGTGGTGCTTCGCAAGCAGAATGAGGAGCCATCTGTGTACCGTCTCTCAGATGGACGTTTACCTGGGCGTCCAGTCTGCCGGCATTAGTTGGTTGATGTTACGGATCCCACGGTGTCCTTCACAAAGAGAAGGCGACTTATCACTGGCACCCTGGCTAAATTCTAAATCTCTGCACACTCTGTCAGCATTCCTGCATCGGTGTGGCGTCCAGCCGACGATTGTAATCCTAGCCAATAAATGCTTTGGAAACACCACACTGTTTAGTAAGTAGTGTGTGGTGTATAATTATGATGTATTAAGGCATGCTTTAATTTTTTATTTATACCTGAGATAATGGGATTAATCATCATGGCAGGCATCGTTTTCTCTTGACTGACTGCTCTCATTTGTTTAACTTTAACAAGTGCAACTTTCAATCAATTCATGGTTGAGACTGCACCCTGGATCACAGCAGAGGGACAATGAAACCATCGTACTTTACTTCTTTTCTTTTTCTTTCTTTTTAGAAGTACAACTCACAAGATATTTGTACACAATATTTGACTATGGTAGTTTAAGTATTTATTCATATCCATATAATAAGCCACAAATGATTGGTGATGGTGGTCGTCCATGCCGTCTTTGTGGTGGTCGATTTATTAAATCTGCAAACATTGTGGACAAAAACCCCAAGTGCCTTTACCTACATTACATGGCCAAAAGTATGTGGACACCTGCTCATCCAACATCTCATTCCAAAATCATGGGAATTAATATGGAGTTCCCCCCCCCTCTCCTTTTTCTGCTGTAACAACCTCCACTCTTCTGGGAAGACTTTCCACTGGGTGTTGGAACATTGCTGCGGGGATTTGCTTCCATTCAGACACAAGAGCATTCATAAGGTCGGGCACTGATGTTGGGCAATTCGATCTGGCTCGCAGTCGGCGTTCCAATTCATCCCAAAGGTGTTCGATGGGGTTGAGGTCAGGGCTCTGTGCAGGCCGGTCAAGTTCTTCCACACCGATCTCTACAAACCATTTCTGTATGGATCTCGCTTTGTGCACAGGGGCATAGTCATGCTGAAACGAGAAAGGGCCTTCCCCAAACTGTTGCCACAAAGTTGGAGGCACAGAATCGTTTGGAATGTCATTGTATGCTGTAGCATTAAGATTTCCCTTCACTGGAACTAAGGGGCCTCGCCCAAACCACGAAGAACAGCCCCAGACCATTATTCTTCCTCCACAAAACTTTACAGGTCGGACAGGTCAGACAAAACATTCGGACAGGTCGCGTTCTCCTGGCATTCGCCAAACACAGATTGATCCGTCGGATTTCCAGATGGTGAAGCGTGATTTATCACTTCTGAGAACGCGTTTCCACTGCTGCAGAGTCCAATGGCGGTGAGCTTTACTCCGCTCCAGCCGACGCTTGGCATTGCGCATGGTGATCTTAGGCTTGTGTGTGGCTGCTCAGCCATGGAAACCCATTTCATGAAGCTCTCAACGAACAGTGTTTGTGTTGATGTTGCTTCCAGAGTCAGTTTGGAACTCAGTTAGTGTTGCAACCGACAACAGACGATTTTTCTGTGCTAAAGCACTTGGCGGTCCCATTCGGTGAGCTTGTGTGGCTTACCACTTTGTGGCTGAGCTGTTATTACTCCAAGACATTTCCACTTCACAATAACAGCACTTACAGTTGACCGGGGCAGCTCTATCAGGGTAAAAAATTGACGAACTAACTTGTTGGAAAACTGGCATCCTATGACGGTGCCACGTTGAAAGTCATTGAGCTCTTCAGTACGGCCCATTCTCCTGCCAATGTTTGTTAATGGAGATTGCATGGCTTTGTGCTTCATTTTTATACACCTGTCAGCAATGGATGTGCCTGAAATAGCCAAATCCACTCATTAGGAGTGTCTGCATACTTTTGGCCATGTCGTGTATTTTATGCTTTTTCATGCAAACTTCTCACCGGTGGTGCCTGACAGGATAGCTTTGTTTTTGGGGTTTTTTCGTGGACTTTAAAAATTGATACATAGGACTTTCTTGCTCGAGGTGTTTATATGACTCCGGTGCGATTAGTGATGTATTATGATAATTAGAACTCTATTTCTCATAATGCTTTTGTATTTACCTCATTTTCAGACAAAATATCAGCATCTCCTGTCATCATACATAGCTTGCAGTTGCTAAAAGTATCAGCACTAGAAGGGCACTCGGTAGAGCGTAATAGCGTATACCTCCGCCCCGTAATGCCTGATCAACGATAACATATCAGGCCCAATACATTTTTTTAATATCATGTTATATATCGTTTTTGAGCCCGATCTTTCAATTTTAAAATACTAGTAGTCGCATCCAGATTTGGATCTTCACCAAAATCGAATCAATTTGTCATGGTCACATACCCAACCTGTCCACCAGGTTTCATCCGAATCCGTGCACAACTTTTTGAGATATCGTGCTATGTGTTAGTTTAGCCCTATCTCTCAATGGTGAAGAATAACTTTAAAACTTTTAGTTGTCAGATCCGGATCTTCACCAAAATCTAATCAGTTCCTCTTTATCACACACCAAAACTGTCCACAAAATTTCATCCGGATCTGTCCGCAACTTTTTGAGATATCCTGTACACAGACAAACAGACAGAAAGGGGTGAAAACATAACCACCTTCACGTTTGGTGGCGGAGGTAAAAATGGTTGGAGTCCTTCAGACCACATGCATATGGAGTCCCTCAGACCTTCCCCTCCCTTCAGACCATATGGCATTATTCCAGAAAACCCACATCTGGTTTCCCCCTTAAAGTCTAAACTGGATTCACAACTCCATTCATTTTTTTTGATGCAATATCAAGGCTCATGGAAGAGTGAGGTGACTGATCACTTTGTCTCTCATCTCATCAAACTGATGTTGCTGAGTTCCTCCAGAGTTGTCAAAAAAACATTTCACCTAAAAGGATGTACATGATACATGTACAATTTATATGGTTGTGTTCAATAAGAGCCTTAGTCAAATCCAGAGGTTTTTTTATACCCTCTGCTCACACCTTATCTGTGCAATTCCCATAGTCAGCATTTTAAAAGCTGCTGGGGACAGAGGGCCATTTCTGACCCCCGCTGGACTTAGTCCGAAATGGGGGCTTATGAATTTGGTCTCAATTTTCGTGTCTGTGCGTGCATCCGCAACCATAACTTGGACATGTATGGACCAATTGTATTCGTACTTGGCACAAAGACAACACATGATGGCATACATGTGCACATCATTTTGTTTTGCAATGCGCTCCAAGATGGCCAACAGGCGGCCATTTTATTTGTAAAAAAAAAGCCCAATGTCGAACACATCCTCAACCATTTCTCTGACATGTATTTACCAATCTTGTTCAAACTTGGCACACACATAAAGTGATGGTTTACATATACACATCTTTTTTTTGAGATCAGATCCAACATGGCCAACTGGTGGCCATTTTGTTACATAAATGTGACCCCAACCATTTCTCAGACATGCATGGTCCAATTTTGTTCAAACTTGGTACAAGCACAGTACATGATGGCATACATGTAGACCTCACTTTATTTTGCAATCTGATCAAAGAAGGCCAACTGGTAGACTGGCGGCCATTCTAGTTGTACATAAATATGAGCTAGCTCTTTAACTCCAGACAGCAAAATTAATAAAACAACGGGGGCTGTGACATTTTACGTCTTTTTTTTTACTTGTTACCTCCGCCACTGAAGGTGAAGGAGGTTATGTTTTCACCCCTTTCTGTCTGTCTGTTTGTGTACAGGATATCTCAAAAAATTTTGGACGGATTCGGACAAAAGTTGGTTCACAGGTTGGGTGTGTCGCAAGGACGAATTGATTCGATTTTGGTGAAGATCCAAATCCGGATCTGTGTACGAGGGTTATTTAATTTTATAAGTGATTATTCACCCATTGAGAGATCGGGACAAAAACGATATAGTGACTGTGTAGTGTATAGCATGATATTTCAAAAATGTATTGGGACTGATATGTTCTCATGGATCAGGCATTGCGTGGCGGAGGTATGTGCTCCACCGAGTGCCTTTCTAGTTTATATTGTGAATGTCATATTGATGGGTTTCGGCATACTGTCTTAAACGGGTTTCCTGTTTTGACATTCCCAACATGGATGACCTTGCTGGTATTGAAAGAAAGTGACAATATAGCCATTTTTTAGATCATGACAAGTCATATTAATATTCATGTATGTGTCTCACTTATATTAGCAAGTTGGTAAGAGAACACTCTTAGTCTGTTTCCTCTTATTTGACCTTTAAAACATGGATGTCCCTGCTGGCATTGGCACAAGGTGACAATCCTGCTCATATAGCACGAGGAGTTATTAAAACGTGCATGCTACAGCAACATGTTAAGGTAGATCCCATCACTGTAGAAATATTGCAAAACATATATTGGATTCCTTAAAAGATAGCTTGAACAATATTGTAATTGTCCGTTCATCCCCCTTCATGCCTCCTGATAAATCTCCATTCAACTTTTATAGAAATATAAGTGAACAGTGAACAACTCTCAATAAATAGATCAATATATGTCTCTCTACCCTCCCTCTATTTATTTATGTTGTCCAGTTGCCGTAAAAGTGTTTCAGCTGGGAAATTTGGAGGAAAACAGGATAATCGTTGAGCGCTTACTTGATCATCGATATGTGGTCCAGGAGGAAGAAGCGAAGAAAGGAAACTTCTCATTGACTATATACTTTCCAAATTACCGTGATTCTGGGGAGTATGTGTGCAATGCAGGGTCACTCAAGTTTGAGAAAATCATCGCACGTTTTAACATCAGTAATTCAGGTACGCACATAATCACAGGTATGGACATTGAAATAAAAGTTTTAAGCTTGTAATGTCTCTTCCCTTCTGTTGTCAACACATCCAACACTCAGCCACATGCACTAATGCAACTAAAATAAAACATGGTGGGTCACCGGATCAAGATCAGTGACTTACACTTTAGTAAATCATCAAGAAGATTGATTTTTAAAGCTGTAGCAAAAATTAACCTGGAAACACACCGCAACAATGATTATTATCCAAGTGGCCACATTTCCTTGTTTGAGGTCATTTTATATCATGCGATGACTACTTACTGAATACTAAGTGTAGTCCCGTGGCGACTATGGGTCGTGGCGATTTCTCTTCTGCATGTGGAGTGTGTGAACACTTAAATGCATTTGGTATGTTACCTGACAAAGAATTCACCTTTGAGGAAGGGCCGAGGTGTCAGCCAAGCTCCGCCACTCTCTCCCACGCATCGTATGTCAGGGGTAACCCGACGTATAATGCTTGATCGCCCAGAGTACCATTATTTTTCGTTTAATATAAATTTCATTAAAGAATTACAATTTATCTTGCCAAAACGAAGTTTTTGCAAGATATGTTAGTCAGCTTGTATGTTTTTTTTTTTTGACTGTAATCACGTATAAAAAAATCTGCAGAGCACAGTTATCATTGGAAATTTTTGTAATTTCGCATATCAGAGGCCTATAGAGGTCCCTTTCAGTGCACAAAATTTTGAAGGTCAAGGTCAAAGGTCAAGGTCACTTTGTCGCAAATCAGGGGAGTCGACGAAACCCTTATTTTTTGAGTAATTTTTATCGGATCGTCTTCAAACTTCATGGGAATATAGTTCATGGTCTGGCGCTCAGGTGATTAATTTTTGGTGGCGATTGGCCTTGACCTTCATGGTTAGCACCTGAGGTCAAACATATTTGACCCCAAGGTCAAATTTTCAAGTTTTAGGAACCATATCGTGTCGTACCTCAAATTGAACGCCTCGATGAGTGCTTTCGAGATATGTCAAGCTTGAGACATTATGACGTTATTTGGTGACGTTATGAGGCAAACGCATATTTTTCATGGTTACTCTGTAGAACGATTCTCATCGGAATCTCTCGTAGGCAGATATTCCTCAAGGAGTCGCTCCTGGTGGATAGCAGCTCTGTTCACCTCAGTGTGACCTTAAAGAAGTCACACGTGGTCACCTTTTGGCAAGATACGGGTCACCCTGCAGGTGACATTGGTTTATTTTTTTTGTTTGTTTGTTATCTTGCCAAAACGAAGTTTTTGCAAGATATGTTTGTCAGCTTGTATGTTTTTTTATTCATTTTTTTTTTTTTTGTCTGTAATCACGTATAAAAAAATTCTGCAGAGCACAGTTATCATTGGAAATTTTTGTAATTTCGCATATCAGAGGCCTATAGAGGTCCCTTTCAGCGCATAAAATTTTGAAGGTCAAGGTCAAGGTCACTTTGTCGCAAATCAGGGGAGTCGACGAAACCCTTATTTTTTGAGTAATTTTGATCAGATCGTCTTCAAACTTCATGGGAATATAGTTCATGGTCTGGCGCTCAGCTGATTAATTTTTGGTGGCGATGGGCCTTGACCTTCATGGTTAGCGCCTGAGGTCAAACATATTTGACCCCAAGGTCAAATTTTTTAGTTTTAGGAACCATATCGTGTAGTACCTCAAATTGAACACCTCGATGAGTGCTTTCTAGATATGTCAAGCTTGAGACATTATGACGTCATTTGGTGACGTTATGAGGCAAACGCATATTTTTCATGGTTGCTCTGTAGAACGATTCTCATCGGAATCTCTAGTAGGCAGATATTCCTCAAGGAGTCGCTCTTGGTGGATAGCAGCTCTGTTCACCTCAGTGTGACCTTAAAGAAGTCACACGTGGTCACCTTTTGGCAAGATACGGGTCACCCTGCAGGTGACATTGGTTTATTTTTTTTATTGCAACGTTGACCTCATGCATGCTACAACTAGAAAGTTCATAGAACACCTTACCCCATGTGGTCTTGAGAAAAAGGATATGGGAAGAGTCATTTAAACTCTTGCTTTGCATTTCCAAGCATGGTATATGTTTGTTTTGTTTGTGAATCTTCCATAACAGGCATGATGGGAACCATACAAAGCTGATGGGTGACAAAATGACAGTTTCGGAACAATCTTTGACAAAAAGATGCACAAAATAAACAGTGCGAGGCGTTGCCATATTTGTCAAAATGCAGAATCTCAAACAGTTAATAATGCTGCCATCGGGGCACGAGATGGCGTTAATGCTGATTCTGGTAGGCTTTCTCATCGCTACTCTGCCCTCAGAGCATGAATATTTTTCCAAGTACTGTGAAACGGAAGGTTTTGGAAAGTGCTAAAAAGGCGAATTGTGTTCAAAAGTAGTCAAGTCTACAATTCAATTGAAATTAGATAAAGATTTTCAAAGTTGTAGAAAATAAAAATTTCAGAAGTTTATCACCATTGATGCAGCATCTTTTACACCATCTTATTAACATGTTGCATTAGTCGTGCCTGTTGTTCGTGTCCTTTTTGACATCGTTTAAAACAGTAAGCTTCCTGTTTGGAATGATTCACAATTTTGTTTGACTGCCAGACGGTTAGTCAGATGAAGAAAAAATTATTTCAATCCTCTCTGCACCTGCGCTACCTCGAACCCAAGCCCCGAAGAGCTCTGGACTAATTCAGAGTACTGCTACACTACAGGTTCTTTTTATGATTCATGTTTCGATTCGTATTCGAAATACAACATTCGATTAAAACTAAGTTGTTCCTTGATCATAAACTGACGATCATTTTATGATCATAAACCTCTTAAAGTAATCGGCCCAGCGGGCCTTCACTTCGGACTCCTCTGTCAAGAGCTGATCACCCTCTGCTCTAACTGCAGTACACCGAGGGACGGGCTTGGATGAACGCAATGCGTGAATTCTCCTGTAAGCAGGACAAGAATCACTTGTCCACAGGTGATGCTTTACCCCCTCACAGATTCCTCGGACATAGGCCTCCTTGTCCACTCTTAGCGCACATACAATTTTACGCCTCAGCTCCCTGAACAGCTCAGCTCTGCCATTCAGCCTGGCCCTGCGACTGGTCAATGGTATCTAGTGTCCCTTGAGAGACAAAATTATTCTTTGCCCTACGGTGAGTTCCAAGACATCCACCGGCAACATCAAGGACAGTGGTCTTGAAGGCACTCCACAACTCTTCAGGGCCTCCCAATGCACCCAGACTCCCCAAATCTGCACTCAGCCTGTTCGCAAACTCCTCAGCTACCCTCTCATCCTTGAGCTTCCCAACATCAAGCCTGGGCTGGGATGGTACCATTCTCTTGGATTTAAGGTGCAACTTAAGAGTTGCAACAACAAGCCGGTGGTCAGTATTGAGGAACTGAGCACTCTGGTAGACCCTGCAGTTCTGGATCATCCTCCTATCTCGACCATCAATGAGCACATGGTTAATATCCTTTGCCACACCACCAGCGTTGGGATACAAAGTCCAGCGATGAGCTTGTGTGCGCTGAAACCATGAACCAGCCACCCTAAGTCCATGACTTCTTGCAAAGTCAAGGAACTTAGTGATATTCAGGGTCACAGTTCCAGACCCTTGGAGACCAACACACATCTCATAGCCATCCCAATCGGTTCCAGTCGATGCATTGAAATCCCCCAAGACTAGAAGTGTATCTCGTCTGGGGCACTGATCAACCATAGACTCGAGCATGGCGTAGAATGTGTCCTTCACGGTGAGATTCTCTGGTATGACAGACCTTCACTCCCTTCTCCGGTATGACAGACCTGAGCCTCGTCCTGGTGGAGGAGTTGCTCTCTTCATCAAAGACTATTCCTCACTCTCCATGCACTGCCCTCACTCCCCCACACCCCCAGGAATACCTCTGGCTACAGCTTCCCCTCCACTCCCACCTCATGTTTATATGTGTGCTGTACCGTCCACCTAACAGTGATGACTCCATCTACACCTCACTAACCGAAAACATGGACCATCTTCTATCTTCTCATCCAAACTCTCTCTTCCTCTTATGTGGCGACTTCAATTGTCCGTCATGCCAGTTGGTTCGGTGTGGGTACCTCTCTCACCTGTCATGGCACTTCAGCAAAAGCTTTCTGCGACTCATTGGGACTGACTCAATTGGTCAACTTCCCAACCCGGATCTCAACCAATGGTACTCCATCTCTTCTGGATCTGATTTTGGCAAATTTCCCTGACAATATCTGCTGCTCTTCCTCTGCTCCAATCGGTTCTTCTGACCACGTCCTTGTCAAAGTGGACATCTCTCTGGCTGTTATCAGAGAACTACCTCACCGCCATCGAGTCTGGCATTTCACTCAAGCCGACTGGCAGGGTCTCCAAGCAGCCATCAAACTTATAGACTGGTCTCCTATCGCTACTTTCTCCAACATCAACTCATCCTGGGAATTCTTTCAAAGAAACTTGCTCTCCCTCATGCACAGATTTATCCCCTCTCGTCTTCAGTTGTCCAACCCTTCCTCCCGCCCTTGGTTTACTGAAGCTTGTGGCGAGGCAGTTGTCCTGAAACAACTTGCCTTTGCCTCATGGAAAGCAAACCCAACTGAGGGCAATCTCAGTTCCTTCCATAAAGTTCGGAACAAGTGTGTATCTACCCTGAAGAGAGCCAGAAAACAACATCTTTCTAATCTCAAGTCTGAACTCTCAAACTTCTCTCCCTCCTCGAAATCCTGGTGGCGTCTAATCAAATCTGTTTCTGGTGTATGTTCCCCCTCCATCCCCTGCCTTACCTCAAATGGCCGCACTGCTGATACCGCACGTGAAAAAGCTGAATGCCTAAACTCGGTGTTTGCAGCTAAATCTTGTGTCAAAAACCCATCACTTTCTCTACCCACCTTATTCAGTCGCACCCAACTGTCCCTGGACTCTGTGTCCTTTTCTCCTGACAAGGTAGAGAGCTTGCTGTCAAACCTCGACTCAGATTCTGCAACCGGTCCTGACGGCATCAGCCCACGTGTCCTCAAAGCCTGCTCTTCTGCTCTTGCTCACCCTCTCTCTGTTCTATTCACCATCTCATTTGCTCAAGGTCATCTGCCATCTGCTTGGAAATCTGCAAACATTACTGTCCTGCATAAAGAAGGTGTAAAAACAGATCACTGCAACTACAGACCAATCAGCCTTCTTCCAATCAACAGCAAGGTTATGCAATTTCCAGCAGCAAAGCTCCTCGAGTGGGTTGTGAAACTTCATTGCGAAAGTATAATCATAAACAATGAAAGTATAATCTTAATCAATGAAATGAAATCATTCTTTTTCTCTGACAATCACATCTCAGATCATCAATTTGGTTTCAGACCAGGTCACTCTACCTTGGACATGCTGCTTCTGCTCTCCCAACAATGGATGGAGGTTCTCAATGCCAGACAGGAAATCCGAGCCGTATCCCTGGATATATCACGTGCTTTTGACACGTCTGGCACCCTGCCCTGCTCACCAAACTCTTCCCATGATATCCAAGGCCATCTCCACTCATGGCTCGCATACTTCCTCTCCTGTCACAGTCAACGTGTGGCCCTAAATAGAGTTCTTTCATCCCCTCTTCCTGTCCAGGCTGGAGTTCCTCAAGGTAGCGTTCTGGGCCCTGTTCTTTTTCTGGTTTTCATCAACGATCTCTCCGACTCTCTGGAAAATCCTCTATATCTCTTTGCTGATGACTCCACCCTCTGCCGTACCATCGGTCATCCCTCACACCAGCGAGCAGCAGCTTCTTCGCTCACTGCAGATCTGGATAAAATCACAAACTGGTCCAACACGTGGAACATGTCTTTCAATCCGGACAAATCTCACACTCTTACTATGTCTCTTCGAAAGGACCATTTAGAAAACCCACCCATCCACTTTCTCAACAATCCTCTGGAAGAAGTCCTTTCTTTCAAGCTTCTGGGTCTCACTATCTGCCATGACCTTTTATTTCCTGGGAAAGCCATATTTCAAACCTCGCCTCCAAAGTCAGTCGCCGACTGGGAATCCTCCGTCGTGCAGTCTTTCCTCAGCCCTCCTGAGCTCCTGGCCACTTACAAAGCTTTTGTCCGTAGCCTGATGGAGTACTGCTCTCCCCTCTGGGCTGGTGCTCCTGCCTCCCACCTTTCTCAGCTTCACGCTGTAGAAACCAGGGCATTTCGGATCATCGGCATCTCCCGCAATGAGGCTGAGTCTTTGGGCCTCTCACTCAATCACCGCAGGGTGGCCGGTGGTCTTTCTGTCTTCTACCGTCTCCGCTCCAGCCTTGCCCCCCTGCTCTCTCTGCGATTTGTCCCCACCACATTTCCTCAGGGCGCTCAAGGTCCGCCAACAACCCCCTTCTGGTAAAACTACCAAAATCACGAATCACTGCTCATCTTCACTCTTTCATTCCTCTTTTTGCCCGCCTTTGGAATAAACTCCCTCACTCTATTCTTTCCCATTCTTCCCTCCAGGCTTTCAAAACAGCTGTTCACCACCACCTCTTATCATCCCCTATCCAAATCCTCGATCTTTTCTACCCCCGATAATCCACCTAAGCCCACTTCCTTCAAATTCTCTGCTTTCCTTCCTGAAAGTCCCTGTAATGTCCATCTTCTATTCCCCATGTTCCCCGTCCCATCCCTCTCCCTTCCACAGATCTCCTAATCTGTCTGTTCCCCACTGTTTTGTCCCCCCCACTCCCGCCCCTCTTGCCTCATGCCCCCTTGATGTGCGTTGTGCGTTAGCTCTCACACGAGCCTCAACAAGGTATACAAAAAAAAATTAAAAAATCACTCGCCTCAGTCGGAGCATCAACAGAAACAATCAACGACACGCAAGGAGTGATGAATCCTTAGTCTCATAATACGCTCGTTGACCGGTGTTACCTCAATTATCATTGGAGTCAGCTTATTGGACACAGCTACAGCAACTCCTTGGGCATGGTAACCATCAGAGCGACCAGACCAATAGTTGGTGTAACCACCCGCCATGATCTTGCCGCAATCCGGTCTCCGAACCTCAGAGAGTGCTGCAATACCGATGTCCAAACGCTTGAGCTCAAATGATAACAGAGACAGGTGATCATCCTCTCTTGGGGATAGGACATTTCAGGCACCCACCCGAAAGGACCGCCTCAGGTTAACCCAAGGAGATCGCCGTCTGGTGTACGACACCTCAGCACCACTCCGACACACTCTCCTGCAATCTGACCCGGGAATGTGACCCCATGTTTTCCCTCCTATCATCAAAGATTGTGGGTCCCGAAGGCTTTGCCCCAATCCCATCATCCGGTGAGCTGCCCTGCGAAGGCAAGCTGCACAGGAGGTACTGTATTTCCACGGAGTGGTTTTTAGGTTGTTGTCAAAGGAAAAAGGGATCACACTGATTATACTTCCACAGATTTGATTTTTCCCTATTATAATAAGTGTTGTTATATCCTTAAGAGTTCATGGAAATCCCTTGAAAGTGCTTTTGGTTTCAAACTACAATGATTTATTTTGTTATCATGTCTCAATTAATAAATATCCTACTGGACTCATATTTTTGGATCACACTGTATATTGTCATGGGAAGATAACTCCAAAAACCTGGCGTGTCTATAAAAAGACCATGGACGCCATCCACGGCACTCACCTGTGGCAGGATATTCACTCCCAGGGTCGGTTTATCTTACCTGCGAGATAAGATGAATTTAGCAAATGGGAAACAGTGCCTGTGACTGCATTCTGCCTACTATTTGGCCAAGCAAACCAAAGTTATGCATTGCACTCCATTGTCCACCATTTCAATTATTCACTTGGATCAATTGTCCTGAGAGCAGGACCTCAGATCAAACCCGAGAAGGATAAGTCAAGACACAAAATCAACTCTTTCATTAATTTATTTCACACAAGCAATTGAGTGGGAAATTGGTGGCAGGAATGGCAGTTTCGGAATTTGAATGGGAATATGGCAGGAGAAGTGTTATTAAAAGCTTTTAAAGGAAGAAACGTTTCATTCAATGAAGATTTGGCTTGGGGATATTTAAAAGAATGGATTTGGGTTCCAGGGATGCACTGGAGATAATGATGGGATACTTGAGCTGGATGTGATGATGCGCATTGCAAGGGAATTCAATGCGCAATTCGGAGTTGCAAAACCAGGTGAAGAGGAATGCATTGGTAAATTTGGTTGGGGAGCGAGGAAAAGAGAGGGTCAAGAGCTGGTGGAGCTTGTGGCAAGGAACCATAAGATCCACCCAGCATCGCCACAAGGTGGTGTTGGGCCATTCCTGCAAGGGGATGGGGCATGGAATCTATCTCTCTCTGTCTGTCTGTCTGTCTGTCTGTCTGTCTGTCTGTCTGTCTGTCTGTCTGTGTGTCTGTGTCTCTCTCTCTCTCTCTCTCTCTCTCTCTCTCTCTCTCTCTCTCTCTCTCTCTCTCTCTCTCTCTCTCTCTCTCTCTCTCTCCCTCTCTCCCTCTCTCCCTCTCTCCCTCTCTCCCTCTCTCCCTCTCTCCCTCTCTCCCTCTCTCCCTCTCTCCCTCTCTCCCTCTCTCCCTCTCTCCCTCTCTCCCTCTCTCCCTCTCTCCCTCTCTCCCTCTCTCCCTCTCTCCCTCTCTCCCTCTCTCCCTCTCTCCCTCTCTCCCTCTCTCCCTCTCTCCCTCTCTCTCTCTCTCTCTCTCTCTCTCCCTCTCTCTCTCTCTCCATACAGGCACCAATCTCAGGCCTGGCCCACACCACTACTTGGGCCTCAAGGAGGTGAAGGCGCCCTAGGATCCGAAGGAATGGCGCATGGGGATCTGCCCCACGAGCAGACTTCAACCGAGTCCGAACTAAGCATCCTTGCGACTCTCCCTACAAATGGTTCCTGGTGTTATACGCCAGTGCTTCACTGGACCTGCACCCATCATTGGGATGTAGTCCATGGCAATGCAGGTCATCATTCGATCTCTAAGATCGTCTCGTGTCTCAGGGAAGCGAGGAACTTAACCGCCGTAGGGCTGGTGGGTTGGACACGTGATCATGTAAGAGTGTGGGAAGCAATTGACAGAATCTAACTCTGCCATGGTTATCTACCCTCCACCAGCCACTGCCAGGTAGGGCCGGTACAAGCAAGCCAAATGAGCATTCCAACTGGAGCCGTAGGCAGGCAAAGCCCAAGCCCGCCTGGTCTAGTGACCAGCGACGCGTCCGGCCTTTAGCATGGCCAGGCCTCGATGAGGCATGAGTCCAAAGCCACCCAGCTGTTTGTGGGCATACAGGACTATACCCCAGTGCCTGGCCCAAGAGGCCAGACTGGGGTGTACCATCCGTAGAACCTCGGCGATCCATGCAGCGCAGTTGGGGTGCCACTCGGCGAGGTCCCAGGCTGCGGTCCGAGCACAGTCCACCAGTTCGGAGCCAGGTGCTGACCATCTCCTTGAGGGGATATGCTTAGACTCATTGGCTGAAGGACATCTCACAGCACCTCACCTCCACATGCTGAGACCATCGTGAGAAACTCTTGCTCCCTCATTTCCGACCAATCCAGTTTGATATCTGGGCTGGCGAACTCTGCAGGGGATGCCTTGCACGTTCACCTGGACCTCCCAGCACACTGAGAAAACCTCTTCGAGGACGATCCCATAGTGCACTGATTGATGATGCTTGCCCGCAGAGAAGTGACCGACTGAAAGGGGACCACCTTGCTGTAGGCCAGCACCACCAATGGAGACCGGGTGCCGACCTGTGCCATCACCACAGGTCCGGAATGGTTGAAGGGCTCGTGTCCCATGACCATCTAGGTGCCCATTTGCATCTTGCAGATGAAATCCTGCGAAGCAGGAATGAGGAACTGTCAGATTGAGTTTGTGATTGTTTTATTTTTGGAGTGAACAAGAGTTTTTGTTGTTTTAAAAAAAATTGTAGCGAGGAGGGGGAACAGGATCAAACTGAGGGATCGGAAATGGCAATACTGTACAGTACGTGGGAGAAAGAAAAATGCAAAATCTAAGCAGTGGGGTTAAAGCAGAGACAGGAGCAACATGCGAAAGACATTGCCACAAGGTGCAAACTTAATGAAGAACTTCACATGCCAAGTTCAATTAGGCACTCAAAATCAAGGCAACAACTACGAGTTTCATTCCCCTGTGGAATCTTACTGTTTTATCCTGGAACGATTCCAAACAAAAAAGCCATTTCTCATCAAATATGTAAATCTTTAAGTCTATTTTCCAACTTAATTTGTGGAATAATAACATCTTATGATACAACAAAGGTGTTTTAACAATGCAACACCACTCCCTCCCTCCCTCCCTCCTCCTCCTCCCCCCACAACTCTTAACAGCATTGCATTCACAAAAATCCACAAATTCGTTTTTATCATACACCTAAATTACCAAAAGGTCATATTTTGACGAGCACACTGAGAAATTGAATCGAGCTAAAGGTAATCGTAACTGCATGACAGGTGGTATTTGGGAGGGTTGGTTATCGTGTGTGTATAATTTTGGGGTCGAAAGTTACACTATTTTTGTCAGGGTAATATGTAGATTTGCCAAAGGCCTAATGGAACAAACATTAATTTTTTATGCCTTCCTTTGGTGAGTACAATACTGTACATACAGTACATCCTCTCAAGAAAATGGCTTTTGAGATAGGCTTACAGTAAGTTTTGATTGGTGTGAAAGCTGGAGGAGTGAATTCTGTAAGCATTCACTAGTAACTCAGGCAGGTTTAACTGGCTCCGCTATCAAACTGTGAGGTTAACTGTGATTCACCACTCCATTCCTAGAGCGCTTCAATGACTGTGACTGCCCTAGTATGTACGAGTCCTGCAAAGACTTCTTGTTCTTCATGGGAGTCAGTGCAACTCTCCCTACACTCACTCTGCTTTTCCCATTGGTTGGTTCACTTATCTGTCCTCCAGGTGTTCCCCGAATGTCATCACGTACGTAATGATCAACAATCTCATTATTGTTTTAGTTATTTTTTATCTTACTTTACAGCAGTCCATGACATCCACACTCATTCCACTAGATCATAAGATAACTTATTTCTACCTTTTACTCGCACATCATACTCTATTAATAAACTATGTTATTATATTATGGGGCACGTCTTTGGAATAGTATTGATGGAACAGAGCAGTAAAGGCACAGGAGGGTGGGGAGGGGGGGGAGAACATTTATTGTTGTTACCTTTGCCGAATAATTTGGAGAGGGTATTGCATTTGGGTCCGTTTGTTTGTTTGTCTGTCTGTCTGTCTGTCTGTTTGTTTGTTTGTCCGCCAAGAACTTTCGTGTTTTTCTCTGTAACCGCTTGTCGGACGGATCGAGACAAAATTTTCACCACTGGTGTGGAAACTCATGCAGAAAGTTTTAATGATACTTAAGACATCATAGGCCAAGTGGTGTGACAGCCATATTGGAAAAACGGAAAAACTTTGGACCTCTGTATATCTGAAACCGCACCAAGCAAAAACTTGAAACTTGGCAAATAGCAAGTACTCATGGGAATGAGTGTGGTATTATTATGATGTCATCATAATCGCAGATGTAGAACGCCACATCCGATCAGTGAAAAATGTTGAGGGTCATCTAGGGATAAAATGGTCCACAAAAAGAAAATTTTATGCCGTCATCGGCCACGTGATTCGGTAGCCATATTGGTGTTGGTTTTTTTTAATCCTTCAAAAACTTTCTTCTTTGAAATGGCTGAAAAGATTGAGGCAAAACTTTACCCATATGACCGCCTATGCATGAGGAACAAAAGGGTCACACACATGATGTTATAGGTTACATTATTTTGCAGTCATATTGGATTTACCCTAAAACCTATGAAAATACACCACTCAAAAGAAGTCCTGTCGAGAGTTTGCAATCTCTGATTGCTCTTTTTCGTGTTTTTCTTTTGTTTTCGTGTCTGTGAGTTGGTTTAAGCCTCCTAACAAACGAAATTTGATCTCGTATTATTGAAACCTTCCTTTCTTGCACATCGATTTGTTATTCACTCTTGCAAGTCTTCACCTTATTGTTATTTCGTTTTTTAAATCTGTTTATTCTTGTTATTGTTATTCACAGTATTCTTGACCATGTTTCCTTAATTCTTTGGCATTTGGTAGTTTTGCTCTAATTTATCGTTTGTCATTTATATTGTTAGTCATTAGGAATCTCACGACAAGCCTTGGCTTCTGAGTATGAATATGCCTCCATATTTGCTTGTGTATATTGTTACGGCTGTAGAAATTCGCATTACACCATAAAGGACCCTTAGGTGAGATATCTTCATAGGTACATGTGTAGTTATCCCAAACCCGTTGTATAGAGGGAATTTATGTGATCTATCTGGGCTGCGACGCTTTGAGTCAGTCGTTTTTCTTTTTCTATCTTTTATTTCAAACACACAACATTTCAACAACCACGCCATCCCCATCACAGCACCAACCACACTGCAACCACGCCACCTCCACCATCTACGCTACTACATCTTCGCCACTACGTCCGCTTCCGAACGGCAAACAAAGGCGCCAAGGAGGGAACTGCGAGGATGCGCAGGTTTCCTCGCCTGTTCCTTCTGTTTGACTTCCCCGTGCTTTGGAGTGGAGGAGGGGCGATGCAGGTCAAAGGTCAGAGGTCATGTAAAGGAGGGGCCTCTTTTTGGGGGAATAATTCTCTGGCCTAGAGCCAAAAACTGACTCCCCCGGCTCCCGCACGGGGCGGGGTGGAGGGAAAGCGTGAGGGACCGCCCTTTTCGGGAACCCTCTCGAAGGAAGGTGGAGCCGAGAACGGGGCGGGGCGACGGGCGGGCGCGCTGTCGCCTCTTCCTCGGCAGCCTCTTCCTCTTCAGCCTCTTCCTCTTCAGCCTCTTCCTCGGGAGCCTCTTCCTCGGGAGCCTCTTCCTCGGGAGCGCTTCCTCTTCAGCCTCTTCCTCTGGCACGCTTCCTCTTCCGCTCCTTCCTCCTCGTCTTGGCTGGTGGTCTGGTTGGTCGTCGGTTGGTTTTTGTGGAGAGTTGTTCTTCGGGAAGAGGTCCTGCGCCCGCCCCTTGGTGAGCGACCCTGTCACGAAGGCACGGACGGGAGACGCGGCAGCGCCCGTTGCGAGGTGGACCTGCGCGTCCGGACGGGGAGTGCCGGAGAGGGTTCGCCGGCCGCGAGAGAGGTCGGGGCCAGGCGTGACCACGCTGACGGTCGCGGGAGAGGGACTCACCAGCCATAAAAGGTAAGTCGCGACTTCTTTCTTTCTTTTCCTTCCTTTGCTTTTTGTATAAATGACTGTGGGAGGCGTCTGTCCGACAAGTAGAACTGCTTAAGTGTTGCCGTGTGTACGTGTATTCAGTTGTAGCTCTGCATCGTTTCTTTTGTTTTAATTGCTTTATGTGCATTACTGTATGACTGCAAATACGTACCTTACGTGCTTGTCTGTGTGTTTGTGTGTGAATAAAATGCTTGCTTGTTGAACTGTTCCCGCTCTGCTTCGTCTCTTTTCCTTTTTTATTGACCCTCCATCTTGCATCACGGAAAGGGGTTCGTAGTGGGTGCAACATCCCGGTAATTAATCGGAACCGTCAAGGCCGACGATAACACCGCTCGGTTATCACTGTAGCACGGAACGGACCGCTTAAGCGGTTTGTGTCCGGAGTCGGCCTGTGGCGTGGTACGATCGCCTGGTCGACCATTCGCGCAGGTACTTGGGTAGATCGAATTTGGCGAGTGACCCTATCCTGCGCGAGTGGGCAATTGGCACAGCCGTGGTGGGGTTAAACCCCCACCCGTGACTAGCTCCCGGCGTTGTTCCGAGAGGGTCACGACAGAATTGTCCGTCCGGTGGGCGACGTGCTGCGATTCGAGTTACGTGGCCGCCGCACGTCGGCGGGCGCGAATTCGCAACAATATATTATTTTGATCGTATCTTGAGTTCATCAAGTTCCAGAAGTATTACTTTCATTTATTTTTGTTTTCCTGTACTTATATTGGCAAGGATGAAAATGTTTTTTTTAAATTGAAATTGAAAAAAATTGTTTTATTTCATTATTTATATTTTACGAAGCCATTTGGTAGGAGGGAGAAATAACTTGCGAAAATTAAATGATGTTGAGAGGAAAGAATAAGGTGTTGGGGAGTTGGAAAGGAATTACAAATATAAAGGCAAGAGGTTGACAGGAGAAAGGATCAGAGAGTAATGTTAAAATACATGGGAGTGAAGAGGGAGAGGGAAGGGGGGGGGGATAAGGGGGTAGCAATTCTTAAGAAAACATTTAACATATTGTTGCGAATTCGCGCCCGCCGGCGTGCGATCGGCCACCTAACTCGAATCGTGGCACGTCGCCCACCGGACGGACAATTCTGTCATGAGCCTCTCGGAACAACGCCGGGAGCTAGTCACGGGTGGGGGTTTAACCTCACCACGATCGTGCCAATTGCCCACCTGCGCAGGATAGGGTTGCTCGCCAAATTCGATCTACCTAAGTACCTGCGCAAATGGTCGACCGGGCTATCGTACCACGCCACAGGCCGACTCTGGACAGGAACCGCTTAAGCGGTCTGTTCCGTGCTACAGTGATAACCGAGCGGTGTTATCGTCGGCCTTGACGGTTCCGATTAATTACCGGGATGCTGCACCCACTACGAACCCCTTACGTGATGCAAGATGGAGGGTCAATAAAAAGGAAAAGAGACGAAGCAGAGCGGGAACAGTCAACAAGCAAGCGTTTTATTCACACACACACAGACAAGCACGTATATACAGCCATACAATTATGCACAGAAAGAAAATGTAACAAAAGAAACGATGCAGAGCTACAACCGAATACGCGTACACACGGCAACACTTAAACAGTTCTACTTCACAGACGGCGCCAACACACACATTCATACAAAAAGCAAAGGAAGGAAAAGAAAGACAGAAGTCGCGACTTCCCTTTTATGGCTGGTGAGTCCCTCTCCCACAACCGCCAGCATGGTCGCGCCTGGCCCCGACCTCTCTCGCGGCCGGTGAACCCTCTCTGGCACTCCCCGTCCGGACGCGCAGGTCCACCTCACTACTAGTGCTCCCGCGTCTCCCGTCCGTGCCTTCGTGACAGGGCCGCTCGCCAAGGCGCGGGCGCAGGACCTCTTCCCGAAGACCAACTCTCCACAAAAACCAACCGAAGACTAACCAGACCACCAGCCAAGACGAAGAGGAAGAGGAAGCGCCCCAAGAGGAAGAGGCTCAAGAGGAAGAGGCGCCCGAGGAGGAGACGACAGAGGAAGAGGCTCAAGAGGAACAGGCGACAGAGGAAGAGGCTGAAGAGGAAGCGGCTCAAGAGTAAGCGCTCCCGAGGAAGAGGCTGAAGAGGAAGAGGCTGAAGAGGAAGCGCAAGCGTGCCGGCCCGTGTCCGTCTTTTATAGAGCCGGGCTCCGCCCTTCGCCCCGCCCCGTTCTCGGCTCCACCTTCCTTCGAGAGGGTTCCCGAAAAGGGCGTTCCCTCACGCTTTCCCTCCACCCCGCCCCGTGCGGGGGCCGGGGGAGTCAGTTTTTGGCTCTGGGCCAGAGAATTATTCCCCAAAATGAGACCCTCCTTTACATGACCTCTGACCTTTGACCTGCATCGCCCCTCCTCCACTCCAAAGCGCGGGGAAGTCAAACGGGAGAAACAGGCGGGGAAACCTGCGCATCCTCGTAGTTCCCTCCTTGGCGCCTTTGTTTGCCGTTCGGAAGCAGACGTAGTGGCGAAGATGTAATAGCGTAGATGGTGGAGGTGGCGTGGTTGCAGTGCGATTGGCGCTGTGATGGGGATGGCGTGGTTGTTGAGATGCTGTTTGTTTGAAATAAAAGATAGAACAGAAAAATGGCTAACTGGAGGATCGCAGCCAGAATGGATCACATAAATTCCCTCTATACAACGGGTTTGGGCTAACTACACATGTACCTATGAAGATATCTCACCTGAGGGCCCTTTATGGTGTAATGCGAATTTCCACAGCCGTAACAATATTATGTAATACTAGCAGAGGACCTTCTCTACTGGTGAACTACACTTCTAGCAGAGGACCTTCTCCGCTGGTGAACTTGTTCCAAGCATGTAACACTTTCTTCGAATGCATTCTTTTATTTGGGCAATGTATTGGTAACTGACAGTTCTGTAATGGCAAAAAACAAAATAACCAGGTTACATGTTTGAAGCAAAAACATACCAACTGTTTATAATTCAAAACACCTCACTGCACTGCCTCCCTCTCCCTCCACCTCCCATCCAAGACCACCAACAAAGATTTTTTTTTTAAACACCCCTATACATTAATTGGGGTCATTCTGATCCTATGTCACAAGTGTGGATGTTATCAGCCCCAAACTATAGGAGGAGTAGTGTGACAAACAAACACACATGCACACACCAGTCCATGAATTATAGTAAGGATATAGATGACCCCTATATCTCATCTTTCCTACAACCTCATGCTCCTGCCTTTTCCATTGAGATTACTACTCAAGATCTCTCCTATACCCATTCCCTAACTTTTATACAGTCAATAACCCTCTACCCCCTTTCCCTTCCTGAACTTTCGTGCATCTGTGTGTTGTTGTCCAGTTGATCCCCTCCACCCTCCATTAATCTGTTAACCCACCACTTTGCCATTTTGCTTTTCTTTCAGCCTCCACTTCTATGGAACAAAAAAAACCCCAAGCTTATTTTTCTATCTTCAATTACTCACTTGCACCCACGACTTTCCTTACAGCTTCATCCTCTCTCATCATCCATCGATCACTATCATCCAATTCAATTCAAATCAATTTATGTCTCAAGAAGCACTTTTCATTTTAAATAAGATCTCAAAGCACTTATTTTTTTCTAAGAAGAGTGGAAATTAAAAGCGAGTTATAAATTAAAAATGACATTAACAAGGGTAGACATTGAGATGAAAAAAGATAAGACTTTGAAAGAGATTTAAAAAAAAACTGTCTCATGAGGCAGTGTGGATTTTAAAAAGAAGGAAGTTCCATAGTCTGGGAAGAAATAGCAAACCACCAAGTATAACCCTTGCCGATAAAGTGCTTCGGCAGCATCAACGCTTTGCAAAAAGTATGGTACATCAGAATCAAAATTCTAGATTTATTTCATATTTTACATCTTAAGTAATGAAATGTGAAATTTCTAATTCAAAAGCAGCACAATGGCAATGAACTAGCATGCACACCATTAATATTTTGTACAGTCAGCATTGTTGTCATCTGTTTATTATCTCTGCCATGCCTGGTGTTGGCTTAATGGTTAGTGTGGTGGGCTTGTGCATCCTAACATCCTGAGTTCAAATCCCCCTTTTCTGTTGAATTAATACCAGGTGGGGTTAACTCTGCCTGTCATCCTTCTGAGGTTGGCAAAATGAGTGCCAGCTTGCTGCTATCCTGTGTTGGAGTGGTGACCCATCCAGGATTGTGCCCAATAGCTAAGGATACTGCTTAGGCAGCACCAACGCTCTGCACAGAGTATGATCTCATTTGATGGATGGATTACCTCTGTCATCGAAGGTGAAGGAGGTTATGTTTTCACCCCTTTCTGTGTGTTTGTTACTTGCAAAATCGAAGATTTTTCAAGTGTATTAGTTTGTCGATTTTGTTATTCTGTCTGTCTGTCTGTCTGTCTGTCTCTGTATCTGTTTGTCGCCTACAGGTCACAATTTTAAACCGATCTTCACGAAACTTCGCCACATGGCAGAGTTTGTCATAAGGAAGAAGCCTATTGTTTTTGAAGTCAAAAGATCAACATAGGCCAAAGCTTAACAACTTATGTGAGATTTCTAAATTCATCAATTTTCATCCAATTGAAATGAAATTTGAAGAGGATATATATTTAAGGTCACTGAATTCAATGAGCCTATTCTTTATGAGATCAACATGGACCAAAAGGTCAACATAGACCCAAGGTCAACAACTATGGTGGTATTTATAAAATCCTCAATTTTCATCCGATTCACTTGAATTTTAAAGAGGATATATATTTCAGGTCATTGAATTTAACCACCAATTATTTTTGAGGTCAAATTTGTTTTCTGGATTTTGCAAGTATTGTACTCTCATGACATCTTCATCTTGTTTGTTTGTTGGGTGGTCGCTAGACTACCATTATGCTCAGGTTTTCCGTCTGTCTGTATGTTTGTATGTTTGTTTGTAATGGACAGCTCTGGAGGCCAGAGGAGTCAACCGATTTTGATGAAACTTGACAGGTAGGTTCATACCAGGATCTAGTTGTATACTTTTGAGCACCATTGCTATGGACACCACCGTTGCCTAGCAACGGGACTTTGAAATTGTTTTTAAAATCCTAAAAAATCAAAAATCGGCTACCGCGCTTTTATGCGCACTATAATCAACCTCTTTGTCAAAAAATTTCAGCCCGATCCGTTAAAAACTGTATGACTAGTATGCAATTACGTAGCGACCATCCATGTCACCTCCCGGCTTGTCTGTTTGTTTGTGTGCAGGATACCTCAAAAAAGTTGCAGACGGATTCGGTCAAAATTTGGTGGACATGATGGGTGTGTGGCAAGGATGAATTGATTCGATTTTGGTGAAGATCCGAATGTGGATCTGGATACGAGAATTATTTAATTTTTAAAGTGATTCTTCACCATTGAGAGATAGGGCCAAAAACGATATAGCATTGGAGAGCATGATATTTCAAAAATGTATTGGGACTGATGTGTTCTCGTGGATCAGGCATTACGTTGCAGAGGTATGCGCTCTACCGAGTGCCCTTCTCGTTAAATATGAAAATATATTGGAAATTCTGATGAACTGTACAAACCATGTGTCAGAGACCCTCCTCCTTGCCCTAATACAAAGTGTGCATTCGAACTTTCACTGCATGTTGTAAAACCACAACATCAAAGCAAACTCTGCTGTTATTAAAGCTCAGGTCAGAAAGAAAGGAAAAACAATTGAAACAAATCCATCCCAATATATATCACCATCAGAATTGAAGTTGTATGGTATCAAATGAATGCATGCATTCAAACTTCTCAGTAATCTCAACCCATCCTGTCACCACCAACACTTACTTCCACAGGATGTATTCGTTTAAACTCCAAATGATTTGAAGTAATTTCTTGCTTTTTACAAATGAGCGATAACAAATGAGCTATTGAATGTCACCGAGCTATAACACCAATGAAGACCCCATATTTCCTTGCTTTGACATTAAGGTTTAAGAGAAGGTGAACAGCAATTTTATATATTATTGCCTAAACCAAGAGGGGATTGGTGGCCTTCACTCAAGTGTGCTTCTTAACCCTATGTATACCAATTCATACTTTATACTTTCCTCATGAACTACTTTTCTTCTTTCCATTGCATTTTGTTTGAACTAGCAGACTACCCGCCCTACGGATGATCTTGTTCCAAGCATGCAACATGTTCTTCTGATGCATACATTTATTTGGGGAGTGTATAGGCAACTGACATCTATGTATACGCAAAAAAAACCCAAAATAACCCAAGTTACGTGCATGAAGCAAAAACATACCTACTGCTTGTAATTCAAAACACCTCACAGCACTGGAAATCATGGGAAAAGGAATACTGACCGAACTGTAAATCGTGGAGACCTGTAATACCCTCCCCAACCTGGAGGTGGTACTACACAATACACATTTACATGGAGAATTTGCGTCCTCTCCCTCACCCCCTAACTGGCAAAGATAAAAACACCCCTATACACTAATTGGGGTCATGCTGATCCTATGTAGCAAGTCTGGATGTCATCAGCTCAGAACTGTAGGAGGAGTAGCATGACAAATAGACACACAAACACCGGTCTGTGAATTATAGTAAGGATACAAGTCAAGCAGCTAAATACACATTCCTATATCCTCATTTCTTATAAGAATTATTAATGTCTCATTTCTCTGTCTTGTTGAACAGGAAAGGAACTGAAGACAAAGCCAACGAGGCAAGTTCGTTTATCTCTGGTTTTGTATCAACAAATCTATTGATTCATCACTGATATCAGTTCACTCCAAAGCTTATTCACTTGGGCCTGCATTACTGTATATGGGTTCCTTAAAGGAGAACCTAACTGCAATTTTATTTTTTCCTGAAAAACATTGAAAACTAGAGGGGGAGCACTCGGTAGAGTGCAAAACCTCCACCGCCAATGCTGCTCGGTCACTCAAGTGAACCTGATATCCTATTCATTCAATTTGACGTCAACAGTGCTCACAGAGATATAGTTTGCAACTTTCCCTTTTACATACTCAATTCATTCGTCATAACTAGATTCCTTGAGACAGAAATTGATTTTACGTGGGTATATCCACCTGAAGTTCCAAAATCAGCCGCAATTATAATTTTGGCATGTTTTTTGTTGGAAATCACTTAAAACATGTAGAAATGCAAAAAAAAGAAATAGAAATTTTGTTGAAAAAAAAGTTGGAAAAATTTTTTTTCTCTCACAATTTTGGGGGGGGGGGGTTGGAAATCACTTAAAACATGCAGAAATACAAATTTTTTTTTTTAAATATTGGATTTAAATTCAAACTGGCAAATTGGAACTGGCACCATGGAAAAAATGGGTGTCGAATGCTTTGTCCCACCGTCGCAGGCTGATCAAATGTTTTGTATGTTATGGGATTGTCTCGTTCCCTACTTTACTTGGACACGATTTGTGTCTGTGCCATGTCCCACCATCGTGTCCATAGAGTGTTGATGTCCTGCCCCAGTGGAGGCGGGAGGGTGCTGGAGGGGAGGACGGTGTGCTGTGGTTGTGGTATTGTGTGGGTGATGATTGATGAGGGGTTATTGAAGGGGGGGTGGTGGTGGATATCATGTGGGTGATGATTGATGAGTTATGGAGGGGGTGTGGGGTGATGGTGGGTGATGATTGGTGGAGGGGTTTGTGGGATGGTGGTGGGCATTGTGGTGGTGATAGTTGATGAGAGTTTGTGGAGTGGTCTGTTGGATGTTGGGGGGCGGGGGGGTATTGCGGCGGTGATGGTTGATGGGATGTGGGTGGGGGTGAGGGGTGGAGGCATTGTGGGACCCTGAAAGTTTTAGCGTCCTTGGTCAACTTCTCTCGGAGTAGATGATGATACATATATCCTTTCTTTTCATTATAACTATATGGTGGTTCATTTGATTTGTAGAAATTTGTGTTGATAACAGATAATTAGTTTCAGGTGCTCTTCTGGTAACTGCCAGGCAATGGCAACAGGTGTTTGATTCACAGTTCAAATCACCCGTGTACATGTGCTGGTAGCTGGGTAGAGCTGGTGTTATAGTTTTGAGCGACGACTGTTTCTTCCGTTTAATGTGTACAAGTTCTCAGTGATGTCTGGGTCATCTGGGGCTAAGTCTACTGAAAAAAATATAGACTTATAGGTAACATGTATGGTCGCATTACACCATGTCCAATAAAATAAGAAGAGTAACCAGGTAGAAATGGTATGAAGAAAAAATAATAAATGAAAAGGTTAAACATGTCGATGTTTATATTGTTACGGTTGTGGGGGTAGATGGAGGAATTTAATAGGGAATTTAGCATTGGATCGAGTAGTTTGGTCCGTGGACGTGTAGGAGGCATCTCGATGTAATTAAGTAGCGAAACTGTGAGCTTAAATGTTACATGTCACCACATGGGGGGTCGTGTTGTGTTAATTAGCTAGGGGTTTAAGAATAAGCTTCCACAGTATGTAATTGCCTCCCTGTGACTTTTCCCTTTGTCTTTATAACCAAAAGCATGATGTGAAACATGCAAACATGCTGAGCAGGCAAAAGCCCCACCTCCAAGGGTGACGTTGGGCTAAGTCAACCCCCCCCCCCCAAGGCTGATGATTGATGGGTGTGATGTCAGAAGATAGCCAAGCAGGCAGAAGCCCCGCCTTCCCAGGTTTTTATGTGAGCAGGCCATGCCCGGGAGGCAGAGGATTGTTAGGTGTGACGTCTATGAGGAAGGGTTGGTTGCGCTTTTTGAGAGGGAGCGCATGAGAGAGGAGGTGGGAGTTCAAGGTGAGCACAAGTACGAAGCAAGATGCTGGCCTTTGGCTCTTGGTTGAGTCATGAGAAACGGACCCCAAGCCTCGTGTATGTCATCGCGGGTCGGTGAGGATGATCGACGCACAAAGTGGCTGCATTGGGCGTCTGAGCCTTAGTGTTGAGTGCCACTCACGGAGTGCTTGGCTTACGTTTGTCCTGCTACGAGAGAAGTGGCAGCGCCATTTTGCGCGCGTCTGCACGTGCTGGTGGAAGCGCCTTAATTCCAAGTTCCACAAAGACTAGCTCTGGGCCAAGCTAAGTACAAGAATAAAGGAAGGGGTTTCTTTTTATTTTGCTTTCCCTTTGCCTGTATTTTAGTCTGTGAAGGGGAACCTCGACTTTAGGATTTATTACCTTCGCATTCTGCGAAAGGTTATGTTTTGGTCGGCGTGTATTTATTTATTTATTTATTTGTAATCTTGTGATTCGTATAACTCAAAAAGTATTAAACCGAATTGCATGAAATTTGGTGGGATGATTGGTTATTAGCCAGGAAGCATTCGATTAGATTTTGGGATCGTTCGGGTCAAAGGTCAAGGTCACGAAAAGGTCAAAATCGTCTTTTTACGATAACACGGTCAATTTTTATTCAATTTGCATGCAACTAACGCCAAAATGTTCAGAATTCAACGCCTCATCTTGTGATATGCAATATGACACAAGGACGCCCATACTCTTGTTACCGGTTAGGGGTCAAAGGTCAGGGGGGTCACAACCTTGAAAAATATGCGGTTTTTGTCATAACGCGGTCAATTCTTGTCCGCTTTACATGAACCCAGCACCAAAATGTTCAGAATTTAATGCCCAATCTTGTGACACAATGACGTCACAACACGTCACCGGTTGGGGTAAAATGTCGGGGGGGGGGGTCACGCCCTTGAAAAATATGCGGTTTTCGGCATAACTCAGTCAATTCTTATTCAATTTGCATGAAACCAGCATCAAACGAGATTACCTTCTCTTTTTGAAACGTTGTATTCACCGAGCTTGCGAGTGAAGACTCGCCAAAACAACGTGAGTTGATTATTGTTTAGTCCGGAGCCCCCGAAAGTCGGGGGGGGGGTCATGACATTATAGATATGTGGTTTGTGTCATAAGACCATTCATATGAAACCAGTTCCCCACACTCATACCAAGAACAAAAAAAGTAGTGGTGGCGAAGGTATGCGCTCTATGAGTGCCCGTTCTAGTTTACTTCATGTTATTACCATTACCTTTTGAATTATTGTCCTTTGTAAATATCTGTTTATTTTCATTGCATGTGTTCATTTTAAGAAACTCTATTCATGTATTTGTAGTGCGGTTCGAGTATAACCTCCCCCCCCCCCCCGTGCATCCATTTCTGTGCTGTGCTCTTCCACCCCTCCGCCATTACGCCCTGCCCCTCCCGCATGTGTCTTAATCTCCGAGGATCAACGTGTCCGCCTCCTATTAATAAGGAAACGCTTGGCCGTCAGGGGGCTGGCGGTGTTAACCACCTGTCACCACAATTTGGGTCGGGGGATTCACCTGGGCCAGCCACCTCTGCCACAATATTTTGAATTCATTGCACCTTTGTGAAATAGTCGATAATGTGAGATTTTCCTTTGATGACAAATGTATTATTTTGCTGCAGATATTTGATTGTGTGTTTTCAGATATGACAACATTATTACATTTTGCAAAGGATTTTTGAAGTTTTGTAAGCAACAAGACAGTTTTGATTCATTTTTTTTTGACAGACAACTGTTTTGGTGACATAGGGTTTTGTTTCTGAAATGTGTTTCAGCAATCGAGAAAAACTGTTAATATAGGTACTACGAGAGATAACTAAATATATTGTTATGTGTTCGGGGGTCACCTGGTCTTCGGGTAATATGTAGTAATCACTCCAGGTAATCATGTGAGTATCTCGGACCCACTTCCCGGCCGATGATCCTGAAGCCGACAAACCGCAGATGACTGAGATACAAGACAACCACTGACACCATCTGAGAAACTTAATTTAGGCATGGTCCAGCGTATGTATAACTCCGCTTTACCTTTCCGGCAATTTAATCACCAAGGATGGGGAACTGTGCTCTCAATACTGAGCCGTAAGTGGGGCGATACCGTAAGTGGGACGTTGGCTGATCACTAATCATAACGGAACGGCGGGGCAGGACTCCCTGTTACTAGACCACACAATAGTCTAACCAATGGAGAAAAGATGAATGGGCAGCTTGGAAACAGTTTTTAAGATCAAAAGGACAAGTATTTACAGGCAAACAGTTTACAAGAGAAAGACCTTACCCCTTAAGCACATCAGCCCACTTAGTCAGTCATCTTCGTACGTTTCTCCACATGTGGGTGCCTCATCCACTCCAGGAAACAAGAAAAGGAAGGGTGCTGGACAGGGAGAGGAGAATAAGGTGGGGCTTGTTGGGGACTCCATGCTCACCTGATGCAAACCTGTGGGCTTGTGTTGGTCCCAAGGTGAAACAAGCAGGGTAAGAGAGAAAAGAGGAGGGTAATGATGTGTTGCGCTATGTGGGGAGAATTGCGGGTGAATGTTTGTGGTGTGACAGAGGAAATCGTGGATGCAAGTCAATAACCCAGCCCTGAATGGGTCGAGGGTAGAATCGTCGAATACTCTTTGTGCGTTCCAAGTGAACAAATTAGAAGTCGTGATAAAAAGAGAAAGAGAATGTGAGTCAGTGTGTTGGCCGGCGTGTCAAGGGATACTCCGCGGCTCGACAACTCTGCACCGCGGCACCAGCCCGTTCGTTCTCACAGAGCCTCTGCCTTGAATCCTTGACTTTCCTTGGACACGTACCAGCCCCGAGCCATGGCATTCTCGTACTTATAAAGTTCCTCGGGGAGGCGTGGTTCTGGGTCCCACCCCTTGAGCGTGGCTTGAGCTTTGGCGGTGCCATCTCCCCATTGGTGCGTTCCTGTCGCCATGCTATGCTCATTGACCGAGTCCATGGTTCGGCAAAGAAGCTCACACCCAACCATCTTTGGAAATTTGTTCTTCTGTTGCTTGCTTGTTGACAAGATTCGTACTCCTGGTCCGTGCCACTTCATGATATGCTTTATGATGCGCTTGCTTGGATTTGCAGTGTGTTGTAATGTGGGTTTTGTGAGGTGAAATGTTGTGTGTTGCAAAGTGCTCTGCGCATGGGTGTGCGAGAGAGAGAGAGTCAGAGACAGACAGAGAGAGACAGAGATATAGATATTACAAAGAGATTACAAAAGGGGTTCGAATCTGCTACACAAACACAACACATTTCCCTGTCCACTGATACAAGGGGAGAGGTAATTTAGCGAAACAAAATTGCCACAGCTAACCAAAAATCTTTCATATAAATGCTGATAATTATTTTTAAAAGCCTACTTGAATTACAGATATCACTCCAGCAATGGCTTGTTAAAAGTGCCCGGCAACCGAATCGTAAACACATACACACAGCACATGCGCAAAAGCCCTCATTTAGCATTCATGCGTCATTTTGAAAGTGTGCCGTATTCAGCACTGATTTACTAAAAAGAGTTCAGGATTAGCAAACTTATTGGAGTTCAATGAAGCACATTCTTACCAGATAGGACATAGTTGTCATAGAGAGGGAACAGCACGGAGCCATAGAGCAACTCCAATAATCTCAGGCCAAGCTTACTAGCTAGACTAAGCGATGATGATCAGCTGAAAGACAGGATTTTTTGCATTAGAAAGGAGATGATTGCAAGTGTATATGATGGAGATGTTTAGGACCATGATGGGTGGAGACAAAATAAGTGTAAAATGTATTTTTAGCAGAGTGGACACTGATAGGACAAGGTTGGGTGGGGGGGGGGCAGTTGGAGAGTGAAGAAGAGATAGAGTTTGGATTGTAGTAAGGCAGGTGTCTTTCACTCAATGCATGGAATGGTTTCCCTACAATGGTAGTGACAATTGCCAGTACAGGAGTTTTCTAATTGAGTTGGATCTGTAAGTAGTGGGGATGGGGGAATACAATGATGATTGCATGATTGCATTGGCTTCATGAGCATAAGAGAATGTTCCTATGTTGAAGTTCCTTGTATATGTGCAGAAGAAAAAATTTAAATTTATAACTGGCAGTGTTTGATTTCATGTGTTGTGCCCTCTTTCCAGGAATGATATGTGGAGAGATTTCTGAGTTTAATCTTTCAATGAACATGTCTTTAAATTTGATTTATGTTCACTCATATACTCCGGCATTTCATGGAATACAAAGTGTTTCCTTCATCCGTTCAAAGCATGAGCACCTGCCAAAAAAAAAAAAAGTCTTCCATTATTATTTCTCTGTTGAAGTGTAACTTTTATCCCCGGTAGTACTGATCCTAGGCCTGGTGTTGCCTTCACGGTTAAGGTGTCATAACCCATCCACAAGCACCTGTTGTGCTGTTGAATTAACACCAAGTAGACTCAATTCAGCCTGGCATCCTTCTGAGGTTAGCAAAATGAGTACCAGTTTAACAGCAGCAAGCGCTTGTCTGCTGTTAAGGCCCAGTCACACCTTGACATTTTAGCCAGCTTATGCCGATTTTTGAAAAATTTGTCTAAAATGCTGGCACACGTCGAATACGTTATGGGTAAGTTTTGGAAACATTGAGAGCACGCTGAAAAACACTGCCATACGTCGTAGTACACTGGCTTTCATCGTTGTACTTTGCGGTTGTCCTCAAATTTTATCATGCTTGAAATTTTACGACTTATGCCAGCGTATGACTCACAAGTTCCGCTACGCTGGCCATAAGTTGTAGGCACATTATGCGATCATTGGCACACGTCACTTGTAAGTTAATCATAAGTCGAAACGCGTCGAGGTAATGTTTAGCGTACCCAAAACTTATTTCTAACCTATGAGTAACGTGTTGTAGGCACGTTGCGCGATCGTTGACACACGTCGACACACGTTACTTGTAAGGTACTCATAAGTCGAAACACGTCAATGTAATGGTTAGCGTCAGTGTTCCAGACTCCCTGGGTTTTTTTTTGGTTTTTCTTCTGTATGATGGTGATGTTGACACTTCGATTTCTAGTATGGTTATGATTTAAATCGTTGAGCGGCAGCCTATTAATTATATTATATTATAACCACACTAGAAATAGAAGTGTCAACATCACTGTCATACCGAAGAAAAAAAAACAAAAAAAAAACAGGGAGTCTGGAACACTGACGCTAACCATTAGATTGACGTGTTTCGACTTGTAACTTACAAGTAACTATTGTCGACGTGTACCAACGATCGCGTAACGTGCGTACAACTTATTCCCATCGCATGCGGAACGTGTGAGGAATACGGCAAGTACGTCGTAAAATGTTTAACACGTTTAAAAGTACAAGACGTCCTCCACTTACTACAACGTATGATAGCGTACTTTAGCGTTCTATTCACGTATACCAAACTTAGCCATACCGTATTCGACGTGCGTCAGCGTTTGACGCATTTTTCAGAGGTTGGCATACGCTGGCAAGATCGCCAAGGTGTGACTGCGATGTTGACACTTCCATTTCTCCAGCGGTTATGATTTGAATCAGCCTTTTAATAGGCTACGCCACGTGATCGTCGGCGATACGTGCAGCGCACTATGCATAAGTTAGACTATCGTTGGGCATAGGTTGTGAATGCCGACAACAGGCTAAGCATTCGTTGGTATAAGTTATCTATGACAACGAAATGTTCTGTGTCCGTTACTAATATGTTATGCATACGACCAACTCGTTATGAATACGTCCGAATCTTTAAAAAAACATCAAGAGTTCAGCATAAGCCAGCGTTTTACATACATTTTGATACGTTGCCATTGCTGGCTAAAACGTCAAGGTGTGACTGGGCCTTTAGGGGTTTCGTAATCGTTGTATCGCAGGTTCGTTGGATGTCGTATGCAGATATAGACACAAGGAATAGTGATCATACAGAAGCCTTCGGCAGTTTATTCATCCCCAAAGAAGCTTCGAGAAAGTTCTTTAATCGCTTTGAAAAGCTTCAAAAAGCTCCGAGAAACTATAAAGGAATGATGTTGTTTCGTGACAACAATACTTCAGAAATGCATTAGAGTTCCACTCCATGTGAAATACAATACATCAAACGAACAGGAAACAGACCTCAAATGGCATCGAAATATGTTACGCAAATGGGACGAATGTACGTGACGTGCAATACATTTCCATGAAAACGCGTACAAAATACATTCCAATCTTTCTTACTACATGAAGTGTTATAATTAGCTGCATAGAGAGATACACTGACCACTTTAATCCTCCTTAACGAATAGCACCTGTATGTAGATAAAACGTAGAATGGGCCTGGTCACACCGATGGCCTTGTGGCTTGATATGACCCTCGCAATGCAGTAAAAGCTTTACAACACGATATCAGCTTTGCACAGTGATGTAAGCTTGCAGCAGCTGTCAGCTTTGCAGAGAGCCAAACCTTTTTGCCTCCCAGAATGCATGTGCATCTGCTCTGAGCTCGGCCCAGAACATCTGTTCAGAAAATAATGGAATTGTAAATCCGACGAATGTCATGACTGACATTACAACCGGTGTGCTGGTATCAGGGGCCAGTGTGCTGGTATTGCATCAACGGCACTGCTGTGCTCCCAGAAAATGATGCAGTCAAGCAGCCACAGGCTGCATACAAACAAATAAAAGTGCTTATCCTAACTACAAAATCCAACTATAAAAGCCCACTTGCTTGAGGGCATACCCCCACCAGGCTGAACATTTTACATTTTGTATCCTACTGATAGGCCAGATCTGCATCCAGACCTGAACCAATATCTAATCAGCTTGTTCTTGTCAACTACCCAAATCATCCACCAAGTTTTGTCATAACCCCATCCACTATGTTTTCAAATATTGTACGATGTATCGTTTTTGGCACCATCTCTCTGGTAAAGAATCACTTTCAAAAATTAAAAAAAAACTTATTGCATCTCAATCTGGATCCTCACCAAAATCTCATCAATTAGTCTCTGTCATATTCCCAACCTATCAACCAAGTATTGTTTGAATCCATGCATAACCTTTTGAGATAGCCTACTCAGAGACAGATAGACAAATAGGGCTGAAAACATAACCTCCATCCACCTTTGGTGGAGGAGGTAATTATTCCTTTCATTGAAATTGCTACACTACATTTGTTACCCTGACCGAAGGAGATGGTATTGCATTTGGGTCTGTTTGTTACTTGGCAAAAAATTGACAAGGATATTGATCACCTCCATTTGTTTGTTACTTGGAAAAAAATAATAATTTTTATGACAAGTATGTTGATCGCCTCCGTTTGTTTGTGTTTGTTTGTTTGTTTGTCTGTCCGCTCGCCTCCAGCCCAAACCGCTCAACCAACCGTACTGAAATTTTCAGAGATTAATGTCACCGACCCTGCAACGGTCCCACATTGAAGTTTCATAAAATTCGATCGACTGAAAAGGTTGACACAGGCCAATTTGAGCCAAATTTTCTAAAATCCTGAAATTTCACCCGATTGACTTAAAATTTGAACAGGATTTGCATATCAGGGCAGTGAATTCAACTACCAATTATTTTTGAGGTTATCTTATGTCAAAGGTCAACATAGGCCATAAGGTCAACCCAAAATAGGCCAAATTTTAAAATTGTTTCTAAAATTGTCAATTTTCATCCGATTGACTTGAAATTTGAAGACCATTTGCATATCAAGTCGCTGAATTCAACCACCTATTAATTTTGAGATAAACTTAGGCCAAAAGGCCAATTTGGGCGAAATTCAATAAAATCCTCAATTTTCATCTGATTGACTTGAAATTTGAAGAGCATTTTCATGTCAGGTCGCTGAATTCAACTACCGATTGACTTTAAGGTCAAAAGGTCAACACAGGCCTATTTTCTAAAATGGATAGATAGGGCCAAAAATAAATATATCACTATATCTCAGAAAATTGTGGATAAGTTATGACAAAACAAGTTGGATGAGTTGGTTAGGTGACAAGAACAAGCGGATTGGATTTTGGTTCGGATCCAGCCCATCAGTGGGATACCAAACGTGAACTGTTCCACCTGCCAGAGGTATGCGCTCTCCCGAGTGCCGTTCTACTTTGCGCTGTTTTGCCAAGTTGTCACTCAGTGAGTGATTTTTCATTTGTTTGTTTGTTTGTTTGCGTTTGTCCACACAGAACTTTAGTGTTGTTTTCCGCAACCGCTTGTTGGATTGAGACCAAATTTTCACCACAGGAGTGACTACTCAAGTAGAATGTTATATTGATAATTGTGATATCATAGGTCATGTGGTATGCCAGCCATGTTGTGGAAACAGAAAAACTTTGGACCTCTGTATCTCTGAAACCGCACCAAGGAAAAAAATTTAACTTGGCACACAGCAAGTTAGATTCCTCATGGGGAATAAGAGATTTTTTATGCCATCATCAGGGGTTTCCTTATTTTTTGGAGTAGGAGGCTACCATTAAAAAGTAGCAGGTTACCATCACCGCGAGCGAAGCGAGCGCAGCTGCATGGCCGGGGTCCAGTGCCCGCCTAGGGTCCTGGAAGCCGGAGGATCCCAGATGGCTGGAGATGCATTCTAGCATGATTTCTGACATGAAATAGTTCTCATATTATCATGCTGTTGGGGTGGAAACCTCCACAAAAACAGGTGGTTAGGCCTATACTGGATATAGTTGCATTAATATACTGACTGACTGACTGACTGACTGGTTGACTGAAATTCAACTATACTGTATAGTTGGTTCAAGCAGCTTTTAAACAGGGTTCATTAATTTAAGGCCATGGTTTAGGGCACACCAAGGTGTCTGGAAGATGGAGTATCCAAGTACTTTAAAAGAGAGGCATTTTATCAATATTTGGGACATACCTTAGTTCTTAATAGGGAGATGATACTGCACATGGTAGAGTACAGTGAGCAATCTGAAGTAAGTGTGTTACATAATAATAGTGTAGATGAACTAGCATTCATTAAGGAAACCGTATTCCATTTCTTGGATTTCAAAACAGGGGGTGTAGAGATTTCGTGGTGACAAAAAAAAAAAATCGAAAACTCTGCGCTGAAGTCGGCGGCGACCTTTAACATTTTTAGCTCGCCTGTTCGAAGAACAGAGAACGATGGCGATACCCCGGCGTGAGCGTCAGCTTCAGCGTGCGCGTGAAAATGTTAAAGTTTTTGGTGCAAGTTATTTTTTCCTTTCTAATGTTTTTATCAACCACACTATTTTTTTTTATACGCCCCGATATATATATATATATATATATATATATCGGGGCGTATAATGTGATACTTGTCCGTCCGTCCGTTCCTGTCCGCACTCTAACTCCCAAAGTTTTCAACTTTCACGTTTCATATTTGGTACATAGGTACAGACTGTGGAGACGGTTTGTGGTGACATACGTTTGTCATCTAAAGTGGTTGCCATAGCAACCAGGATGCTGTTTTCCATCCGTTCCTGTCCGGACTCTAACTCCCAAAGTATTCAACTTTCACGTTTCAGTATTAGGTACATAGGTACAGACTGTGGAGACGGTGTGTCGCGACATATGTTCATCATCTAAAGTGGTTGCCATTGCAACCAGGATGCTGTTTTCCATCCGTTCCTGTCCGCACTCTAACTCCCAACGTTTTCAACTTTCACGTTCCATATTTGGTACATAAGTACAGACTGTGGAGACGGTGTGTCGTGACATACGTTCGTCATCTAAAGTGGTTGACATGGCAACCAGGATGCTGTTTTTCATGTAGTAGCACAATTCTGTATATACCTTCTTGTTCGGGCGTATATTCTGCTCGCTTGCGCTCTTGTTACTGATTACAATATACAAATACATATATTGCTTTAAAATTATTTGGATCAGACTTCACTGCAATGCTTTATTAAAAAATATTAATTATTAGGCTCGTCTTTTAAAAACGATAAATGTATAAACAGGCGAGCATTGGGTGTCTTTGACACCAACTCTGGTTTCTCTGAGTAGACGGCTGCGGGTCGCCGGTAACCGGCTTCTAAGGAAACCCCTGCATCATAGGTGCCTTCATTATGACGTCATGATTGCCGATGTAGAACGCAACATCTGATCAGTATGAAAATTTTTGAGGGTCATCTAGGGATAAAATGGTCCACAGAAAAAATTATGACATCTTTGGTCACGCGATTTGACAGCCATAATTTTTTAAATCAAAAAAACCTTCAAAAATCTTCTTTGAAGTGGCTGAACAGATCGAGGCAAAACTTTACAAGTATGACTGCCTATCCATGAGGAACAAAAGGTTCACACAAATTACATCATAAGTCGCATGGTTTCGCAGCCATATTGGATTTACCCTCAAACCTATAAAAAAAATCTCCAGAACGGCTGGACAAATCAAGGGGAAACTTCACACAAATGTTCCCCAAGCCATGGGTGTACAAATTTGTTGAGGAATTGATAAGGAATTGATAGGTCACATGGCTTTGCAGCCATATTGCATTGAAAAAAAATTAAATGATGTTTTCTCTGGAACCACTTAATCAATCGATGTAAAACTTCACTTTTATGATTAAGTGGTAATGTGGAATACATGTTTTAAATTTCAATTTGATCAGACGCAGGGTCTGGCAGTACAATTATTTAATTTTTTGATATGGGTTATATATATTTAACAAAGCTGTGCCGAGATGGCTTTGAGGGTGGAGGAGTAGCAGCTGAAATGTGAATCCTACCCAGGTTCCTCCTGATGACTTAATCTTTGCTTCTTGCTTGTTTGGGTTACTTCTAATTACTCCAATACAGGACTGTACCTATTTGGTCTTCCATTTGATTTGAATTGAATTAATTTTAATCCCATTCTAAATTCAATTAAATAATAATTATAAAAATGCCATGGGCCACGGTGAGGTGTCCAATCAAAGCAGGATGTCTTGGTGCCCGGTCATCACTGCAAGCAGTTAAAAGTCGAAGTTCTATTTATGTCTCATTCATGACGAAACACACCAGTACACAAACACCACACAAAACAAGTCCTGCTGAGGGTCTGCAAGCTCTGATTTTGCTCTTTTTCTTGTTTCGTATTGTTGTGAAAATGGCTCTTTGGGGTTAACGCTGCTTAGTATTATAGTTCAGTTAAATCCTTAGTATATGTCTCACCATAAGCGTGAAGTCATTAATTGTGATATTACATATGCTTTGCTTATGTAATATATAGATGACATCTCACCCTCCCAATATCTGTGTCTGAAAATCCTGACCCCTTGTGACATGTACTTTGGGCTCATTTGTTGCAGCATGGCCATCCCATCCACAATCCAGGCACTCCTTATTGGTGTCTCATCTTTTGGCGATGCTTCAGGGGCCAATTCAAAGTAATGCAGCAGCCTTGCCTTATTAGTCTTTACCAGGCATCTATCATGTGTCGTGATACCCAGTGGAAGTGGGCCCAAACACCAAACAGTTCTTCACATCAATTTTTCGGGCTCTGCCTATAAGTCTGGCAAGAAGTTTCTGGTCACTTTTCAAACTGACTTGTTCACCCTTCCCCTTTGTCATCCATCGCCTTGTTCTCTGCATCAGTGAATGATTTAAGCTTCATTTTCCTTGATGTGTAGTTGAGGTCAGTCTCAGTTCCCTGCAGTCAGTGTTTACAAAAGTTGACGAATCATCTCCCTTCTGGTGAGCAGTCTTCAGAACAAGGCAAACCTTAGGGGATGCAATGATGCCAGAAGACGTATGAATTATATCTTCAGGGTCTGCAACTTCTTCTTGTATTCGACTTCTTCCCAGTTTGTCCATAAGCATTGTCATGACCACTTTGATCCTCTCTGGAACTTCTGAGTCTTTGCTCAAGCTGCAGTGATCATCACGAGTGGTGTGCCAGTCATGGTTGGCATTAAACCTGTTATTTTGAGTCCTTCCTTTTCTCTCCATCTTGATTTCTCCAAACATAGGGAACAAGGAGCTTCAACTCTCTTCGGACTGGCAGGGTGTGGGTGCAGGGTGCGTTCCCATCCTGACAGAAGAGCAGGTCCCGGAAAGAGAGAGAACTGGTGCTCAGAATCAGATACCAGCAAAATAAGCAGATGTCACACTCATGGCAGGAGCATGCAGTAGCAGCATGTCAGATGGCTGACTTCAGCCCTATCCTCTCCTAACCTAGCTGCCCTGCTAATCCCTGTATCTTTTTTCTTAGTCCTGCTCCTCTAAACCCTTTGAAACTAATTTATCCCTCCTGGGCCCACTAATCCCTTGAACTACACAATCTCCCAGGAGGAATATAAAGGTGCGTGCGACGATAAAAATGATGAGGTGGTGTGGCCCCACAAAGCTCGCTGGCAACTTAGCCCGATGGGGCCATTTAGGCAAAAGCTCAAAATATCAAATGGCAGACATCGGTTTAGTGAAACCACATTGTGATCCCCCTTGGCGCTTTTCACAAAGCAAGAAATGCATCGAGGCAAGAGATTTGAGGATGCTGGGCTTCAGCATATCTTGGTAGTCAGAGGTTGCCGATGAATGGTGTGATCAAGCTGGATCTGTTGTTGATGGTGTGATAAATCTGGTTGTTGATGAATGTGTCTGGATCAATGAATGGTGTGATAAATGGTCATCACTATAATGGGAGTATCCGTTGTCATAAATTCAAGAAGTCATCTTTTACGTAGTGAGGACAGTAAGTAGATGGTTCCGATACACCTCCTTAAAGGTGGTGCCATTGTGCATGTTTGTGTTGGCATCAATCAGGAGTAGGGAACCAAAATTTTCATGTAACCTAAAATTATACCACAAACTTTTGGGTGGGAAGTGTTTGCTAACATGAAACTTTTGAAAGTGGGATGAGTTAGAATAATGATTAGGCATATATTAGCTGCACTTTAAACAATATTTCAGCCTCTGCCAAGGAGTGGACCACAATAATCAATTTCTGAAGGGATGTGATGGGCAGGGCCGATAATCCACCAGTACTCTTGTGGCTTTCCTGCTTTTGAAAGAATGATCCAGTTATGGCCATCCCATCCCTTGCCAACAGCTCTACTAGGTCTCAACCCTCTCTATTCCTCATTCCCCAACCAAATTTACTAAAACATTCCTCTGCATCTGGCTCCGCTACTCCCACATGTGCGTTAAAGTCTCCCGCAATGCACACAATCACCTGGAGCTCAACCATTCCCACGATCCTCTCCTGTGCGTCTCTTAATTCCTGCTTCTCCGCCACATTCCTTCCCGTTTGTGGCCCATATACCGACATCATGGTACAGTGGAGTGAATCGACGGTTCAGGCTGCATTTGGTCCTTGTGCTCGTGGACTTTCTTCGACCAGTGGTACGGTGGAGTAGATCGGTGGTTTAGGCTACGTTTGGTCCTTGTGCCTGTGGACTTGCTTTGGCCCACAGTACGGTGAGGTGAGTCGGCAGTTCAGGCTACAGACCTTGTGTCTGTGGACTTAACTCGGATTTCCATTGTGAGTCAACCCTGTATGGCAAGGAACTAGCAGACCGAGAGTGAGGCCTGGCAGTTTTCAAAAATGTGGATCGAGAGCAGCGTTTCTCAACCGGGGGGCCTGTGGCCCCCCAAGGGGGCCATCGGCCTTCGACCGGGGGGCCATGAGCGGACGCCAAAAAACTGCGATTCAGAATGCAGAAGCTTGTAATGTACAATTAAGGTGACGAGTGTCACATAGTGTCAAAGTAAAAAGGGTAGATGAGTTTAACCACGATTTTAAAAGAGAAGGCGGAGCCCACAGAGTATTCATAGTAAACCAATGTTTACAAAAACGTTAGAATTTTGTTTTTTTCAATTTTTTTCTCAGATGTCAAAGGTTCGAAAATGGAATGACAGCTATGTCAAGTTTGGATTCACAAATGTCAGTCGAGATGGCGTGGACTGTGCGCAATGTCTGCACTGCTCGGTCGTGATGTCACTACGTCCTTCCAAACTTTAAAACCATCGCGACAAGATGCATCCCGGAAGGAAGGAAGATAATATCGACGTTCTGTCTGTGAAACGATCATGATATGACCGTGAAGCGACACTTCCCAAATTTGGATTCCGGCCAGAAGAAAAACCTGCTCTTCAATCCAGCTATGAAGTGGCATACCGAATTGCGAAGTGCAAGAAGCCGCACACTATTGCTGAGGACCTTATCAAGCCATGTACAGAGAAAATGGTGAAATTGATGATCGGACCAGAGGCGAAAAGAAGATCCAGCAAGTTCCGCTCTCTAATGACACGATCCGACGATGGATTGACAACATGGCCGCTGATGTGTGCCGTCAAGTTTGCTCCGAAATCAAACAAAGCACGCTCCAGGCAAGCCTTCAATCAGACGAGTCTACCGACACCGCCCTGGAGAGCCAGTCGATCGCCTTCGCTCGCTACGAGAGAAAGGGAAAGATGAAGGAAGAGTTCTTGTTCTGCAATACCCTACCAACCACAACGACAGATATCAAAGCTATTGTGGACTCTTTTATTTTTTTTTATTTTTTTATTTTTAGCTAATGGACTCGGTTGGCAGAATTTCAAGCACATTTGTACTGATGGTGCCCCAGCGATGGTCGGCGTCAGAGGAGGGTTCATCACGCTTGTGAAGAACGAATGGCCCCATCTGACGTCCTCCTACTGTTTGCTCCACTGATACGCTCTTGCGTCAAAGACTCTTCCGCCTCGTTTGCTGGAAGTCATGGACGTCGCGGTCAAAGTGATCAACTTCATTCATGCGAAGGCCAAAAATCATCGGCTCTTCCAACTCCTGGCCAATGAAATGGGAGCGGAACATGTTGGACTTCTGTTCCACACCAAAGTCCATTGGCTATCGAGGGGGAAATGCCTCTCTCGACTGTATGAACTCTGGGTTGAAGTGGAAATCTTCCTGCGAGACAACGAAAACAACCTCCATGTCCACTTCGACAATGAAGAGTTCATCATGATGCTCGCCGCCCTGGCCGATATATTCGGCCGACTCAACGAAATGAACCAGTCCTTGCAAGGCCGTGATGTGACAGTCAGTGACGTTCAAGACAAGCTTGCCGGACTGTCTGCTAGAATGGAAGTCTGGCAGGCACGAATCAAGGCCGGGTCCACTGCCTCGTTTCCTTTCTTGGACGAGCACCTGCAGACGCAGAGGATTGAGCTTCCCGTCGGCATCAAAGATTGCATCACTAGACATCTCGACAATCTCTCCGCTGAATTCAAATCATATTTCGACGATGCACCGTTGGATGTTCGTGGCACAAAGACCCGTTTAACGCCAAAATTGAACCTACTGAAGACGAAGCAGAGGAGCTGGCAGAGTTGAAGGTTTCAAAAGCAATGAAGCTGGTCTTCAGTAACAAAGAAGACCACTCCACCTTCTGGTTGTCTGTTCAGGATGTGTATCCACTACTCAGCAAGAAGGCATCCATAATACTCATTCAATTCGCCACAACATATCTTTGCGAATCTGGATTTTCTGACCTTGCGACCATTAAAACGAAGTCCAGAAACCGTCGACGTTGGGAACGATATTCGCCTTGCTGTGTCCAAGACGGAGCCGGACATAAGAGGCCTCGCCAGACAAGCCCAACAGCTAGTGTCTTATTGATTGTATTGCTTAGAAAAATGTTTACTTTGATTTATCTTTTAAGACTGAGTAAATAAATTTCATAAAACGAAATCTGCATCTTTTATTGAAGGGCAGGGGACCACGAATGTTAAGCGACACGGTATGGGGGCCATGGGCCATAAAAGGTTGAGAAACGCTGATCTAGAGCATAGGAATCGAGGAGGTCCAGGTGGAGGAGGTCCGAGCATGGGAGTCGAGGAGGTCCAGGCGTGGGAGTCAAAAAGCGTATTTGCATGAGCGTTATGAGGGTCGAACTGAGTGACTTCTGAACTGTCATTTTGTGAAGGAACCGAGTGATTTTTATGAAGAGCATTTACTTGTTGTTAGTTGAATTAGCACTAATTTAATGTATTTAGGACAGCGGGGAGAGTGGGACATAAGGAAGGGGAAGGATGGGGGAAGAGAAGAAGAATTTTGTCACATTCTAAAAGCATTCAACATACACTACTCAGCTTTTTTTTGTTTTCTTTTTCTTTTTTCTCCTCTCCTATATCCAGAAAACAAAAAGACCACTATTTTTATGCCTTTGCTGACGAAATCACCAGAGGCATTATGTTTTCAGGTTGTCTGTCCGGGCGTCCGTGATAGGTTACCGCAATAACTTAAGAACGGCTGAAGGGATCTAAGTCAAACTTGATACAAGCATGTATCATGATGTAAAGATGAACGATTGGATTGTGGGGTCAAAAGCTCAAAGGTTAGGTAAAAATTCAAGGTCAAGTTAGGTAAAAATTCTGTTACCATACTAACCTGTGAAAGAATGATGGAATTTTGACCAAACTTGGTACAATTATGTTTATTGATGTCAAGGTTAACTGATTAGATGTTGAGGTCAAGAGGTTAAAGGTCAAAGGTAATGTTAACTTAAAATTATGTTACTGTGCTAACTTGTGAATCAGTGATGGGATTTTGATCAAACTTGGTATAACTATACAGTATGATGCAAACATGAACTGATTAGATTGCAGCAACAAGAGGTCAAAGGTGAAAGGTCAGTCCACGATCGGTTTTCGTTTCTGCAATAATTTAAGAATGGCTGAAGGAAACTAAGTCAAACTTGGTACAAGTATGTATAATGATGTATATACATAAACTGATTCGATTATGGGGTCAAGAGGTCAAAGGTCATGTCATTTAAAAATGTGATATTTGAGAACAACTGAAGGGATTTATATCAAACTTGGTGCAAGTATTATAATGATGTAATAATGGGGGCAAAGGCAAATCTGTCGACATTGCGACGTCAAAGAATGCCATTCTAGTTTTTTTTTTTAATGTTTTTACATGTAGAAAAGTATTTTTAAAAGAGCATATTGTCGTTTCAGGAGACGAAAGATCATTTATCAGAGCACTTCATTCGAACTTCCTTCAAACTGCATTCATGAAGATAACAAAGATAAGACTGAAATTTGTACGTTGCTGGGTCATAACAAAATGGCGACCACTTTACTCTGCAAATATTACATACATTTTGATTTATATCTCATAGTGAAATTGCAAACAGCCTCACTTATAATGATAGACCTGGAGGAGTATGGATTACTTTTCTAACATTTGCAACTATTTTGTTTGTTTTACAGTAATCGATCCCAAAACTCCACAGAAGCTGACACCATATTATCCACGTCCTCAAGTTGACGATATCATTTAATCAAAGAAGAAGTAAATGACATCCAATAATTAAAAAATCAGTTGATGCATTCATTGTCAATGCCACCACAACTGTATTAGAACATATCCTTCTTTTGAATGTTGCTTATCATTAACTTCTCCATCTGTATTATGAATACAATGTGATTCTTTGTAATGCACCAAAAGTGTTTTGTTTTTTTAATGTACGAGAGTATGAAGTAACTTTTTCACAACTGTCTGTCCAATGAAAACAAATTGTTTATTCGGTTTGTCTATTTCATTGTGGATCCTTCTGTCATTTAATTGCTAACATTGTTATTTTTTTCTTGTTATTTCATTGATAAATAAAATGCATAAATCATAGCTATGTTCATTTTCTTCTGTGTAATGGTTATCTTTGTAATAAAAATATGACTTTTGAGGGAAGAAACCTCAAAAAAACCCAAAAAACAATCAAGGTAGAAATAACACCACATTACGATTCCACAATCCTCTTATGGATTACAATCACATCTTTTGACATTTTACTTTTGTTGTGGGATTGTGATGGACGAAGAAGAATAAGAAAAACAATGAAGAATAACATTACATTACCATGCCACAATACAACATCACAATCCTCATATGGCTTAGCAAATTCTGGCAGATGTGACACCCAGTTTAACGTCCATCCAAGAGACGGCACACACATTGATGAATCACCTTGCCTGCAAAACACAGGGATGACAGTTTATAGCTGAGTTGAGATTTGAACCCAGGCTAGACAGTTTAGAACAAGTGTGCATACCTCTCAGCCATCCTGCATGATGTGGGGATTTATTGCTTTGCAACCATTGAAAACAATTTTCAATCTCTCTTGAACTCGTCGTTTTCAATCTCTCTTAACAAGTTCACTTTTCCCATTGCTTTACTCATTTTAATCCTCTAATTTATTTTGCCTTCCTAACTCCAGGGATATCCCCTAGGCGAACCGAGCAGTGGTATCATCATGGAAGCTTGTAAAGCTTGTAGAGCGCTCGCCAAGTGGCTTAAGCACTCAAGCAAGCACTCTAACGAAGCATTTAATTTTTTTATTTGTAACTATTTGCTGTGTCAAAGTGATGGGTCGCATAATAAAATCAGATTGCACAAAAAGAGAAAGTGTCGTGTAAAAAAAATTGCACAACATTTTCAACAGGCTTTTCAGTTTCAGCAGGAACCCATTTTCAGACCTCCGAGAAGCTGAGCCACCACACGACAATGTGGGGCTCAACGCAGGCAGGAGGGGTCTGAACTTTGTACATCAATCAATATATTTTGGTTGTATTTTGCAGAGGGACAGTGCAGTGAGGCAGTGTAGGTACTTTTGCTGTGTCTCGCCACAGCTTGCAAACAAACAACTAAGCAAGCTTGTTGAGTGCTCGCAAAGTGGCTTAAGCACTCAAGCAAACACTCCAACGAAATGGTTGATAAGGAACGGCTGGCTTGGCAAGCGATAACAAGCTGATTGATAATGGGACACACCCGGCAAAACAAAAACCGTTAATTTCTTAACATTTTCAGATTTCACTCTGGATTTCGACACATTTAGTCCACGAGATCCGATTCTCAAAGTTGAGATGACTGCAGGCAGTCGCAGAAGGGGTCCAACCCCCACCAGCCAATCTTCCCCTTTTTCTTCCTGTTCCCACTCCCCCCTTTTCCAAGCCCTTAGTCTTGTCACCCTCCTGGGGACAGCTGCAATCATGGGCTTAAATGAGTGTTTGTTTGCTGAAGACTTGGGCCTCTCCTCCTCGGGCAGTGAGCCCAACATGGAAAGGGCTATCCTGACCTCCGAGCAGCTGAGCAATATGCTCAGCTACTCGGGGAGAACATTTGCATTGATGGGGCCTGGGTCTTTGGAACCCTTGTGGCCCCCGACTGTGGGATAAAGAACCGCAGGATGACTAAGCATGGCGGCTCGATGTGTACGGGCAAGGCGGGTGGTGCTCAACAAGCTCCCCTTCCATAACTTCCGACATGACACCCCTTCCATAACTCACACTGCTTGGTGGCATGCTTAACACTGAGGCTTTTGAAATTACCATCCTTGAAAATATAGGGAGTACATACAAGGGTCTGGAAGATTGCTGGTTTTGAGGAGTTGCAAAATTCCAATTGGGACGTCTTGCTTTTGCAGGAATGTCATATTCCACATTTTGAGTATAAATACCTCCATTCAGATTGGTGGTATGGAGAATCGTATTGGGCTGGAGAAAGTACTAATACAATAATAAGGAACCCTAAACCTGAACAAATTATTCAGGTTTAGGGTTCCTTATTAAGAGCTGGATGTCAAAGTCCTGAATTTAGATGAAACTAATGGTCTCACTCAGGATGATTAGCCTCACTCAGAGTGGCTAACATTTGCAGTCAATGATTTCAATTGAATCTCCAAACCCCAACGGGTTCTGCAAAGCCCAGTTATTTTTAATACCAGTCAGTCTCTCTTAACAAAACGACCTCTCGACATGTCTCATATTCCACACGCAGCACAATCACAAATTAAAGTAGAAGGGCACTCGGTCGAGCGCATCTCTTGGATCAGGAATTGCGTGGCGAAGATAACATATTGGGCCAAATACATTTTTGAAATATCATGCCATATATCGTTTTTGGCCCTATCTTAATGGTGAAGAACCACTTTAAAAAATTAAATAACTCTCATATCCAGTTCTGGTTTTGGATCTTCACCAAAATAGAATAAATTCGTCCTTGCCATAGCCCCAACCTGTCCACAATATTTTGAAATATCATGCTACATATCAATTTAGCCCTATCGCTCAACGGTGAAGAATCACTAACACAATTCTCAGATCTGGATCCAGATTCAGATATTCACAAAAATTGAAACAATTCTTCCTTGTCACACACCCAATGTGTCCTCCAAATTTTGTCCAAATCCGTCTCTAACTTTTTGAGATATCGTGCTACATATCGTTTTTGGTTCCATCTCGAAATGGTGAAGAATCGCTTTAAAAGTTCTAATATCCAGATCCGGATCCAGATCTTCACTAATATTTAAACAGTTCGTCCTTGACACACACCCAACATGTCCACCAAATTTCATCCGGATCCGTCCACAACTTTTTGAGATATGCTGCACCCAAACAAACAGACAGAAAGGGGTGAAAACATAACCTTCACCTTTGGTGGCGGAGGTAACAAATCCATCATACAGAGCACGATACTTGCAAAATCCACCACCCTCTCCAAAGGTTGCCATGGATACATCAAATTGTCCATTTCATCTCTCTATCAAAATATTACTAAAACTCTCATCCTGCATGTGTGTATGTATGTTCCCGAAATACAGCCAAAACGGTACATGATAGCGCAAAATTATTTAGCCCAACTTACTCACCATTCTACTGTGGTGTGCAGTATCACGTTTCATTAAAATTGGGCAATGAAAAAATTATTTAAAAATCAATTCCCGATTCAGTCAAGTTCTCTTCGGGAGAATTTGATCAATGCAAACAACCTCAGCAGTATAGTTCGCTGGAGCTATCTTTTTTTTTTTCTTTCTTTAAATGATTTATTTTAAAATCTCAAACATTTAGTAGAGACAAAGAACGATTTATTTTTATGCATTTTTTTTTTTTTTTTTTTGTATACCTTGGTCGAGGCTCGTATGAGAGCTATCACACAACTCACAGCAAGGAGGCATGAGACAAGAGGGGCGGGAGTGGAAGGGACAAAACAGTGGGGAACAGACACATTAGGTGAACTGTGGAAGGGAGAGGGATGGGGATGGGACGGGGAACATGGCGAAGAGAAGATGGACATTTCAGGGACTTTCAGGAAGGAAAGCAGGAGAAATGAAGGAAGTGGGCTTGGGTGGATTATCGGGGGTAGAAAAGATCGAGGATTTGGATGGGGGAAGATAAGAGGTGGTGGTGAACAGCTGTTTTGAAAGCCTGGAGGGAAGAATGGGAAAGAATAGAGTGAGGAAGTTTATTCCAAAGGCGGGAAAAAAGAGGAATGAAAGAGTGAAGATGAGCAGTGATTCGTGATTTTGGTAGTTTTACCAGAAGGGGGTTGTTGGCGGACCTTGAGCGCCCTGTGGAAATGTGGTGGGGACAAATCGCAGAGAGAGCAGGGGGCAAGGCTGGAGAGGAGTCGGTAGAAGACAGAAAGACCACCGACCAACCTGCGGTGATTGAGTGAGAGGCCCAAAGACTCAGCTTCATTGCGGGAGATGCCGATGATCTTAAATGCCCTGGTTTCGACAGCGTGAAGCCGAGAAAGGTGGGAGGCAGGAGCACCAGCCCAGAGGGGAGAGCAGTACTCCATCAGGCTACGGACAAAAGCTTTGTAAGTGGTCAGGAGCTCAAGAGGGCCGAGGAAGGACTTAGCACGACGGAGGATTCCCAGTCGGCGACTGGCTTTTGAGGCGAGGTTGGAAATGTGACTTTCCCAGGAAAGGTCATGGCAGATAGTGAGACCTAGAAGCTTGAAAGAAAAGACTTCTTCCAGAGGATTGTTGAGAAAGTGGATGGGGGGGTTTTGTAAACGGTCCTTTCGAAGAGACATAGTGAGAGTGTGAGATTTGTCTGGATTGAAAGACATGTTCCACGTGTTGGACCAGTTTGTGATTTTATCCAGATCTGCAGTGAGTGAAGAAGCTGCTGCTTGCCGGTCTGAGGGATGACAGATGGTACGGCAGAGGGTGGAGTCGTCGGCAAAGAGAAATAGAGGATTTTCCAGAGTCCGAGAGATCATTGATGAAAACCAGAAAAAGAACAGGGCCCAGAACGCTACCTTGAGGAACTCCAGCCTGCACAGGAAGAGGGGATGAAAGAAATGCATAAAATAAACATCGCCATTTTGTTCTAATACTTCCGTGTTCATCTATATATTACTAAAACTCTCATCTTGTATGTATGTTCCTGAAATACAGACAAAACGGTACACGATAGCGCAAAAATTTTAGGGCCACCTTACTCACCATTCTCCTGCGGTGTGCAGTATCAAGTTTCGTTAAAATTGGGCGATGAAAACAATTATTCAAAAATTAATTCCCGATTGTCAAGTACTCTTCAGGAGAATTTTATCAATGCAAACAACCGAGCAGCGGTATAGTTTGCTGGAGCTATCTGTTTTTATTTTTTCTTGAAATGATTTATTTAATCAACCGCTGTCACAACAGGAACCCAACGGGTTCACGGGTTGTCCAGTTAATAAATAAAATTGTGTTTAGAAGATTACGCACAATAATTTATTTGACTTTCTTTTCTCCGTTTTTTTCCACATTGACGCGCAATATCAAGTTTCGTTCAAATCTGGCAACAAAAAAAAATTATCAAAAAATCAATTCCCGATTCAGTCAAGTACGCTTTGGGATTATTTGATCAATGCAAACAACCTCAGCGGTATAGTTTGCTGGAGCTATTTTTTTTTCTTGAAATGATTTTTTTTATCAACCGCTGTCACAACTGGAACCCAATGGGTTCACGGGTCGTCTAGTTCAGATTAAAATTGACAATCTTAATCAAAGCTCAGGTCAATCGGAAGAAAACTGATGATTTCAGAAGTTTGACCTTGAGTATATTTGACCTTCTGAACTCAAAAATAGTTGGTTTACAAATTCAGTGATGCAGTATGCAAATCTTGTTCAAATTTCAAGTCAATCGGATGAAAAATGACGATTTTAGAAATTTGACCTCAAGATGACCTTTGATCTCAAAATCAATAGGCTTCTCAGTTGAGATTACCTCTACAGCTTGGTAAAGTTTCATGATGATCGGTTTAAAATTGTGACCTGTAGGCGATAAACAGACAGACAGAGAACGACAAAATCGACTGACCAATAAACTTGAAAAATCTTCGATTTTGCAAGTAACAAACAAACAAACAAGCAGTCATAGACTGGTACTTACGAAATCGTCAACTTGACCTCTGACCTTGTCTAATAAAAGCTGTCTCTAGAGAAGGTAGCGATGCAAACCAGAAGTTTCTACGATGATTCTGTACCAAACCATCAAAAATCGAATGTTTTGGATGTTTGACCTCACTGTGACCTTGACCTTTGACCGATTTTGACCAATATCTAATCAGTGCTAGCCACCACCCTCCTGAATCATGTGGTGTAATTTTACCTTGGTTGCTTCTTTCGTTCTCGAGTTATCATTTTTTGGATGTTTGACCTCACTGTGACCTTGACCTTTGACCGATTTTGACTAAAATCTAATCAGCACTAGCCATCACCCTCTTGAATCACGTGGTGTAATTTGACATTGGTAGCTTCTTCCGTTCTCGAGTTATCGTGCCTACAAACAAACAAACAAACAAACAGAAACGGAAGGCATCAATATACTTACGAAATCTTTAGATTTTGTAAGTAACAAGCCGGTAGGCGACGAGGGATCCGCTAGAATCGAAGCGCTGGATACTATGTTTTCATTCTGACCGATCCACCGACGAAGATTCATTGCCAAGACGTATTGGTTCACATACAATTGTTCCTCTGCCTGGCAAGATTTTTCCTATTGCGTATTTTGCCAACTGGCACTCCTCATAAAAAATGGCGGTAAATAGACACCCTATTTTTGAAGGACTACCATTTGAAAAATAATCGGTTTGCTGGTTTGTGCTGTGGAGCCTCGCGTTGCACGCGCGCGCGCGCGCGCGCACGCGCGCGCACGCGCACGCGCACACACACACACACACACACACACACACACACACACACACACACACACACACACACACACACACACACACACACACACAAAACCCGACAATAAGGGATATCTAGCGAATCCAATAGACAGACAGGAACAGACAGGAGTGAAAACAAAACCTCCTTCCACCTTCGGTGGAGGAGGTCAACATTACAAAGGTCACATTTACAACTCTTTCCCAGTGTCTTAACATGAGTCATGTACTGATTAGTACTTTCTTTCTCCTGAATCTGCATGTTGTGACCTTTTAAATGTCACGAGGTTGAAGGATGTCTTCAGGTTTCAAATGTCTTCGACATTCAGCTTCAATAAAACCTCTTCCACAATGGAAAGAATTTCAATATATCTTTAAGTCTGAATTTAGATATATATTAACGTGCAAAAGCATAATAAGGTGATAATAAAAGTCAATTGCATCTCCGAATATACCTTGAAAGTGAAGTCCAGATGTGTTAAAATAAAAGTCAAACTTTATCGCTTTGTGTGTATCAAGCGAGAAATGTTAGGACCACTATCTACGAGCGATAATACATTGCTGGTTCCTTTTATTTCCCTTGAACTCGGATGATGTATAAATATTTCATCGTGTGATTTCATATTCTGTAGATTTAGTTTATTGAGCATTGCAACGAATACTTTGTAGTTTACAGGAAAATGTGAAATCTCAATGATCATAAGAACTGCACGGTGATCTCCAAAGGTCCCAGTATTCTTTATTGTTGTTTATATCGTTTCTTGCTGAATATCATTAAGAAACGAGAAAAGCTTTTTTACAGAGAAGTATCAAAAGTGGAGAGAGGTAAGAAACAAAATATCGAGAATGATTGGCAAAGCCAAAAGGAATTTCTATCATGGAAGAGTGTCAAGGTTTAAAAGGAGTAATCCAGTGAAATTGTATTGTCAAATTAGGGTGATGACCAACAGGGAAACACCCAAACCATCATTGACCCTGAGAATATGCTATTTTGTTGCCAATAGCATCAACGATTATTTTACTGGAATCGCATATGATGAAACACCTTTACATGTGAATGCCCTACCAACATACCTTCCTGCACCCCAGCAGGAACATGAAGTGAACAAAGTCCTACAACATATCAATCAGAACAAAGCTTCAGGTCGAGACAGGAATCCATCCATCGATTAGGGCCACACTGTGCAGAGCGTTGGTGCTGCCTATGCAGTCTCCTTGGCTATTGGGCACAATCCTGGATAGGTCACCACTCCGACACAGGATACCAGCAAGATGGCACTCATTTTGCCGACCACAGAACGATGACAGGCAGAGTCAAACCCACCTGGTATTAATTCAACAACCGAGGGGGATTTGAACTCAGGATCCGAGGATCCCAAGCACACCATCCTAACCATGAGCCAACACCAGGCCCAGATGGGAATCCTGCTTGCATAATTAGGGAACTTGCATGTGAACTTTCAGGTCCAATCACCAATATTCTCAATGCTTCCTTCGCTGAAGGAACTGTTCCACTCGGTGGAAGAGATAAATTGTAACTTAAATTCCTAAATCAAATCAGTTGGATCAAATTGAGACCGGTGTCTTTAACAGGCCACTTTTCAAAGGTAGCAGATAATTTTGTAGTGAAATGGCTGTTAAGTGATATTAGGGATGAAATTGACTACAGTGAGTATGGTAACAGGTCTGGCTCCTCAACATCTCATGATCTCATTAAACTCGTGAATAATAATTTGTACGAGCATGCTCATAAACCACTAAGTCACAGCTCACTGGTGGTAACGGATTTCTCTAAAGCTTTCCATTTGATTGATCATAATGTAGTCGTGAATCAAATACAGTATATAAGAAGCTGAACTCATGTCTGTGGGTCATAAGCACCGCCCATTCTACAGGCCATGCCCTCCAGCCGTCCAGAAATCGCCGCCATCTTTACCTCTCCATGTAGCTCAGATTGTTTGAAAGGCCTTATGGGCTGTTCCACAGTAATATGCTACATTTAAGGGTCTTATCTTCAGGAGCTATCACAGAATTCCTAAAGTATCCATAGAATACCACTGACATGTTTTTAAGTGCGTAAAATGTAGATATATACTATTTATAACAAAACCGCTATTGTCCTAAAATTAAAGTGTGCAGATAAAATTTTATTCACTGTGATGGGAATAAATGTTTGTCTTAAGTGTTTTATTAAAAAAACTAAATAGATTTACCAAGAGTTTTATATGAACACACGTTTTTGATTGAGACTTGTTTAGATTATATGTGTAAAAAGACTTTACTTATGATATCCCACACCCTGAATTTTCCAAAAATATACTTTAATGTGAATGCTGGGGGGTTGAAAACAGAGTAACAATCGTTATGCTATCGGTCAATTCGTCATGAAAGAAACAAAATGCTCAAGCTGCACAACCTGCAAAAATACGGTCTTGTTATTTTTGTGATAACATAACTGAACCTAAATGAAAAATGTGTAACAAAGGATAACATTAGTGGTAAGTCCATAATCGCCGTAAAAGCTGTACAAAAATCTGGCTTTCCGATTGCGGTACAAAGTCACGTTTGTTACAGAAGGCTTTGAGCCAGTCAGAGGTCGTTTAATAATCATCACTACGAGAGCCTAAGCAATATACAAGAGCTTACGCTATATATATATATATATATATATATATATATATATATATATATATATATATATATATATATATATATATATATATATATATATATATATATATATTAGGGTGGTCCAAAATCATAAGGGAAAAATTCAAAATTTGAATATTCTTGGGGCATGTTGATTATTTTGTTCTACCTGACTAGAAAATACTCCTGGCCAAATTTGCCACAGTTCCAAAAATATTTAGGGGTCCATCAAGAGGAAGGAAGTTGCGACATCCGGTGGGAGAGAAGAAGACGTCAGTGGGAGAGAGGGAGACGTCAGTTGAGCTTTCGGTTCGCTGTCGGTCGGTGTTAAAAGTACTCTTTTATTTTTCTTTTTTTTAATCTCTAATTTTTTTTCTTCTTCTTTTTGATTCCCAGAGTGAGTGAGTATGGCGTGTTCTACACAGAAAAGCACGGAACTGTTCCCCTTGGATCAACCATTGGAGAAATTCACCAACCGCCAGTTGCCCACTGCCCACTGAGAACATTTTATGCTCTTTCCTTTCATTTTTCCTGTTAGTATTGTGACATTACAATGAATCCGTTGAGAGACTTTGATGGACCCCTAAACCACCTCCAAATCTGCTAATCTTTTGTTTCTTTGCGTTTTTCAACATCAGGAACGATTTGGCAAACATGCCCACGAGAAATTCGAACTTTCATTTTTTTGGACCACATATATATATATATATATATATATATATATATATATATATATATATATATATATATATATATATATATATATATATATATATATATATATATATATATATATATATATATATATATATATATATATATATATATATATATATATATATATATATACATATATATATATATATATACATATATATATATATATATACATATATATATATATATATATATATATATATATATATATATATATATATACATATATATATATATATATATATATATATATATATATATATATATATATATATATATATATATATATATATATATATATATATATATATATATATATATAGAAGGAAGAATAGCATTTCTTGACCACAACCTAAAATTAATATTCAGTTGACTAGAAAAAAATAACTACTGCGGTAATGCCAACAACTTGAATGTCAATGTAACATTCATTACATTTCTGTTAATGAAGACAGAACACCCCATCAATAAATTGTGCTGGGTTAGATTATCTTCTTACTGTTGGATTCCAGTAGTGGAGGGGTCAGTCTTTTATTTCCCCTCATTTACAAGATAAACTGGACCCACTTAATGTGGACTATGTATGCAACACAATGGTTACCCATTACTGCAGAAAGGCTCGTATGTACATTTGAAGACTGAACAACGCATCATCACCATTTTGAGGAAAAAAAAGTAACATTTTGATTGCAACTCAAACGAGGTAATGCATGTTTTGTCCGCAGCGATCACGGCAGTTGTCTAATATACACTGTCCAATGAAGGTACTAACATACTTTCATATATGTATATATATATATATATATATATATATATATATATATATATATATATATATATATATATATATATATATATATTTTTTTATTTTTTAAATGGCTAAAAATTCCACCAAGGATAAAACCAGTAATCATGGAATGAGCAAACAAAACCTTCAAAAGAACTCTGCTGAACCAGTTCCTCAATTTATCAACCATCTGTTTGTGGGGATGCTTGGTTTTGCTCTAAGGACAAATATTTACCCTGAAGGCCAAACCATAATCCAATGACAAGTAAAATGGGTGGGAGGAGGGAAAGTGGGTGGAAGAGGAGCAGGAGGCAGAGGAAATGTATGTGTGGATCTCATGGGGCCAGTAAAATGAATCTTCATCACTTTGCTTTAATTAAATTAATGTCTCTCTCCCACACCACTAACCCACAGATGAAACTCGTTAACAAGAGTGAGGTTCATCACGACGATCGGTCAATAACTTATTTTAGTCTTCATTTTATATTTTGTTACATTTCCTCTACAATATTTATTGTGATACTCGGAAATACAACCCGTAGCTTCACTGAGGGGAATATGGGGATGAGGATGGCAGGATGTGAGAGGGAAGTGGGTGAGCGAGGAAGGGAGGTAGAGCGAGGTCTCACGACACGTAGCTATACACTCCACGAGGGGGAGTGAACAAGGAGGATTGGGGGGAGGGTGGATAGGAGGGTAGTAAGGAGGGGAAGGGCATGTTTTGGACATGCAATTGTTTGGGGGACTTGAATTAAAGCGGGGGTGGGAGGGTTAATGGTCCCTTGTGCCAGCATTAGTACAGGATTGAACGTAATTGGGTACGTTAAAACAGCACGTTCAAACATAAGCATGAGGGAAGGGGAAGGAAAGCAAGGGCATTTTCCTTCAATCATCGAACAAGCCGCGCATGTGTTCATGCCTTTGTTTAATTTCCACACATACGATAAGCTCCAGAATCTTTTAACTTGAGATGAATTGCGAAATTTATCGGAGCAGGAGAAAAAAGAAAAGCTTTCATTTTCCAATTTGCACATTCTTTGACAGCCCTTCCTCTCCTCAACCTATGGAGAGTTGTATGGTGGTGCATGGGGTTTAGAAGGAGAATAGCATAAGGGGAGGGGAAGGGAAGGCAGCGTGAGGAAAGGGAATGGGAAAGCAGTGTGAGGGGAGGAAAGGCAAGGCAGCGAGATTGGAGGGGAATGCAGCGAGATTAGGAGGGGAAGGCCGCATGAGTGGAGGGGAAGGCCGCATGAGTGGAGGGGAAGGCCACGTGAGGGGTGGGAGGCAGCATGAGGGGGAAGGCAGTGTGAGGGGAGGGAAAGGGAAAGCAGTGTGAGGGGAGGGAAAGGGAGGGCAGTGGGAGGCGAGGGAAAGGGAAAGCAGTGTGAGGGGAGGGGAAGGCAGCATATCGGGAATGGAAGGCAGCATGAGGGGAGAAAAGGCAGCATAAGGGGAAATGAAGCAACATAAGGCCAAGGGAAGGAAGCATGGGGGAAGGCAGTGTAAGGGGAGGGAATGGGAAGGCAGTGTGAGGGGAGAGAATTGGAAAAAAATTAAGTTTAATGCTTTGCTTAAATAAATACACGTAGGAGGTTCTCATATCAGATGTTCCTCTCATATCATATCAGATGTAATATTTTGATGATGTCCGTGAGAGTAAATCGTGTTTCCAAATCAAGACATGTTTGAATAGGCCGAACAACACGAACTCCGTGCAGACAAACACCAATAGTCCATTTTCATGCCAGTAGTAGTATTCGGAGAGCGGTTGATGTTACTTTTTCTTCTGGATCATGCACGGAAGAGACCCAACCGCATGTGACAACTTTAGAGCAGGTATCATAAACAAGCTCCAAATTCATTGTGCTGGTTGGCCCCTTTAAACCTCATTAATTTATACAGTTTATAAGTGCATGTGTGATGATTCCACAATACGAGTGAAAAGCTGATATCAGATTAAATTAAATATAATTAACTATAACTGCCATGACCAAGATCCAATCGTCTCAAAACGAGCAATCTACTGGATATTTTCCTGAGTATGCTTTTATTTTATAAAGAAAAAAGATATATGGGGACATCACCAAACATGCTGATGAGTCGTTCGTGCTTGGATTATCACGTGATCATAGAGTTGTTGATATGTTAATGAGTAGGCGGTGCCTCGATTTGATATAGTCATTTTATCACCCTTTAAAAACATTCCAGGTTTGTCAGACCTGAATCGTGCCATGATGGTTTTGGTGCATCTTCTTGTGGCTTTAACAGCCATTATCTTGCACAGTGTGCAGTGTAAGTAACTTTAAACTTGAGGGTTACAACGGTTTACATTATTATTTAAAACTTCCTTAACAGGAACAAAGTTATTTGAAGGTTGGGACAAAGCTCATCTGTTTTGTATACTTTCAAAGATTGGTGTAATTTATGGTTTTATTGATTTAATTGGGTGACATTGTTCATATTTAATAGATCAATAGGTGGATATAACATAATCATCCATTGGAGTGAAGCGAGTTAAAGATACATGTGCCTGATAAAGTGGTTGAATAACTGATGTTGTGTGTCCCTGCAGCTCAGGTCACGGAGTCTCAAATTGTGGTCAATCAGGCTCAAGACTCGATTATATTACCATGCTTCAGTGAACCCTGGAAAAGCGATGTCAACAACAAGTTATCCTGGGAGTTCAGCTCTTCAGTCAAGGAAATAGGTGGGATTAAGAGGTGGGAACCAATGGGTCCATCCATTGGGACCATACTCTGTACAGAGCGTTGGTGCTGCCAAAGCAGTCTCCTTAGCTATTGGGCACAATCCTGGACAGGTCGCCACTCTGACGCAGGATACTTGAATGACTCGGTCATCCCAGCAAGCTGGTACTCATTTTGCTGACCTCGGAAGGATGGCAGGCTGAGTCAACCCCCTGGTGAATTAATTCAGCGGGCAACAAGGCTTGAACTCAGGACCCTCGGATCCCAAGCCGCCACCCTAACCACTGAGCCAACACCAGGCTACAACCAATGGGTGGGATAAAACAATATGGACTTAATTTTTCAGATACTGTGGTGAAGTCATATTAATAATTGTAATTATAACAATAACGACAACCGCCACTTTATAACTGCTGGCAGTGATGACCGGGTACCCAGACGTCCGCCTTTGATACAACATGAGACTTAAATGATAGTCGCAAAGTTTCCCTTCCATAGGATAAGTGGTTCCAGAGAAAGCATTATTTAATAGTGATACAAATACAGCCCTGCTTCGAGACAGCGCGGAACAGACGAGTTACGAACCGAGTAACACAAAGTGTTCAATCTAGTTATTACGTATGCAGTTACACCTTTTTCCTGGGGACATTGTCAGTATCAATTGAATTGCTATCCCTGTACCCTCAAACACATTCAGGTAAATTCAATATGGCCACAAAACCAAGTGACCTAACAATTAGAAATTAACAAACTTGTGAAAGGATGTATTGTGGAAAGTGTGTGCGAATTTTTGCCTCAATCTGTCCAGCCGTTCTGGAGAAGAAGATTTTTGAAATTTATTAATTTTCAATCCAAGATGGCTGACGAACCACGTGACCGATGATATCATAAATTTAGATTCTGCTTCCAATCGTATAGTGGAACACGTGTGTTAAGATTCGTGCTAATCAGATAAGGTACGTTTTTCTATTCAAGATGGCTGCCAAACCATGTGACTTATGACGTCATAATTTTTACCATGTATGTAGACGTGATGGAAGATAATAGTTGCAGATTTTCGCTTCGATAGATTAAGCAGTTCCAGAGAAAACATTATTTAATATTTTTCTTAAATCCAGCATGGCTGCCAAACCATGTGACCTATCAATTATTAATTAACAAACTTATATCCCCTATGGCCTACGCGTGCAGAATAGACTTGTGAAGGTTCCCCTTGATCTGACCAGCCATTCTGGAGAAGATGTTTGAAGGTTTTAAGGTCAATTCAATATGGCCACCAAATCATGTGACCTATCAATAAGAAATTACCAAACTTGTGAAAGGACGTCATGGGGAATGCGTGTGTAAAGTTTCGCCTCAATTTGTCTCGCCATTCTGGAGAAGAAGATTTTTTTTTTAAAAAATTCAAAACAAGATGACTGCCGAACCAAGTCATCGATGACGTCACAATAATATTTTTCTACGGTGAATTGTGTAGATGACGCTCAAGAAATTTCAGATTTTTCCCATGCAGCGTTCTACTTGATGAATTTTCACCGGCATACCGCTTCACCGATGACATCACAAAAAAAAAAAAAAAAAATCACCCGTGTTCCGAATGGGGAGTTTATTAAAATGTATGAAGCAAAAAAAATTTCCATTGCACGGTTTCAGAGATACATAGGTCCAAAGTTTATCGTTTTTTTTCAAGATGGTGCCCGTACCACATGACCTACGACGTCATAATTATCAATTAAGTATGCTATCGAAAAAGATACATAGTATGGTGAAAATGTTGTGTCGATCGGACTTACCATTCCTGACAAAATGATTTTTAAAGCGAAAGAACCCGAAAATTGCCTGCGGAAAAATAACAAATAAACAGAAGAAAAACAATAGGTTACCCAGTCCATTAGACTGGGTACCTGAATTAGAAGAGTTGTTTCTGGAAGCCTTTGAAACTGCTATGATTATTTGTAATTGAACCCACAACATCTTAGATGCCTTGCTGTAATATTGAAACCGATCCTACCACCAACCCTCTATAATTATTGATACAATGCCATTTAACCTTTATTTTACAATTAAACAACAGAGGTGAGGGCAATGAACTTTACGAACTTAAAATATCTCAGAAATGTACAATTTATCCCAATGAACTAAAATAAAATTGAGTAAAACCTCCCCTCCTCCTCTACCAACCTCCCCTTCTCCTCTACCAACCTCCCCTTCTCCTCTACCAACCTCCCCTTCATGTTGAAGAAATAAACGTAACCATCATAGAAGTGATACAAATGAATAAGTTCGCTATTGCGAAGATGGATGAAGATCACTATGACATCACAGAAGAGCAATTGAAGAAAGGGAACCTGTCAATGTCTCTCTACAATCCAACAATCAAAGATTCTGGGACGTACACTTGCCATGTTGACACCGATGAAGGAAGGAGAATCATAGCAAGTATTGAAGTTCATGTTCCAGGTATGTACACAATCTCAATTATGCACAATGAAATAGAATTTCAGTCTTGGATATTGCCCAAAACAGAATTGTACTGCAAGCTGTCATCTATAAGCATATATGGATAATTGCACTACAAGCGAAACAGAATATGTCCATTGTCCAGCTATAAGATGTCATCCCAATGTATCAGTATCACAGGAATGGTGATTCATCCATGTGTGTGCCGTCCTGTGGAATGACGTTAAACTGGGAATCCCATCTGCCGGTATTAGTTGGTGGAAGTTGAAGATCCCATGGTGTCCTTCACGAAGAGCATGCGAGCTATTGCCAGCACGATGAATAACTATTTACTTGTTCCCTTCCAGTTTCAAATTCCTTCTCATTTAGTCAAGTATCCTACATGGGGGTGGCAATTCATAAAGAATTGTAACCTTTGTGAAATAAACTGTTTTGGCAGAACCGACAATCATCGTGGGGCAGTGACAAATATCCCATCGGGCATATTGTATGTCCATTTCTTCGACAATTTTTTCCCTCAACAGAAGAGAGGGTATCGCATTTGGTGCGGTTCCTTTGTTACTTGTGAAAATCGAAGATTTTTCAAGTATATTGGTTGGTCGTGCGTGTTATTCTGTCTGTTTATCAATCGCATACAAGTTACAATTTTTAACCGATATTCACAAAATTTAACAAAATGGTGGAGTTGGTTATAAACATGAAGCCTCTTGATTTTGAGGTCAAAAGATCCACCACATAGGTCAAAGGTCAACAACTTAATTTCAATTCCTAAAATCTTCAATTTTCATCTGATTGACTTGAAATTTGAAGAGGATTTTCATGTCTCAGGTCACTGAATTCAACCACTAATTATTTTGAGTTCAACATAGGCCAAAAGGTCGACATAATATGTCAAAGGTCAACAACTTAGTTTCAATTTCTAAAATCCTCAATTTTCATCTGACTTGAAATTTGAAGAGGATTTGATTGTCAAGTCAATGGATTCAATCACCAATTATTTTTATGGTCCAATTTGTTTGAGGGAATCGCAAGCATCGTGCTCTGGACGATGTCCGTTTGTCTGTTGATCTACACAGAACGTGTCTATTAATGATGTACAATTGAAATTTGATTCCGTCTATTCATTGCATACCATTGGAACATGAATATGTCTATTAATTAGGTACTATTGAAATGTGATTACATCTCTTAATTATGCACCATTGGAACGTGAGTGTGACGCCTAATTACGTGCAATTAAATACATGCTATTGGAATGTGAGCACGTCTATGAATTATAGTACGCACTATTAAAATGTGAGTATGTCGACTCATTACAGTACGCTCTATTGGATATTGATCCATTAACAAGTTGGTTGAATTGCACAAATGCGAGTGCTGAATAATGTTCCCATTTGGGTTTATTTCAGGTCTGTTCATTAATATTTTGCGTTAGCTCATTTTCCATTCAATTTTGTCTTTGTTCCCTGCTGTACCACCTGCAGCAGGGTGCACGTTTCAGTTTTAGGGAATATCACGAGATAATTCCCCAACGGTCAAGCCTCGCATGATGTCTTCAAGTGGACTGAATGTCATCCCCAACTGTCCTTTTCAGGTTTCTTCCTGCCTTTGTTCCAAAGATGAAGGCTCATAAGCAAATATTATCTCAGCTCTTATTTATGTGGAAACTGGTCTGACTTTTTAGCAAAGAGAATGAAAGCTGGTTTCAATGTAATGGCCCCAGCTTGCCCTCAGTGCTCCAGCTCTCCAAGTTTTGCTCATGTTCTTCCATCTCCAGCTCCTGCCTCGACTGCAAACTCTGTGCTGATTATTGCAGAGGCCCTTCACAACTTAAACAAAAATTAAGCATGAAAATTTCACAGGAGGTTTTGGTGCATCAGAAATTTCCAGCAGCAAAGCTCCTCGAGTGGGTTGTGAAACTTATTGTGAAAGTATAATCATAAACAATGAAAGTATAATCTTAATCAATTAAATGAAATCATTCTTTTTCTCTGACAATCACATCTCAGATCATCAATTTGGTTTCAGACCAGGTCACTCTACCGTGGACATGCTGCTTCTCCTCTCCCAACAATGGATTGAGTCCCTCAATATCAGAAATGATATCAGATGTGTCAAAATATATATATATATATATATATATATATATATATATATATATATATATATATATATATATATATATATATATATATATATAGCCCTGCGAAGAGGAGTGATGTAAGGGACACATCGGCCATTTTGGAGTTAATGCCATATATCACTATTTTAACCCCTACCCCATCATCCAAGCCTATTATCATCATATCATTTAAAAATGTCGCTTGCATCACCTCCTCGCGGGGCCTCATATATATCTCCAAACTGAATCCAAATTGATGATCAGAAATCAAGCCATTGAAGAAGAGGAAGGAAGGAAGGTAGAGATCAAACTGCATGTGACAACTTTAGAGCAGGTATCATAAACAAGCTCCAAATTCATTGTGCTGGTCGGCCCCTTTAAACCTCATTAATTTATCCAGTGTATAAGTGCATGTGTGATGATCTCACAATATGAGTGAAAAGCTTATATCAGATTAAATTAAATATAGTTAACTGAGTAACTGCCATGACTACAGATCCAATTGTCTCAAAACGAGCAATCTACTGGATATTTTCCAGAGTATGTTTTTATTTTATAAAGAAAAAAAGATATATGGGGACATCACCAAACATGCTGATGAGTCGTTGGTGTTTGGAGTATCACGTGATCATAGAGTTGTTGATATGTTAATGAGTAGGCGGTCCCTCGATGGGATATAGTCATTTTATCACCCTTTAAAAACATTCCAGGTTTGTCATACCTTAATCGTACCATGATGGCTTTGCTGTATCTTCTTGTGGCTTTTACAGCCATTATCTTACAAAGTGTGCAGTGTAAGTAACTTTAAAACTTGAGCATTACGACGGTTTATATTATTATTAAAAACTTCCTTAACAGGAACAAAGTTATTTGAGTGGTGGGACAAAGCTCATCTGATTTGTATACTTTCAAAGATTGATGTAATTGTTCATATTTAATAGATCAATAGGTGGATATAACATAATCATCCATTGGAGTGAAGCTAGTTACGGATACATGTGCCTGATAAAGTGGTTGAATGACTGATGTGTGTCCCTGCAGCTCAGGTCACGGAGTCTCGAATTGTGGTCAATCAGGCTCAAGACTCGATTATATTACCATGCTTCAGTGAACCCTGGAAAAGTGATGTCAACAACTGGTTATCCTGGAAGTTCAGCTCTTCAGACAAGGAAAGAGGTGGGATTAAGAGGTGGGAACCGATGGGTGGGATAAAACAATATGGACTTCATTTTTCAGATACTGTGGTGAAGTTATATTAATAATTGTAATAATAACAATAATAAGTACAGGTACCTTCAAATTGCACCACTACAACGCCAAATAAATAAATAACATATCCTCCAGCAGACAACATCGCCGGTGCGCCTTTTGCCACCATGTGGTCCATGGAGACGGAATTTGGAGGGAGCGGTGTACAATAATTGATTAATTGCTTTTTTTAAATCACAGATAATAATCGTAAAATAATTAATTCCTTCATCAATTGGCTCATAGCAGACCTAAACCACCACCGTTTCGTTCGAATCAATAACTTTTTAAAAACTAATTAATTAATCTAAAAAAATTAAATAATGCATTAATTGATTAATCATTAGATCAAATATACCATTCATAACCAAATGACTTGGTCACTATTGTGTACAAATATCAGTTTCCTCACAAGAATGAGAGCAGAGAGAGTGAGAGGCCCAAATACTCAGCCTCACTGCGGGAGATATCAATGATCCTAAATGCTTTGATGTCTACAGCGAGAAGCCGAGAAAGGTGAGAGGCAGGAGCACCAACCCAGAGGGGAGAGCAGTACTCCATCAGGCTGCAGACGAAAACTTTGTATGTGGTCAGGAGCTCAGGTGGGCCGAGGAAGGACTTTGCACAAAGGAGGATTCCCAGTCAGCAACTGGCTTTGTAGGCGAGGTTTGAAATGTGGCTTTCCCAGGAAAATTCATGGCAGATAGTGAGACCCAGAAGCTTGAAAGAAAGGACTTCTTCCACAGGATTGTTGAGAAAGTAGATGGGGGGTGTTCCAAACAGTCCTTTCGGAGAGACATAGTGAGAGTGTGAGATTTGTCAGGATTGAAACATATGTTCCACGTGTTGGACCAGTTTGTGATTTTATCCAGATCTGCAGAGAGCGAAGAAGCTGCTGCTTGCCGGTCTGAGGGATGACAGATGGTACGGCAGAGGGTGGACTCATCAGCAAAGAGATATAGAGGATTTTCCAGAGAGTCGGACAGATCATTGATGAAAACCAGAAAAAGAACAGGGCCCAGAACGCTACCTTGATGAACTCCAGCCTGGACAAGAAGAGAGGATGAGAGAACTCCATTAAGGGCCACACGTTGGCTGCGACGGGAGAGGAAGTCTGCGGGCCATGAGTGGAGATGTCCTTGGATACCATAGAGAGTTTGGTGAGCAGGGCAGGGTGCCAGACCGTATTGAAGGCACGCGATATGTCTATGGAGGTGGCTCTGATTTCATGTCTGGCATTGAGGATCTCCATCCATTGTTGGGAGAGCAGAAGCAGCATATCCAGGGTAGGGTGACCTGGTCTGAATCCAAATTGATGATTGGAAATCAAGCCATTGGAGAAATGGAAGGATTTAATGTCTGAGTGATGAGGGATTCCATAACCTTGCTGATGATTGGGAGAATTGGTCTGTTTCGTCTGTAGTTGCAGGGATCTATTTTTGCACCTTTTTTATGCAGAGCAGTAATGTTTGCTGATGTCCAAGCTGAAGGCAGATGACCTTGAGCAAATGAAAGGGTGAATAGAACAGAAAGAGGGTGAGCAAGAGCAGCAGAGCAGGATTTTCGGATACGTGGGCTGATGCCATCTGGACTGGTTGCAGAATTTGAGTCGAGGTTTGACAGCAAACTCTCCACCTTGTAAGGAGAAAAGGACACAGCGTCCAGGAACAGCTGTGTGTGACTGGGTAAGGTGGGTACAAAAAGTGATGGGTTTGGGACACAAGATTTAGAAGCAAACACGGAGTTTAGGCATTCAGCCTTTTAACGTGATGTCAGCCGTGTGACCATTTGAGGTGAGGGAGGGGTTTGAGGGGGAACATTCACCAGGAACAGACTGAACTCGACACCACCAGAATTTGGAGGATGGAGACAGGTTTGACTTCAGACTTGAACTCAGACGGGTTTAGAAAGATATTTTTTCTGGCTCTCCTGAGGGTAGACACACTTGTTACGAGCTTTGTGGAAAGAAACGACATTGCCTTCAGTTGGATTAGCCTTCCATGAGGCAAATGCAAGTTGTTTCAGGACAACTGCCTCGCCACAAGCTTCAGTGTACCATGGTTGGGATGAGGGGTATGACAACTGACGTCGAGATGCGGTAAATCTGTGCACGAGAGAGAGCAAGTTTTTTTGAAAAATTCCCAGGATGAGTTGATGTCGGAGGAAGTAGAGATGGGAGATCAGTCAATAAGTTTAATGGCTGCTTGAGGTCTCTGCCAGTCGGCCTGAGTGAAATGCCTGACTCAGTGGTGCTGAGGTGGTTCTCCACTAACAGCCAGAGAGACGTCTACTTTGACACGCATGTGGTTAGATTAACCGTTTGGAGCAGAGGAAGAACAGTAGATATTTTCACGGAATTTGGTCAAAATCGGATCCAGAAGAAATGGAGTACCATTGGTTGAGATCCAGATCGGGAAGTTGACAGATTGTCAGTCCCAATGAGTCACAGAAGTCTTTTGCTGAAGTGCCATGGCAGGTGAGAGAGGTATCTACACCCAGCCAACTGGCATGATGACAGTTGAAGTCACCACATATGAGGAATAGAGAATTGGGATGAGAAGATCGAAGTTGGTCCATGTTTTCAGAGAGCAAGATGTAAATGAAGTCATCACTGTTTGATGGACGGTACAACACACATATGAACATGAGGTGAGAGTGGAGGGAAGCCTTAGCCAGAGGTATTCCTGGGGGTGTGGGGGAGTGAGGGCAGTGCATGGAGAGTGAGGAATAGAGTCTTTGATGAAGAGAGCAACTCCTCCACGAGGACGAGGCTCAGGTCTGTCATACCGGAGGAGGGAATTGTTCAAAAATTCAAACGAATTGTTCAAAAAGATTGTCATACTCAGGAAACCAGCTGCGAGTATTGAATGATCCATCTATTGACACCAATTGATCAGACAACTCGGTATGGCGTGAAGAAAAGACACGAAGGGGTAGACGAGGTGGAAGACATCTCCAATGAAAGATCGGTATTGTCATTGGTAACAGGAGCATCAATGAGTGACTGCACAACCCCAGAGTGTGGTGCTTGGTTCCAGTCAGTGTTTGGCCAATGAACAAATCTGCTCATCCTTCTTTGCTGAATGAATGCCAGATCGATAGTGTATAGAACAGATGAATTGAGTGTTCTACTTAAAGACAGTGACATTGACATTGCTGATACAACAGAAACTTGGCAAATGCCTGACATTTCAGATGAACAATTGACACTTGATGACTATCTTATGTTCACAAACCATCGCCACATACATTGTGGCATTGTATGTGAAGAAAGACTTGCCAGTTTGTACTCTACCCACGATTACTGTTACTACTGAATATGAATGTGTATGGTTAAGATTAAGACCACACTGGCTGCCGAGGTTGAGATCAACTCTCGTTTTCTGTGTCATGTATATCCCCCCCAGGGTTCCCACATCATGCCACTTTGATTGATCACTTAATTTCCACGATTGATATGCTAGCCACCATGTGTGTAGAGCTTCAGCATCTGTCCCAATTGCGAATGAGGGGGAAACCCCTGAACTCATAAAACAGTTGGCTGAACAACAAAGGGAAATAATTTCCCTTCTGAAACAGAACACTCCGTCCCCAAGCAGAGTTATTTGAGCCTCACAGGCTCCAAACATGCAGGAAACGCATGAGGACCGTACATGTAGTGCCTTCAGAAAGTATTTACACCCCTCGACTTTTGTCACATTTTGTCACAGCCTGAATATAAAATGGATTGAATTTGAATTTTTTTTTTTTGTCACTGATCGACACAAAATACCCCATAATGTCAAAGTGAAATTTTGTTTTTTTTAGAAATTTCTACAAATTAAATAAAAATGAAAATCTGAAATGTCTTACGTCAATAAGTATTCAACCCCTTTGCTATAATACTCCCAATTGAGGTCAGGTACATCCAATTTCCTTTGATCATCTTTGAGATGTCTCCACAACTTGATTGGAGTCCACCTGTGGCCAATTCAATTGATTGGACATGATTTAGAAAGAAACACACCTTTCTATATAAGGTCCCACAGTTGACATTGCATGCGAGAGTAGAAACTCTACCATGAAGTCCAGGAAACTGTCCGTAGATCTCCGAGATAGAATTGTGAGGAGGCGTAGATCTGGGGAAGGGTATCAAACAATTTCTAATGTGTTGAAAGTTCCCAAGAGCACAGTGAGCTCCATCATTAGGAAATGGAAAGAATATGGAACCACCCAGACTCTTCCTAGAGCTGGCCATCTGACAAAACTGAGCAACCGGGCAAGAAGGACCTTGGTCAGGGAGGTGACCAAGAACCCATTGACCACTCTGACAGAACGACAGAGTTCCTTGGCTGAGATGGGAGAACCTGCCAGAAGGACAACAGTCTCTGCAGCAATTCACAAATCTAGGCTTCATGGGAGAATGGCCAGATGGAAGCCACTCCTGAGAAAAAGGCACATGACAGCATGCCTGGAATTTGCAAAAAAAGGCACATGATAAACTGAGAGCATGAGGCAAAAAATGTTGTGGTCTGATGAGATGAAAATTGAACTCTGGCCTGAATGCAAAGCGCTACATCTGGCAGAAACAGAGCACAGCTGATCACCCATCTAAAACCATCCGCACTATGAAGCGTGGTGGTGGCAGCATCATGCTATGGGGATGTATTTCAGTGGCTGGAACTTGGAGACTTGTAGGGAAAGAGGGAACTATGAATGGAGTCAAATACAGGCAAATATTTGAGGAGAACCTGCTTCAGAGTACAAAAGACTTGAGACTGTGGTGAAGATTTACATTCCACCAGGACAATGACCCCAAGCATACAACCAAAGCAACACCGGAATGGCTTCACAACAGGAACGTGAAAGTCGTTGAGTAACCTAGCCAAAGCCCAGACTTCAATCCCATTGAGAATCGATAGAAAGACTTGATTTCCGTTCAGCGATGCTTCCCATCCAACTTGACAGAGCTTAAGCAAATATGCAAGGAAGAATGAAAGAAAATCCCCAAATCCAGATGTGCAAAGCTGATACAGAAGACTTGAAGCTGTAATTTCTGCCAAAGTGGTTTGACAAAGTATTGACTTGAGGGGGGGGGGGGTGGGGGTTGAGTACTTATTGATTTCAGCTATTCATTTTTAATTGGTTTGTAAAAATTTCGAAAAACACTTTCGCTTAGTCATTGTGGAGTATTTTGTGTCGATTGATGACAAAAAATAAATTAAACTTAATCCATTTAAAATTCAGTCTGCAACACAACAAAAGGTGACAAAAGTCGAGGGGTGTGAATACTTTCTGAAGACACTCTATGTACCATTCCAATGAGTCCATGCACCAACCTGCCCACCACAACCTGTCTCGACGGAAATGCACACCTTAAGCCGCTGTCGCACCTTGACGATTTAGCCAGCGTATGCCGATTTATGAAAAATTTTTCTAAAACGCTGGCACACGTCGAATACGTTATGGGTACGTTTTGTATACGTTAAGAGCACGCTGAAAAACACTGCCATACGTCGTAGTACGCTGGCTTTAAACGTTGTACTTTTGGGTTGTCCTCAAATTTTTGCATGCTTGACATTTTACGACGTATGCCGGCGTATGACTCGCACGTTCCGCTACGCTGGCCATAAGTTGTAGGCACGTTACGCGATCGTTGACACACGTTACTTGTAAGTTACTCATAAGTCGAAACACGTGGAGGTAATGTTTAGCGTACCCGAAACTTATTTCTAACCTATGAGTAACGTTTTGTAAGCACGCTACACGAACGTTGTTCACACTTCACAACATGTTACTTGAAAAAGACGTAGACGTACTTGACGTCTTCAGGACGACAACAGAACTTAATGAACGCGTTTCTAACTTACAGATACCGTATAATGGCGTATTGGCAGCGATTAGGGGAATTGGTATATAAAAAGGGGCTTCGCAAGAGGAACCCGTCTTTTTTTTTTAGACTTCGTGGTGAGTACATGTCCATGTCATTCCGAGAGATGGAGGATACGGCAAGGCTGAGATGATAATACCTTCCTGTCCTCGAACATCAACATTTTTTCATCGAGTTGACACTGCACCAGCTGCGTGCCAATAGAGCCGGGAGAAGAAGACGTGAGCGGAGGAGAAGGAACTGGGTGAGACCATGGATCAGGAGGCGACGCCATTACGGCATATATGACCAGCTCATGGTGGAACTCCGGAACGAGGACCATGCATCCTTCATCAACTTCCTGCGAATGCCCCCAGCGATGTTCGACGAGCTGCTAGCCAGAGTGGGTCCAAGGATAACCAAGCATTATTATTAAATCATTTCAATAGTCCAGTGGAAGCGATTGAACTCGTTCAATGGAAACAATTTCAATTGCAGAGTACCAGCGTCCAAAAACAATAGGCGAGTGACAGCCATTTATTAAAAGTGAAGTTGCAGCCTATGAATAGAAAACCTCACGTAATCGTCGACGATACGCTGCCACGCTATGCATACGTTAGACTATCGTTGAGCATAGGTTGTGGACGCCTAAAACACGCTAATCAATCGTTGGAATAACTTATGTATAAGTTATCGAAGCGTTCTGTGTTCATTACTAGTACATTATGTATTTGTCCAAGTCGTTTTGAATACTTTTAAAACTGAAACAAAAAAATAGTTCATCGTGGGAATGAGAAAAAAAAAATTAGCCGAAAAGAACATCGAACAATGGTGCAAAGTAGTCTCCTATTCGTGGACGCAACGAGGATCCATCATCACCCACACCCTCCCCATCATACTCACCTACTACTACTGACATGGACATACTACTACTACCAATACTACTACTACTACTACCACCACGCTCACCTACTACTACTACTACTACTACTGATACTGATACTACTGACATTGACATCTACTCAACATGGAGTCTGGAACACTGACGGGTTCCTCTTGTGAAGCCCATTTGTATATACCAATTCCCCTAAACGCTGCCAAATCACCATTATACGGTAGATGTAAGTTGGAAGCATGTTCAGTAAGTTCTGTGGTCGTCCTGAAGACGTCAATCAAATTCGTCTACATACGACAATGTGCGTTTGAGATACGTTACACATAGGTTCAAAGTACACTACTCATAGGTTCAAAGCACGTTACTCATAGGTTAAAAATTAAGTTTCGGGTATGCTAAACATTACCTCGACGTGTTTCGACTTATGAGTAACTTACAAGTAATGTGTGTCCAACGTGTGTCAACGATCGCGGAGCGTGCAGAGAACTTATGCCAGCGTATGCGGAACTTGTGAGCCATACGTCAAGTACGTTGTAAAATTTTCAGCATGCTTGAAATTTCACCACGTACTAGACGTACCATGGAATATGACAGCGTACTTCCTCGTTTTTCAACGTGCTCCTAATATATACACAACTTACCCATACCATTCGACGTGTGCCAGCGTTTTACACACATTTTTCATCGGTCGGCATATGCTGGCTAAATCGTCAAGGTGTGACTGCGATGTTGACACTTCCAATTTTCAGGCAGTTATGATTTAAATCGGCGTGCGGCAGGTTTTTAACAGGCTATGCCACGAGTTCGTCGCCAATACGTGCAGCGCGCTATGCCTAAGTTAAACTATCGTTGGGCATAGGTTGTGAACGCCGACAACAGGCTAAGCATTCGTTGGTATAAGTTATCTATAACACAACGAAACGTTTTGTGCCCGTTACTAATATGTTATGCATACGACCAACATGTTATGAATATGACCAAAACTTTTTTTAAAAAACCTCAAAACTTCAGCGTACGCCAACGTTTTACATACATTTTTATACGTTGCCATTGCTGGCGAAAACGTCAAGGTGTGACAGCGCCTTTACATTCCGGCAGTGAATAAATTAAATTTTATTTTAAATTTTATCAAATCTTTGGCATAAATCAAATAAATCACATAATGACAATTCAATCTGTGGCAATAAAAATATGCCAAAACAAGGATCTATTGCGAGAGCTTAATCTATCGTGACAAAAACTATTTCTCTTACATTTTTCCCCTATTAACTTGACAATGTCCCCATGTCAGCGGACAGTCGAAATGAAGAAAACCAAGAAGTAACAGGATCAAAGACCTCAGCCTGAGGCTTATCCCTGGGAACCTCAGCTCCCACACTGTGTAGTAACATCTGTGGTCGGATTCCTCTCATCAAGCGAGAAGATCTTCTAAGGGACTCGGTCATTCTGTCAATTGGTAATGTGGTAGGCTACTTTGGACTGTCTTCCTTAACCCTTTACTTGACCCTCCACTGCCGGTGCATCACCATGAACGGTAAAGTCCACATGAGGAGCGCTTTCATTTTCACGTTGTGCAGGGAAATAAGGCACATAAACCCAAACAGTGTCTTCTTGCTGAAAAACATGTTATTTGTGTTGTCACCATTCCTAGTCATACTCCTTTTGAGGACATTCATAGGAAACGTACAAGGCTTTAACCAATTTCTGTGGACAACTTTGCCTTTGCCAAATACCCCTCTTGCGACATATCCGGAATACAGGAATCTCAGAATTTGTCTGGTCAATTACCAAGTTTGGTTCAGGTTACCATCTATCCTGGATCTTGTTGCACCCCCTGGGTTTGTGATTCCTCAGTTAAACTTGGTCCCCAAATTTAATCGGTACACCTGGTGCTACCCAGTCATGAATCCTTTTGCCAGCCTCTTGTGAGCGTTCCTTGGCTAAAACACATGCCGTGTTTAACTGGTCAAACTTGGCACCCGGATAATGAATGATGGCTTCCATATGCACGTCATTTGTTTTTCGAGATCAGATCTAAGATGGCCGACTGGTGGCCATTTTGTTACTGAAATGTGTCCCCGACCATTTCTCACACACGCAATGTCCAATTTTGTTCAAACTTGGCACAAGCACAGCACATGATGACAAACACGTGCAACCCACTTTATTCTGTGATCTGAACAAAGATGGCCACTGGGAGACTGGCAGCCATTTTAGTTGCACTTAAATATGGGCTCGCCTTTCAACTTTGTGCAGCTGTTACAGGTTGGTATGAATCTTAAATAATTTGAAATGCTAAGGTGTTCTGTGTAAAAAGCAACTTTAATGAAATATAAAGATGCTTGGTACTACAAAACTTCAATATAGACATAAACAGAGACATTTGAAGGACATTACCATTAAAAATGACGAAATAGAAAACCACATAGCTTTTCGTTGTCATCTCTTCAGGTGAAATTCGCACAAAGTGTATGAGGTAAGGAAGAAGAACAGTCTAATAGACACCTATCAATAAAGTCAAATCTGATTGGATGTTCTCTTCTGATGAGTAATCATCTTTTTCATTTTTTGAGAAACAGGTACTTACGTCCACAGGTGGAGCAGTTAAACAACTTGGTTTGTTTACATGGAAAATGTAGGACGACAGGCAAATTGACCATGACATATCTCCAGGCCTGTCTCCACCATAAGGTCGTTCCTGTGTTTATTCAGAAAATAATTCAACATTCCAGAATGAGATTAAGTCCTTCTGTTGAGTGCATGTTTTTGCAGGATGAACTTGGGAGAACACAACGTCGATCCTTGGGTCTACGTCATGCTTTGCGAACAGAGTGGCGGCTTGCACGGGAATTTTTGTCCTCTGACATGGTACGCCTGTGTAGATATATAGCAAAGACTGATGACCATGTCGAATTGGCTGCAAGACAGAGAAACGATCGAAACATTGATCGTTTCAAGGTGAAACGTTTTGGTACTATCATTCGTGATTCTTCAAAGCATGTTCTCAATTTGTCGGACGAGGTTTCTCCAGCTGCATAAACGTGGTGAACTGTCAAGGGAATATTGTAAGAGGATCCAGCTGGGAGGCTCCCTTCATCCGAAAATGTAGGGTCTACCAAACATTCACAAGCAGAATGTTCTACTGTGACCAATTCTGTCCATGGTCAGCTCTGCACAGCATCAACTGGCGAAATGGCTGGGAGAGTTACTGCAATTAGTGCTCAAGTCGGCCTCCAGGTTTGTCTTCAAAGATTCTTTCACTTTTGCTGATGCCAGAAGGGAGATGTGTCCAACTGGTTTGGAGAAAGTGTTCTTTTTTGATATTGATCGCCTGTTTACAAATGTCCCTTTGACAGAGACCATTAATATATGCACACATTTGCAATATCACATGAAACTTTAGCATCCACCAATTTCTGAATATGTCTTTGTGGAATTGATGAACATGGCTAAAGGAGATGTGAAGTTTAGCTTTAATAACATTTTGTTCATCCAAATTGATGCGATGGCCATGGGTTCTCCTTTGGGCCCAATGTTAGCAAACATTTTTGTTGGCTATCAAGAACTGCAGAAGTTGACCAAATTGCAGGTATCTCAATCCCCAATCTTATGCTTATAGATATGTGGATGACATGTTTTGCCTGTATGAATCTCGTGAAGTCTGTGACTGCTTCTTGAATGAATTGAATTCTCTTCATCCTGCCCTCAAGTTCATGACCCAATTGGAACGTTCTGGTTGCTTACCCTTTCTGGACGTCATGGAAGAGAGATCTGCATCATGGTTTACCATATCCATCTCTAGAAAGCCCACTTTCACCTGCCAGTATACTTGAAGGGATTCTTCTAGTTCAACGAGACACAAGGTTGGTGAGTCGAGCTTTGAGGATATGTTCCAATTCCAAGCTTCAGACAGAGATGGACAAGATTGCCGGCATCCTCAGTGAGAATGGATATCCTGAGTATATCATCAGGAGGTTAATGCGCAAATTCCTCACTGCTATAGATGAACAGAAGAAGGGTCCTGAAAAGTGCCTGGTCTACATCGAGAATCCTTGGAAAGGGAAAATGCCGCTAAGATATGAGGAACAAATCAAAAGATGCGTCTCAAACACGTATCTGGCTGTTAATCCAAGAGTGATTTTCACCTCTCAGTCTCGACGTCTGATTCCTGCAGTTAAGAAGGATGTTCTGCCTGCCTCAAAACTTAGTAATATTATTTCCGAGTTCAAGTGCCGGTGTGATGCTCAGTATGTAGGCAGAACTACAAGTGCCGTGTGATGCTGGGTATGAAGGCAGAATCAAAGAGCACGTCCCTTTCTCCATCAAGAAAAACACTATTGGTATACAAATGCAGCCAGTAAGTGCCTGTAGGAAAGTCCCAGCATCAATCCCAACGTCGTGTGTATCTGCTATTGGACAGCATTTGATTGAGAATGCAAACTGTGCTGAACAGTATAAAGTGGATGCATTCAAAATATTGGGTAGAGGACGAAGTATAACACCTCTCCAAATGCTAGAAGTGACATTTATCTATTCCATGGACAATATGTTATGTCGGCAAAAAGAGTTTGACCACTCGCTTTGCTTATTTGGGCAAAGATGAAGAGGAAAACAAACTCATCTCACAATCACAGATATTGATGAAGCGGATTCTGCAACAGCCTTAGGTGCCCCGATTCAGATTCTGCAACCTCCAATGGAGAGCTGAACACTTAACAGGCTTCTCCCACCTAGACCGGTGGGAGCTGATGACGCATCAGAAAAAAGCATCCAATCGGAATTGACTTTGTTGATAGGTGTCTATTAGACTGTCAGGTCAGGTATGGGAGCATGTGCCAAAACAGCGCGTCGCTACGTCCACTTTCCGCCGGTACTCCAGGGACCTCCGTCTGGCCATCCACCAGGCAGATGCCAGACCCATCCCCATCTCCTTGAGATGCTGGTCAACCTGCTGCAACCACAAGGCATGTGGTCGGCCCATTGGCTTCCTCCACTCACGAGACCCCCTCGCTGAGAGAATCTGGTGAGCAGGATCAGCGTCAGGAAAACGAGCCACGTGTCCATACAGCCGCAACTGACGCTCAAGGACTATGCAGGTAACAAATCTCATCCGAGTCTCTCTCAGCAACCGCTCGTTGAACACAAAATCTGACCAGCGATAGCCAAGGATTCTCCGAAGAGACCTGGTACCAAAGGAATTAAGTCTCCGTCTCAGATCCTTGGTCAGAGTCCAAGTCTCGCATCCATAGAGCAAGACTGGAAGCACCAAGGACTTGAAGACTCAGACTTTCGTCCTCCCGCACAGGCACCGGCAGCACCACAACCCATGATCCAGTGAATCCATGACTCCGCAGGCCCGACCCAGACGTCTATTGACCTCTGGCTCACAGCCAGCAGTGACATGAATATCACTGCCAAGGTAAGTGAATCTCTCCACGACCTCAACATCCTCACCACAAACAGACACAGACAGGACAGCAGCATCCAAGATGTCATTGAAAGCCTGGATCTTAGTTTTGACCCAAGAAACCCATAATCCCAGCGGCTCTGACTCCCCATTCAGCACCTCGAGGGCCCCCAAGAGGATGTCTAAAGTCTCCGCAAAGATGACTGCATCATCTGCAAAATCAAGGTCCAAGATCTTGACATTCCCAAACGATGCACCGCAGCTTGATCTCTCAGACATCCTACCTAAAATCCAGTCCATACAAGTACTGAAAAGTGTGGGGGCCAGTACACACCCCTGACGAACTCCAGTAACAACTGGAAAAAGTCAGAGATGGTACCACCACATTTCACAGCACTCTCAGTACCAGAGTAGAGTTCAGACATCAGATCGATCAGTTTTGGTGGCACCCTACAAAGACCAAGAATCCTCCAGAGGGCATCCCAATTCACTGAATCGAACACTTTACAGAGATCAACATAGGCTGCAAGCAGCCCCTGCCGACACTCTCGTCTGCGTTCGGCGAGGAAACGAAGAGCAAGGATACGGTCAATCGTTGACCTCTTTGGTGTAAAGCCTGACTGCTCTGGACGCTGGTGCTCAAGCAGATGGTGGCGAACTCTATCAATAATTATCCGAGCAAAGACCTTGCCCGGCACTGAGAGCAGCGTCACCCCTCTGTAGTTGTTGCAGTCTTGGCGATCACCCTTCCCTTTCCAGAGAGGGACAACAAAGCCCCTCTTCCAATCAGTTGGGATGATGCCTGTGTTCCAAGCAGAGCACAAAACTGCATGCAACGACACGAGTGCAGCATTTCCACCAGCCTTGAGAAGTTCAGCATGGATGCCACAGATCCCTGGAGCTTTACCCCGTTTCAACCGGTTCACCGCAGCCCGTATTTCCACAAGCGAAGGTGGACCACAGTTGATTGGAGGGTCAGCAACAGGGATTGTAACACCCTTGACGTCCAACTCGACAGCTGGGGGATCAGCCTGGTACAACCGCTCAAAGTAACCGGCCCAGCGGGCCTTCACTTCAGACTCCTCTGTCAAGAGCCCACCACCCTCTGCTCTAACTGCAGTGCTCCAAAGGATGGGCTTGGATGAACACAATGCACGAATTACCCTGTAAGCGGGACGAGAATCACCTGTCCACAGGTGATGATCTACCCCCTCACAGATTCCTCGCACATAGGCCTCCTTGTCCACCCTCAGTGCACGTACAGTTTTACGCCTCAGCTCCCTGAACAGCTCAGCTCTGCCATTCAGCCTGGCCCTGCGACTCTGGTCAATGGTATCCAGTGTCCCTTGAGAGACAAAATTCTTCTTTGCCCTGCGGTGAGTTCCAAGACATCCACCGGCAACATCAAGGACGGTGGTCTTGAAGGCACTCCACAACACTTCAGCACCCCCCAAAGCACCCAGACCCCCCCAAATGTCCACTCAGCCTGTTCGCAAACTCCTCAGCTACTCTCTCATCCTTGAGCTTGCCAACATCCAGCCTGGGCTGGGATGGTACCATTCTCAGGATTTAAGGTGCAGCTTTAGAGTTGCTACAACAAGCCGGTGATCAGTATTGAGGAACTGAGCACTCCGGTAGACCCTGCAGTTCTGTATCATCCTCCAGCGACCGTCAACGAGGACATGGTCAATCTCCTTTGCCACACTGCCAGCGTTGGAATACCAAGTCCAGCGATGAGCTTGTGGGTGTTGAAACCATGAACCAGCCACCCTAAGTCCATGACTTCTTGCAAAGTCAAGGAAATTAGTGCCATTCTGGTTCATAGTTCCTGACCCATGGGGACCAACACACACCTCATAACCATCCCTATCAGTTCCAGTTGATGCATTGAAATCCCAAGTCTAGAAGTGTATCTCGTCTGGGGCACTAATCAACCACAGACTCGAGTGTGGCGTAGAATGTGTCCTTCACGGTGAGGTCACTCGCCTCAGTCGGAGCATAGACAGAGACCAGGGAAATGACAACGAAGGAGTGATGAATCCTTAGTCTCATAATACGCTCGTTGACCGGTGTTACCTCGATTATCATTGAGGTTAGCTTATTGGACACAGCTACAGCAACTCCTTGAGTATGGTAACCATCACAGCGACCAGACCAATAGTAGGTGTAACCACCCACCATTATCTCGCCGCAATCCGGTCTCCAAACCTCAGAGAGTGCTGCAATACCGATGTCCAAACGCTTGAGCTCAGATGATAACAGAGACAGGTGATCATCCTCTCTTGGGGATAGGACATTCCAGGCACCCACTTGAAGGGACCGCCTCAGGTTAACCCAAGGACATCGCTGTCTGGTGGACGACACCTCAGCACCACTCCGACACACTCTCCTGCAATCGGACCCAGGGATGTTACCCCGTGGTTTCCCTCCTTTCATCAAAGATTGGGGGTCATGAAGGCTTTGCCCCAATCCCATCATCCCGTGAGCTGCCCTGTGAAGGGAAGCTGCACAGGAGGTACTCCCACGGAGTGGGTTTTCAGATTTTTTTGCGTTTTTGTGTTTTGCAGAATGAAGGGTTTTACGGTGGCCGGAGTGCAAATCCTGCCACCAACCTCCTAATTAAAAGTAACCCAACTACAGGAGGACGTCCGCAGACACAGTTGGGCACTAGACATGGATGGCCGTTGGCTCACAAGGAACCCCTCCGCCCTTTGACAGGTTTTGTTTTTAATCCTGCTGGGTGTCCATATCCAAACACCCTCCTCACCAGAAAACCTGGTGGGGGAGACGGTTTAGTCGCCGACAACCCGACCATGGAACAGGTTAGTACAGGTTTACATGGTACCTGTAGCAGGTCACAGATCTAACCTGACCTGACATAAGACTGTGCTTCTTCCTTACCTCATTCACTTTGTGTGAATTTCACTTGAAGAGAGCATAATGAAAAGTTTTGTGGTTTTCTTTTTAGTCTGTTTTCTGGTAATGTCCTTTAAATGTTTCTGTTTATGCCTATACTTAATGAAATAAGTATTGTCGGTCCTGGGGGAAAGGATACGTTCAGACAGCTGAATGCGTCAGTGGCATCTCAGTCCTGTAATGGATTGTCAACAGAACTTTGAGAATAACTTTTGTTGAAGCTACAACATTCCAGTAACACGACAGCTACACACCTACATTGGACGGAAATGGACTGGGTGAAAGATTTGTAATGGAATACGATGCTCTGAGCCAATGATCAAGTTTTGGTCAGTGTTGGAATCCAGACTGCCACCTGGTTTCGGAGTTGACCTTGTGTCATTACAATACAAGGTGAGCGGTGAGCATTCGATAGCAGAGCAGGATGTGAGAGGTGGACCAGAGATCCAGCTCCAGCAGAGTGCAGGGCCATTGGAGCGGCTGAGTGCAGTCAAGTTTGTTTTTCCAAAGCGAGCTGTACACGGCAGGGGCGGGCTGGGATGGCTTTGTGAGCTTTGTACCATAGTGCGCACATTGAAAACAGACCCAAGTGTAACCCATTGCACCTTCGCGGGTGTGGGTTCTTCCTGCTGGCCGACTGGTTGAGTTCACGAGGAAACAACGCAACACTGAGGGTGTCATCCATGCTGACATTCCATTCCGCCAACTTCTCTGGGAATCTCGTATCAAGGTCACCCCACCCTCCGTCTCACGGCACAGCATGGATAGGGCCCAGCGTGATCCCTTACTGACAGGAAATTCACCTGCAGGGTTCGCTCACCACACACGGCTAGCCTTTCACCAACTGCACGCCATGAGCATCTGTATGCCGTCTGGTGCTTTCACGCTTGCTTCGAAAGTGCGCGAGAATGACTGATTCACAGCACGTATCTTGTCAAAGTGTTGCATTTTTTTGAAAAACCCATGAGTGAAAAGTTGCCTCTCTAAGAGTTGTGGGAATATATACCAGAGAGTTGGTGTCAAAGCCACCCAATGCTCGCCTGTTTATACATTTATGGTTTTTAAAAGATTAGTCTAATAATATTTTTTTAAAGCATTGCAGTGAAATCTGATCCAAATAATTTTAAAGCAATATATGTATTTGTATATTGTAATCAGTAAAAAATAGTGTGGTACATAAAAACATTATAAAGGAAATAACTTGCACCAAAAACTTTAACATTTTCACGCTGACGCTGACGCTCACGCCGGGGGTATCGCTATAGCTCTCTGTTCTTCGAACAGGCGAGCTAAAAACTGCATTTAAACATATGTGTGTAACTGAGTAAGTATTAAAAGCATTGAACATGACTTGTATTCCTGTGGGGAATTTTACAGATTTTGAGGGCTGGTGATGAATCATTGTGATGGAATCTTATGGAATGATATTAGCACTTGAACCATAGACAGTAGGAATTAATAAGTTGCATTTTAATTATCCTTCTGTTTCATGTTTGTGCACTGGTGTCACCTGGTTACCAGCAGACAGAAACGTTTAGAGTGATCGTGTTAATTGTTTACCGTGCTCCCCTCCGGGTACTTGCGGGACACTTACCCTCAGGTACGGAGACCGAGCGTCACAGCAAAATTCCTAAAACAACGGGGGCTATGACATTTTATGTCTTATACAGGATTACATATAGGTTGGTACCACAGACATTCTTGAGATATTTTAACGCTCTAAATCAATCAATACAAATTAAGTCTTCACCGCTCCAACGAGTCTACGCATCGACCTGCTTGCCACAACCTGTCTCGATGGAAGCCAGGACGGAAGTGCACGCCTTACATTCCGGTGGCAAGTAAATTATATTTTACTTTCCATTTTATCGACTCTTTGGCATAAATCACAAAATGTCAATTCAATCTATGTGGCAAGAAAAACATGTCAAAACTAGAAGGGCACTCGGTAGAGCGCATACATACCTCCGCCACGTAATGCATGATCCACGAGAACATATCGGGCCCAATACATTTTTGAAATATCATGCTATACCAGCAATTCTTAACCTGGGGTGGATTTCTCCCTGGAGGAAAATTTTTGGATTTCAGGGGGGAAATTATTTTTTAGGTTGAACAATTTTCAAACTATTTATTGCGTTGAATACGTCATCCGAATACGCTTCCCAGGCGATGAAAAATTAATACTGATTTTAGGAATGCTAATGTTAAAATAATATAAGACTGTTAATGTTATGCAATAAATTGTGTATCAATATTTTAATGAAAATATTTATTGGAATAATTTTTTGAATAAATTTTAGTTTTTAAAATTAATTTACTGTTTATAATGAGGTGGGGGGGAAATATTATTCAGCAATTTCAAAGGGGGAAACAATACTAAAAACGTTAAGAATCCCTGTGCCATATAGTGCTATATCGTTTTTGGTCCGATCTCTCAATGGTGAAGAATCACTTAAAAAATTAAATCAACCTCGTATCCAGATCCGGTTTCAGATTTTCACCAAAATCGAATCAATTCAGCCTTGCCACACATCCAACCGGTCCATCCAACCGGTCCATCCAACCAAGGTTCGTCCGAATCCGTCCACAACTTTTTGAGATATTGTGCTATATATCAGTTGAGCACAAACTCTCAATTGTGAAAAATCACTGAAAAACTTCTCATAGCCGGATCTGAACACTGTACAGATCCTGTACACAAACAGAAAAAAGACAGACAGACAGAAAGGGGTGAAAACATAACCTCCTTTACCTTTGGTGGCAGAGGTAACAACAATATATCACGAAACCTAAAACTAGTCATCTTCTTGCTTAATGAAGCTATGTTAGTGGCCTTGTAGTTTTTTTAGCACACCTATTTTTCTCTCTCTCTCTTCAAGAGTGAGGCTTCTGCAATGTTCCTCCTGCCCTCTTACCTCTTTACCCAGCTCCTCCATTCTTTCATACCCCCATTCTCCATTGTCTCGAGTTCTTCCCAACAGGATTTCCGGTCTGCTTGCCCACCACCAGCTCGACTCTGACACATCCACCACTGAGCTTTATTACACTGGACAAGACCCTGTTCTCAGCGTTCTCTGACATTTCCTCTACTTGTGCTGTGGTGCACCCGTTTAATGTCATCACACTGTTTTTCCTTTGCTCAATTTTGTCCTTTGATCCATTGTCCCCTGTTGTGCACTTCAATCAGCCTCGATTCCTGAATTTAAAAACAATTATGATTGGAAGAGTTGTTTCTGGCAGCCTTTGAAACTGCTATTATCATTGGAAATTGAACCCACAACATTTTAGATGCCTTGCTGTAATATTGAAACCGATCCTGCCACCTACCCCTCTATAATTATTGATACAATGCTATTTAACCTTTATTTTACTACTGAACAACAGAGGTGAGGGCAATGTACTTTACCAACTTAAAATATCTCACAAATGTACAATTTATGAACTGGAATAAAATTGAGTAAAACCTCCCCTTCCCCTTCTCACCCTTCTCCCCTTCTCCCCTTCCAACCTCTCCATCATATTAAAGAAATAAACCATACCATCATAGAAGTGATACAAATTGGACGGATCGCCATTGCGAAGTTGGATGAAGATCACTATGATATCACGGAAGAGCAATTGAAGAAAGGGAACCTGTCGATGTCTCTCTACAATCCAACAATCAAAGATTCTGGGACGTACACTTGCAATGTTAGGATCAATGAAGAAAGGAAAATCATAGCAAGTATTGAAGTTCATGTTCCGGGTATGTACACAATCTCATTTCTGCACAATGAAATAGAATTTCAGTCTTGGATATTGCCCAAAACAGAATTGTACTGTAAGCTGTCATCTATTAGCAAATACGTATAATTACACTACAAGCGAAACAGAATATGTCCATTGTCCAGCTATAAGTTGTCATCCCAATGTATCAGTATCACAGGAATGGTGATTCATCCATGTGTGTGCCGTCCCGTGGATGGACGTTAAACTGGGCATCCTATCTGCCGGTATTAGTTGGTGGAAGTTGAAGATCCCATGGTGTCCTTCACGAAGAGTATGCGAGCTATTGCCAGCACGATAAATAACTATTTACTTGTTACCTTCCAGTTTCAAATTCCTTCTCCTTTAGTCAAGTATCCTGCATGGGAGTGGCAATTCATGAAGAATTGTAACCTTTGTGAAAGAAACTGTTTTGGCAGAACCGACAATGATGGTGGGGCAGTGACAAATATCCCATCGGGCATACTGTATGTCCGTTTCATCGACAATTTTTTCCCTCAACAGAAGCGAGGGATTTGGTGCGGCCCGTTTGTTACTTGTGAAAAGCGAAGATTTTTCAAGTATATTGGTTGGTCGTGTGCGTTATTCTGTCTGTATATCAATCGCATACAAGTCACAATTTTTAACCGATCTTCAGGAAATTTAACAAAATGGTGTAGTTGGTTATAAACATGAACATTCTTGATTTTGAGGTCAAAAGATCCACCACATAGGCCAAAGGTCAACAACTTAGTTGCAATTTCTAAATTCCTCAATTTTCATCTGATTGACTTGAAATTTGAAGAGGATTTTCATGTCTCAGGTCACTGAATTCAACCACTAATTATTTTGAGTTCAACATCGGCCAAAAGGTCGACATTGGTCAAAGGTCAACAAGTTAGTTGCAATTTCTAAAATTCTCAATTTTCATCTGATTGACTTGAAATTTGAAGAGGATTTTCATGTCTCAGTCACTTATCAGGTCACTGGATTCAATCACCAATTATTTTTATGATCCAATTTGTTTTAGGGATTCGCAAGCATCATGCTCTGGACGACGTCGTTCTTGTTAATCTTGCCGAAATTTTCGGCAAGATTGTATCGGTCGGTAAGTTAGTTTGTTTGTTTATTTATTTATTTGTTTGTTTATTTGTTTGTTTGTCACTTTGTTTCATAAAAGTGTTTGTCGTCGCCTATTTTTCACCTTTAAATCACTCTGTAGAGCGCAATTCTCATTGAAAACTCTTGTGGTTACACATATCATAGTATTATTGGAATACCCTTCAGCACACATAATGGTCAAGGTCAAAGGTCAAGGTCACTTTGTGGTAAATCATGGAGTTCAACGAAACCCTAATTTTGGTCAAATCTTCTCAAAACTTTGTAGGAATGTAGCATATGGTTTAGCGCTCAGCTGATAAGTTTTTGGTGGAGGAACGGCCTTGACCTTCATGGTTAGCGCCTGAGGTCGAAATGTTTTGACCCCAAGGTCAATTTTTCAAATCTTAGGTACCATATCGAGCAATACCTCATATGAAAGCCCTTGATGAGCGCTTTCCAGATCTGTTGTTTGTCAAGGAACCAAAAATGCTTCCTGCGATAACAGAACGTTCTCTAGCATCCATATATTATTGGTAGTTTTCAATCTTAAGATCATTATCAATAGACTCTTTCCACAAGTCTCTATAGGCCGAGAGATAGACTCTGATCAATGTGTCACAAGTATTTGTTTCAGTTTGCGCTTCACGTGCTTCGGTTCGGCAAGATTTTTCGTTCTTTGAACGAAATTCTGGCTAGTTTGTTTGTCTGTTGATCGACACAGAATGTATCTATTAATTAAGTACTATTGAAATTTGATTCCGTCTATTCATTGCATACCATTGGAACATGAGTATGTCTTTTAATTAGGTACTATTGACATGTGATTACATGTCTTAATTATGTACCATTGGAACGTGAGTGTGACTCCTAATTAAATACGTGCTCTTGGAATGTGAGCACATCTATGAATTAGAGTACGCACTATTAAAATGCAAGTATGTCTACTCATTCCAGTACGCTCTATTGGATATTGATCCATTAACAAGTTGTTTGAATTGCACAAATGCGAGTGCTGAATAATGTTCCCATTTGTGTTTATTTCTGGTCTGTTCATTAATATGTGGCATTAGCTCATTTTCCATTCAATTTTGTCTTTGGTCCCTGCTGTACCATCTGCAGCAGGGTGCACGTTTCAGTTTTAGGGAATATCACGAGATAATTCCCCAATAGTCATGCCTCACATGATGTCTTCAAGTGGACTGAATGTCATCCCCAACTGTCCTTTTCAGGTTTCTTCCTGCCTTTGTTCCAAAGATGAAGGCTCATAAGCAAATATTATCTCAGCTCTCATTTATGTAGAAACTGGTCTGACTTTTTAGCAAAGAGAGTAAAAGCTGGTATCAATGTAATGGCCCCAGCTTGCCCTCAGTGCTCCAGCTCTCCAAGTTTTGCTCATGTTCTTCCATCTCCAGCTCCTGCCTCTACTGCTACTCTGTGCTGATTATTGCAGAGGCCCTTCACAACTGAAACAAAAATTAAGCAGGAACATTTCACAGGAGGTTTTGGTGCATCATAAATTTCCAGCAGCAAAGCACCTCGAGTGGGTTGTGAAACTTCATTGTGAAAGTATAATCATAAAAAATGAAAGTATAATCTTAATCAATGAAATTAAATCATTCTTTTTCTCTGATAATCACATCTCAGATCATCAATTTGGTTTCAGACCAGGTCACTCTACCTTGGACATGCTGCTTCTCCTCTCCCAACAATGGATGGAGTCCCTCAATATCAGAAATGAGATCAGATGTGCAGATACATACATATATATATATATATATATATATATATATATATATATATATATATATATATATATATATATATATCGTTGTAAAATTCGCACCCGCCCGGCATGCGAACGACCGCGTCTAACCAATCGCGGTCGCTTCGCCCACCGAATGGACAATCCAGTCGTGACTTTCTGGAACAACGCCACAACCTTGTCACGGGTGTGTCTTCAACCCCACCAAGGCCAATTGTCTACCCGCGCAAGATAGGGTTACTCGCCGAATTCGATATACCTAAGTACCTGCGCGGGAAGCCGACCGGGTAGCCGTACCTCGACGCAGGTCGGCTTGGGACACGAACCGCTTAAGCGGTCCGTTCCGTTCTAAACGATAACCGAGCGGGTATTATCGCCAACCTCGCCGGATCCGATTCTCTTAAACGGGTGTTTAAAACCCACTAATCAGTCCACGAGGCAAGATGGCGTTCCAATAAGGGAAAGAGGACACGACGAACGGGTTAACATTTAAACCAGCACATTTATTTACTCTACGTATGCAGGAACAATCATGCAGTCATTCAAAAACACCAACATGCACGTATACAGAAGAAGCAATGAATGCGGCACGGCACGCGGGCAAGACAAAGCGCTACAACCGTCTATAAGCAATTATTAATGTACAGTCACTTACACAGTTTTACTTACGGGACTCGGTGCCACAACATTCATTCGAAAGAAAAGCAGGAAAAAGACCCCATCAAAGGCAATGGGGTCAGACTGGACCTCTTGGGTCTTTATGGCATGGGACTTGGCAGACCGAACGAGTCCCATGAGACTGTTGCAGGTAACCTGCACCCTCGTGGTGTCTTGCTTGGGCGACCCACGACGTCCCGTCTCCACAGCAGCGAGCGTAGCCGCGGTCAAGCTCGGGCCTTCCGTGTGGCAGGCGAGCTCTCTCCACACGAATGCGCTTGAGCGAGCTCGGGCCTTCCGTGTGGCAGGCGAGCTCTCTCCGGCTCTCTCCACACGAACGCGCTTGAGCGAGCTCGGGCCTTCCGTGTGGCAGGCGAGCTCTCGCCGGCTCTCTCCACACGAACGCGCGGTTTGCACGACACAGCAGGCAAGGCTGCGCCTCCAGCTCGAGTCTCCTTCGCGACGCCCGGACTTCCACGCAGCTCCTTGGCTTCTGGCTTCCTCCCGACTCCCCGACCTCTCCAGACTGACTCAGACCTACCAATCAACTCGACTCGATGAGACGCGACCCAACTCGAACCCAGACCTCCACCAACTCACGCGGACTCCCCCAACTGCCGAAGCAAAAAGCTTACGAACCACGGGACCCAGAACAAAGAAAGGATCTCGTCCTTATCCTTCTCCGCCCTTCCCCCGATCCTGGCGTGACTCATGCCCTCGTGCTCCATCCCCCGCTTCTCAACACGGGTGGGAGGGAGTTGTTGACGTCACGGCAGGGTTCTTCTTCCTCTTCGCAGAAGAGGGGGAGGGACATCTCCATTGTTCGCTCCCTAACTATTAAATCGATCCGCAGCACATCTAATCAATCTCTGAACATTTAAACAATGGAAGGTGAGCTATCTCGGGAACATGCATTTATCGACATAGCTGACTAAAGGAACCTGTATGTTGTGTGCAATCGAATTCCAAATTCGTAACAATATCTTCTTTTTCTTTCGGCTGCTCCCGTTGGAGGTCGCCACAGCGGATCTGTTATGATCCGCATAATGATTTGGCACAGGTTTTACACCGGATGCCCATCCTGACGCAACCCTGGTCGCCTCTTACGACACAGGGATATGGTACACCTATTTTAACCGGGGTATATATGGGCCCAGTACACTGGTACTCACTTCACCGACGTCGGAAGGATGACAGGCTGAGTCAACCTCCTGGTGTATTAATTCAGTGGCCCAACGGGGCTTGAACTCGGGACCTTTTGGATCCCAAGCCGCTGCCCTAACCACTGCGTCAATACCAGGCTACACACACACACACACACACACACACACACACACACACACACACACACACACACACACACACACACACACACACACACACACACACACACACACACACGCCGGTAGGTGGCGATGGGTCGCCGAGCATGGAAAGTAAGATATAGAGCAAAATGGATGTCATATAGCGGATAGGGAATCACCTTAAGATTATGCATATCAAATCTCATCCAGTTCCATCTCCTGATAACTACTCGGTATCAATTTGAATGAAAAGTACCGATAATGCGGTTTGATATCGGAAATCCTCAAAGTTCGAGGTGGTGCTGTGGGTGAACAAAGATCAAAATCGAAAATCCAGCTCGATCGTTTGTGCACAATGTATTCCAGACGATTAAGGTAAATTTTCATCAGCATCTGACCATAACCCGAGGAGGAGTAGCATTTGGCACGAAGGCACCTCCACCTCTTGCATATTATCGATTTTTGCACCAATTGACCTTTGACCCTCTAAGCGAAATCGGTCAATATGTCCTGAGGCAAAGTTGTTGTACTCATGGAGTACCATGAACCTGCAAAGTTTCATTCGTATCGATGCACTTAGCTGGTCGCTCGGGGGCCTTCAATTTTCGCCAATTTTTGCGCATACCCTAATTGTAGGGGGCGCTGCGGGTAAAGTATTCCATATATCACAAAAAACCGGAATATATTTGATAGAGCATCATCTGTAGATCATTCGTGCCAAATTTCATAACCCGACGTGGGATAATGGCTTTCGGAATCGATTTCGCGTGAACGGTACCGATTTTGAAGGTTTTTCGGTTGTTTCTAGGGAACCAAAGCGTCCCTAGCAACCATTACAATTTCCAAAGCACTAGGTCATAAGATGCACCAACGACCCGAGTTTGGTCAAAATCCGCCCACGTTTACTACCAATTATGCTGATGACAAACGAACAAACATCCAAACAAACAAACATAATTACTGACAATAAGGGTCACCTATTTTGGTGACCCAATATATACATACATATATATTGTTGCGGATCCAGGGTGGCAGGAATCTGACCCAGTCCGAGGTGCCAGCCCCGCCACCGCCGTCTCCGGGAGTCTATAACGCCGGCCGGCTCGGCACAGGCCTCGGGTCACGCGTCTTCAATCACGATACCAACGTAATCCTGCACCTTACCAGTTGGGGAGAGAGAACCCCAAGTTACAGACTGGCTTTGTCAGTGACCAAGCAGAGTCTACCAGCCTGTAACCATTTTTGGTCTTATCTGCCAATCGAACGGATCATTCCTCGACGCTACACACATTAATCCATAGCGGCAACTGCATAAGAATTAACCAGATTTATTGGGGAACATCAGGGATCACAACACAAGCAATAAACACGACAATGGTTATACTAACTATCACTAACCCGTTCTTACCGAGGGGACCACGGTCTGAAGGTTTCGAGGGGATTCTACGAAATGTGCCTTATACAACACGTGCAAACAAAACAGACAGACGAACAGCATGCATGCACACAGAGTACTTGGTGATGGCTCATGGACGAGCGGACCGTGTCCAAACGCACGGATATCATTCGTAACAAGCGGTGGTGTCCACGGGTTCAAACTCCCGCTCGAACGTGCTGCGTGGCAAGATGGCGGCGTGGTATCATTCCTCCTTTAGTCACTGCGTGCGCGGTCTCCGCGCGCTCTGACCTCGCGTAGGGTCGAAGATGGGCCTCAGCTGATCTCTCTCACAGTCCAGCAAACAAATCCCGGCCTGGCTTGTTCTCCATACAAGGCTCAAGTCGAGGTCTGAGTTCCACGGGCGGATTGGCGAACGTGAGGCGCCGTTGGTGAGTAAGGACCGTCCGAAGGTCCGGCGTATCTTCTCCGGCCTTCCCGCCTCGAAGCCCGACTGCCGCTTCGTCCTCTCAGTGCCTCTCTCGGTCGAATCACCGACGTGCAGGTCGGTTCAGCGTCTCTCCCGGCAGATCCAACACGGTGCCTCCTTCGTTCGCTCGCCTCGAAGCGACTCAGAGCACGCCTCGAGAACCCAGCCGTTCCTCACACACAGCACTCCTTTGTTTGCTCGCTGCGAGACATGAGCACTCCTCTCAACCGCCTGCAGTCTTCAAAACCGCCAAAAACTGAACCCCTGAGCCTGAGGTCTTTCTCGATCGCTCCTTCGACACACGCCTTTCTCGTGTACAGCCGACCGGCGCCACGACTGTGCTCCCAGTTCCACCACCGTTTCTTTTCTTTTCTTGGCGACCGCCTCACCAAAGGCTCCGCCCCCTTTGTCACTTCCTGTCCAGGCCACACCTCTCGCTCTAGGCCACTCCCCTCCCCTTCGTACAGGAGAGGAAAAAGAATCATCTCTCGTTTCACCACCGCGTGAACATAAACAGTCTCTTACACCTTCCGACACACACATATCATCCCTTATACCAAACAACCTCTCTAAACAGGCATTTAATGGGGGATCTGAGCTAATCCTATACTTAGCATTCCCATCAAGGGCCATTTCCGTAACAATATATATATATACACACACATATATATATATATATATATATATATATATATATATATATATATAATGTCCAAAATGAATTCAAATTGATGATCAGATATCAAGCCATTGGAGAAGAGGAAGGACTTAATGTCTGAAGCGATGATGGATTGCATAACCTTGCTGTTGATTGGAAGAAGGCTGATTGGGCAGTTGTAGGGATCTGTCTTTGCACCTTTTCTATTCAGGGTGGAATTGTTTGGTTATTTCCAATGAGGTGGCAGATGACGTTGAGCAAATGAGAGGGTGAATAGAACAGAGGGAGGGTGAACAAGAGCAGCAGAGCAGTTTTTAGGACACGTGGGCTGATGTTGGCTGGACCAGTTGCAGACACGTTTGACAGCAAAATCTCCACCTTGTCAGGAGAAATGAACACAGAGCCCAGGAACAGCTGGGTGTGACTGGTTAGGGTGGGTACAGAAAGCGATGGGTTTGGGACACAATATTTAGAAGGAAACACAGAGTATTGACATTCAGCCTTATCGCGTGCAGTGTCAGCTGTGCAGCCATTTGAGATCAGGGAGGGGATGGAGGGGGAACATACACCAGAAACAGACTTATCTAGATGCCACCAGGATTTGGAGGAGGTTGACAGGTTTGAGAGTTCAGATTTGAGATTAGAAAGATGTTGTATCTTGGCTTTCCTGAGGGTAGACATGCAACTTGTTCCGAGCTTTGTGGAAAGAAATGAGATTGCCTTCAGTTGGATTTTCCCTCCATGAGGCAAAGGCAAGTTGTTTCAGGACAAGTGCCTCGCCACAAGCTTCAGTGTACCATTGACGGGAGGATGGGTATGACAACTGAAGACGTGATGGGATAAATCTGTGCATGAGAGAGCAAGTTTCTTTGAAAGAATTCCCAGGATGACTTGATATCAGAGGAAGTGGAGATGGGAGACAAGTTTAGAAGTTTGATGGCTGCTTGAAATCCCTGCCAGTCAACCTGAGTGAAATGCCAGACTCGACGGTGCTGAGGTAGTTCTCTAATAACAGCCAGATAGATGTGTACTTTGACAAGCAAGTGGTCAGATGAACCGATTGGAGCAGAGGAAGAACAGCAGATATTTTCAGGGAAATTCGTCAATATCAGATCCAAAAGAGATGGAGGACCATTGGTTGAGATCTAGGTTGCAAAGTTGATCGATTGTGTCAGTCCCAATGAGTCACAGAAGTCTTTTTCTGAAGTGCCGTGGCAGGTGAGGGAGGTACCCACACCCAGGCAACTGGCATGATGACAGTTGAAGTTACCACTTATGAGGAAGAGAGAGATGGGATGTGATAATTGAAATTGGTCCATGTTTTCGGCGAGCGAGGTGTAAATTGAGTCATCACTGTTTTGTGGATGGTACAGCACACATCTAAACATGAGGTGGGTTTGGAGGGGAAGCCGTAGCCAGAGGTATTCCTGGAGTTGTGGGAGAGTGAGGACAGTACGTGGAGAGTGAAGAATAGAGTTTTTGATGAAGAGAGCAACTCTGCCACCAGGACGAGGCTCAGGGCTGTCATACCGGAGGAGGGAGTAACCAGGAAGAGATACTGGAGAGTCAGAGATGCCTTGAAGAAGGAAAGTTTGTGTTAAGCAGATTATGTCTGGTTTGTCAGTGGCAACCTGTATGGAAAGATCTGTCAGGTTTGAGTAAAGACCCCAGATGTTTGAGGTCCACACTCTTAAGGAAGAGGAAAGGGGGAGGCTTTAGGGGAGAGGAGGGGGACAGTAGGGTGAGGAGGTAGAGAGAGTTGTTGACAGAGTGTGGCGATTGCAGAAGAGTTTGGGGAGAGGGCCAGATGAGGAGGAGAAAAGGCTCGGTGTTGATGGGATGAGGCACATTGGGAATAATAAGAGAGGTGGCAGAGGGAAGTTTAAGATTGCAGGAGGTGGAGGGATGAGATGGAAGAGGACAGAGGAAGGAGACAGCTTTGTGGATGTGAGGGGGGTAGGCAACTTTGAGAAGGGGAAGTGAGGAAGGAGATTAGTGGGAGAAGGGTGAGGGGGGGAGATTTTGAGAAAGTTGATGAGAGGGAAAGCTTAGAGGGGGAAAGAGTGTGAAAGTTGATTTGAGGAGCGGTGAGAGGGAAGCTTTGAGGGGGGAGACGATGAGGGCAGGCACGGCCAAGGTGCAGAAGGGAGGTGGGAGAGGTGGGGAGAGGGGAGGGATGAGACTTGGTCTTGGTATGGTGAAGAGTGGAGTGGGCAGGGGGAGGTACAAGATTGTGGGGTTGGGAAGAGGGGGAGTTGCGGTGAGAGGTAAGAAAGAGCATGTTTGATATGCCAAAGAGTGTACCGATTGAGAGAGTGAGATATGTTTGGTGAGAATGGAGCCTACAGATGTTAGAGAACCACACAGTTTGGGCAGTGCTGGATTAACCATTAGGCAGACAAGGCATGTGCCTTAGGGCCAGCCAAAAATTCTGGCCAAAAATTATTTTCACATTAAATATGTCTTTTTTGTATGAAATATTTTGTTCTTGAATCAGTTCATCTTTTGTCTGGGGTCAATTTCCATGAGCCCGAGATCTAATTTAAATTTTTCAGGCCATTCTCTAGAATTTCAAAATGCGTCTTAGGGCCAACCGAGGCTTAATCCGGCACTGAGTTTGGGACATCATAGAAGGAGCTGATACTGAAGCAGAATACAGTGAAGAGGTGCCAAGAGCGGAGGGAGAATGAGGGGCAAGATGGGAGGGGTAAGGAGAGGGTATAACAGGTGAGGCGTTAGGAGGAGGTATATTTAAGGAGGTAGGGTGAATTGGAACTGAAGTTGGAAAAAAAAGGGAGAATTGATGGAACATGAACATACATTGCAAACTGGGATTTTAAAAAGTTTTCAAGTCAGAGATGTGAATAAATACATTCGGTGAGAGATGCAATAAAGGTGAATTAAGAGGATAGAGAAAAGAAACGTTGTAACAGTGGGACATTTTGGACACGGGATGAAGGAAAGGTCGAATTGAAAAACAGCCTTTTGAAGAGGTCAATGAGGAGTGAATTCTGATACAATACCGAGAACCACACGTGAGAAAGAGGAAGTTGCAACATTTTAAGAGATATTTTTTCTTTGATAAAGATTAAGTAAGGTAGCGAAAGGAAAGGTTGAAGAAAAAAATTGTGAATGTGTTTGGTGAATTTGGATGAGCTAAAATCGAAGGAAGATGCCAGGTCGGCCAAAGTTACAAGAAGATGAAGAGGAGGTTGAGAAATCATATAGTTATATGGGAGGTGTAAGGTGAGATGTGAAAAGATATGAAGAATTTTTGTTTTTTTAATGTTAGGTAAGATTCAGGAAAGGAGAGGTTGAAGAAAAAAATCGTGAAGATGCATGGTGAATGTGGGTTGACAAGAGTAGATGGAAAATCGGCAGAAAAAGGAGGAAGAAGAGTCGGTCCAGGAAGTCACTTGGTCACGTGGGGTAAAAAATTAGGATGGAAAAGGTTTTATGTTGTTGTATTTTTTTACATTTTAACACATGAAACAGAGGGTATAGTTGGGAGGGATAGAAAGAGAGTGGAGAAAATACAAATAAACACGATCGTGCACACAAACGGGAAGAAGGTTAGGCCTCGGGCAAACCCGATATGACAAGACTGATGAAAACTCACCAAATCAGCGCGTTTTGAAACAAAACTGGACTAGAAACAGGCAGTTAACATGGAGGCAACAAAATAAACAGTCAAAACGGGACAAACAATATCAGGAAGCTTATCTTTGAGAAAGTCGACAGAGACTCCTGGAGAGAACCACCTGTCGCTCAAAAACCGAATCTTCATCACTTTACTTTAATTAAATTAATGTCTCTCTCCCACACCACTAGTCCGCAGATGAAACTCAGGAATAAGAGTGAGACATCATGATGAGAGATCAAGAACGTATTGTTACGGCTGTGGAAATTCGGAAACCACCATTCAGGGCCCGTAGGTGAGATAGCTAACTCTAAGTACATGTGTAGTTAGCCCCAAGCCCGTTGTTTAGAGGGAATTTATGTGATTCATTCAGGCTGCGACGCTTTGAGATAGCAGTTTTTCTGTTCTATATTTATTTTGAACCGCCATAACCATCAAACCACCACCAAAAACCCTCCACCACCCTCACCTCTCTCCTTCTACGGCCATTCCCGCACCACCTGTGAACACTGAGCGTCGGGCTGTCTTGGGCTCTTTCAAGCGATACGCACTGAGCCGCGAGTGCAAATAGCGGCCTTTCCGAGGGAGAATTCGGATCAAGAATGCTACACGCCCACTTCTGATCCGTCCAATCAGCAAGTGCGGAGCGGCTTGGCCCCGCCTCCAGGCGGGTCCGTGTGAAATCGAAATATGCAAATTCTAGGATCAGGGGAGGTTCACGCCCACTTTTCCTCCGTCAAATGGGCAAGCGTGGCTCCATCCCCGAGCTCATCCCGATCCGGAAATTTGCATATTGGTTCTCCTGCCGGCCTATAAAACGCCGAGCGCAAGGCGAATCATGGCAGAGAGTTTTGGCAGTCAGTTTTGAAGGCAGAGTTTGGGGCGGAGAGTGAGAGTTTTGGAAAGAGAGTCTTTGGGCGGAGTGTGGCAGCGGCGGAGTGTGGCAGAGAGTGGAGTCGGGTGGCGAAGGCACCGAGTTGGGTTCTGCAGTCGGCTGAGGAGAGTTGGGGGAAGAGGCCAAGGAGCTCGGGTCCGAGGCGAGAAGGATGGCGGTTGGCGACGAGGTCGCGGTGGGAGATCGCTCGTCGCGGGACCTAAGCCAGCCAGCCATTCTCCTTCCCCCAGAGCATCAACAATTCCCCATTTTCTCCTGCGCTGAGATAGTGCAACCAAGGGGACCCCGTTCCCACCCCACTCCAAATGTCGTGCCAACGAAACCTGCGAAGGAGCACGGAGTCGGGGCACAGCCACGCGGCCACGTCTACGGCTCGTCCGCCAACGCGCCACGAGGACGCGGGTAGGACCCACCCGGTCTCGCGGACCTGGCCGCTCCTTCAGGTCCCGCCACATATTGGCCTACAGGCCAGTCTGCCCCCTTGTCTATGAGGGTGGCTTCTTTACTTTGCTTTTGAGTAAATTGTGGGTTGGCGCTGTGTCTGGTAAAGTAGAACTGTGCAAGTGTTGCCGTGTGTACGCGTATTCGGTTGTAACTCTGCGTCGTTGTTTCTTTTGTTTTACTGATTTAGGTACATTTTGACTGTTTGGCTGTATATGTGCGCTCTCCGTGTGTCGAGTAATAAAGGTGCATTGTGTGAACCATTTTCCCGTTTCGCTTCGTCTTTTCTTTATTGACTCTCCATCCTGCTTCACGTGAAGGGTTCGTAGTGGGCTTAATACGCCCGATAATTAATCGGAACTGTCAAGGCCGACGATAACACCGCTCGGTTATCACTGTAGCACGGAACGGACCGCTTAAGCGGTTCATGTCCGGAGTCGGCCTGCGGCGAGGTACGATCACCCGGTCGGCCATCCGCGCAGGTACTTAAGTAGATCGAATTTGGCGAGCAACTCTATCCTGCGCGGGTGGGCAATTGGCATGGTTGTGGTTGGGTTAAACCCCCACCCGTGACTAGCTCCCGGCGTTGTTCTGAGAGGGTCACGACAGAATTGTCCGTTCTGGTGGGCGAGGCGGCCGCCATTCGAGTCGAGCGGCCGATCGCACGCCGGCGGGCGCGAATTCGCAACAGTATTTTAGTCTTCATTTTCAATTTATATTTTGTACCATTTCCTCCACAATATTTATTGTGATACTTGGAAATACAACTCGTAGCTTCGCTGAGGGGAATATTCGGACAGGGGGGGGGGTGGGAGGAAAGGGGGAGCGAGGAAGGAGTGAGGAAAGGGGGAGCGAGGAAGGAGGGAGGAAAGGGGAGCGAGGAAAGGGGAGCGAGGAAAGGGGAGCGAGGAAGTGGAAGAGAGCAAGGTCTCACTATACGTCATGATACACTCCGGCAGGGGGAGATAGGAGGGTAGTGGGGAGGGGAATGGAGTGTTCTGGACATGTATTTCTTAGGGGGTCTTGAAGGAAAGTGGGGGGGGGGTTATGGTCCCCTTAGATTGAACAAAATTGGGGATGTTAAAACAGCACGCTCAAAAGGGTCAAACTAAATATGGCCCAGAGACGTCCATGAGGGAGGGGGGGTGGAGGTGCTTTGGGAGGTGGTAATTGTGAGGGAAGGGGAAGGGTAGGAAGTGGAAGGGGAGGAAGGGCATTTTCCTTCAATTGTCGAAAAACGGTGCCGATTTTCATGCCTTTGTTTAATTTCCACACATTCGATAAGCTCTAGAATCTCTTAACCTGAGACAAATTGTGGAATTGATCCGAGCAGCAGAAATGCTGAAAAAACAGGCTTTCATTGTCCAATTCGCACATTCTTTGACACCCCTTCCTCTCCTCGACCTCAAGAGAGTTGTATGGTGGTGGAGGGGGTATGGAAGGAGGATAGCATGAGGGGATCAGGAGGGAAGGTAGTGTGAGGGTAGTGCAAGGGAAGGCAGCATAAGGGGAGAGAAGGCAAGGCAGCTCGAGGGGAAGGGAAGGGAAGGCAGCAAGAGTGGAGGGGAACGAAAGGCAGCATGAGGGGAGAGAATGGGAAGGCATCATGAGGGGAGGGGAATGTAACGGGAGGGGAAAGCAACGTGAGTGGATGGGAAGGCAACATGAAGGGAGGGGGGCAGCACGGTGCGTGGCCAGCATGAGGGGGATCGGAAACATGAGGTGGGAAGACAACGTGAGAGGAACGGAAGGCAAGGCAGTGCAAGGGGAAGGAAAGGTAGTGTGTAGGGAAGGGAAGGCAGTGTGAGGGTTAGGGAATGGGAAGGCAGCATGAGGGGAGAGAATGGGGAGGCAGGTGAGGGGAGGGAATGGGAAGGCAGGTGAGGGGAGGTAATGGAAAGGCAAGTGAGGGGAGGGGAAAGCAGCATGGGGGGAAGGGAGGCAGCATAAGAGCAAGGGAAGGAAGCATGATACTCAAAGAAGGCAGCACAAGGGGAGGGGAAGCAGTGTACCAGCATATTACCAGGGTGATAAAACATGCCCAAACAGCAGTATTTTCATTTTAACCACCATGTTCTATGTAAAACCGGGCAGTACAATTTAAAAACTAAAACCCATGCTATCTTCTTGGCAAAGACCTGCCTGAATACATGCCCCCCCCCCCACAGTACCATCATACACATTCCTCCAACCTCCTCGAAGATCAAGTTGACCATGCACACGCATTGGAGATATACTCATCCGCTCACTCACACACATGCACAGAATTCCCCACACCCACACTGCACAGTGGCACGTCCCATGTGGCTTCAATGCCGCAGCATATCCGCTCCCCACATGGCTCGAGCACTGCAGCACACTGCTCCCCACATGCAGAAGCACATGGTTCTCAAGACGATGGCATAACCTCCTCCACAGCTCCATGCACCATGGGCCCAATTTCAAGTTTAAGTTCACATTGTGCGCCCACAAAACCCGTGCACTGCTCACACATAACCAAGCATGCAGGCACGCAAACGCCACATGCAGAGTCATTTGTACCCACTTGTACCACTTCCCTGAGTGCTGTCTGTGTACCTCTGTTTTCAGCAACTGCCGTCTCTTAATATATTGCAGCAACTATTAGTGTATTTATATTAGTATTTTGTCATGAAAGCAGATCGCATAAAATGGAAAATGAAAACTGTGGACATCACTGCCAAAAAAAATGACCTTATTTAATAAAGAAAAGTGACCGTATCATCATGCATTGCAAAAACAGGTTATAAAGCACAGCATTTCACTCAATGAAGTTCCACTTTCTGAACATTCCTAAAAAAATTTCTTCGCTTAATATAAATCATCCGAACAGGAGAAAAAGTTAAGTTTCATGCTTTGCTTAAATAAATACACTTAGAAAAATCACTAATTTGTTGAAATTCTCAGGTTTCACTCCAGATTTTGACATTTATTCCACGAGATCCAATTCTCATATCAGATTTCATATTTTGATGATACACTTTAATTAGTCCGTGAGAGTAGATTGTGTTTCCAAATCAAGGCATGTTTGAGTAGGCCAAACAAAATGGCGAATTAAGACCCCAGCAAGCTCACAGAGGGCTGACCAAGGATGAGCCTTGCTAAAGGATGTAATTAAATTAGGCCATTAATTATCTTCAAAAGGATGTTCAAATTAGGCAAACACCCAATTTTCACCCATGCACTCCCTTGGCATTCCCTTTGTATGCATGCAAAGTTTGAGGCCATTAGGTTTCATGGTTTTGTAGTCACACACACACACACACACACACACACACACACACACACACACACACACACACACACACACACACACACACACACACACACACACACACTTATTAGTATCGATAATATTAGAGGGAGAGCTGGAGCAGAGGTCATTTCTATGTGCTTTTGCTGTGTGGTCTAGTACTTGATTCCTTATAGACCGGTGGTTAACAACCTTTTTCAGGTCATTACCCATTTTAGACATCGAAATTCACCTCTGACTGCCTTGACCCTCCCAAGAGAAGGACTTTTTCCAAATCATTGCATATTGTTTGCAGATTATTGCATATTTTATTATATGCATATTTATTGCAGAGCATAACATCCCCAGCTAAATCAATCTGACAATGTTTGAAAAGTTCAATGAAAAGGTTGATGCTGAACAGATGATACCAATTTCTGAATTCTGGGCTCAGTCACACTGAGTGCACATCGTAGTTCGTCTTCCACATCCAGTCGGTTTCTTGACTTTGTTTTCATATGCACTAGCGCTGAAAATGTGCTCTCACACCTGTATGTGGATCCAAATGGGAATAAATTACGAATAGCAATGTCGAAAACTCTGAGGTATGATTCAGTCGAAGCTACCCAAAACACTTGGCAATGATTCTGCTTGAAATTTGAGCTTTGCACCCAAATCTTCTTTCGGAGTTAGATGTTCTTTCTGCATCTGGTCTTCGTCATCGGGTATCGCCGTTACTGGCGATCAAAAGGATCCCGCACGATGACTGCCATGTCCGTATCCATATCCAGGAAGTGTCTTTCAAAATCAATATGTCGGGCTGCCATTTGCTGAGAAATCAAGTGTCTCATCTTTTCGGGACACGTTTCATCAACACCGGTTGTATGCTCCAGCATTACCGTGTTTCCCACCTCAATTTTACGATGCCAGTTCTTCAGCTTCCCAACAAATGCCCGGAGCTTATCGGCGAAGTCGATCACCAACTTATCCTTGCCTAGTAGTGTAGTGTTCAGTTCGTTCAAATGCCCAAATATATCAACGAGGTAGGCTAGTTTCACATTACATTCTGGCTGATTCCATTCAGACAGCAAATCCTTCTTCTCTTGAATATCAAGGAATAGCTGTCTCTCATCTCTGAGCTCAAAAACTCAGAAAACAATGGTACCTCTGGACAGCCAGCGAACCTGTGTGTAGAACAGTTGACTTTTGTGTTCAGAGTCCATATCTTGTCACAGTTTCTTGAACAGCCAAGTGTTCAAAGCACTCGCCTTGACGTAGTTGACCATTTTGGTGATGGCATTGATTGTCTCAAGCAATGGCTGGGAAAGAGTATTCGAAGCTAAAGCCTGTTGGTGAATCATACAATGTACAAATATTGCATTGGGAGCTTTTGCCTTTACAAAGGTGTGAAATGCTGACTTTGAGCCCAGCATGCCAGGCACACCGTCCGTACACACGCCACATACTCCCACCCAGCTCAATCCTTCCTCTTCAAAAAAGCACGACACTTTTTCTATGACATCTTCACCTTTTGTTATCTCTTCCAGTTTATGGCAGAAAAAAAAACTCTTCTTTCAAATCTTCACCCTTAACATAGCGAACAAAAATCATGAGCTTCGAGCAGAATGAAACGTCAGTCGACTCATCAAGCTGGACGCTGAAAACCCTGGCATTATTTATCTCCTCCACTACTTGATCTTTCATGTCATTTGACATATCACATATCCTATGCTTCATTGTGTTGTTAAACAACGATATTGGACGAAGTTTCTCGACACTCTTCTGACCTAGCATCAGTTTCACCATTGTCTTCATACATGTCAGGATCAATTCTTCACCGATGGTATGCGGCTTCTTTTTCCATGCAATCTCGAGGGATGCAAGGTAGAATGCATCGACAGCGGCTGCATTTTGTTGTTGAAATGATCCACTTGAATCAAGGCATTGGCGCTTCAACCTTTCTCACTGCCTTTCGAAATAGGATCGCTCCCTACCAACCTAGTCTGGGAACTGAGACTGGAGATGTTGTTTCAATTTACACGGCCTTAACGACCCGGCAGTCAAGACCTTCAAACAGATGAAATATTGTGGTTTCATAATCCCCTTCTCTGTAATATTTGTGAATCCATAATCAACGTAACTGTCAAGAAACCTGCGTTTTTTTTCTTCCCACTTGCCATTCCTGGATCGTCTTAGCACTGCAGCTTGTAGTCATTGGCTGTGGTGTTGGCTTGTAGTCATGGGGCACACCCTCAATTCCAGGCCATACGTTCCGCGTAAGCCCTGGTCCCATGTGTTCAAAGAATGGCTCCGATTGGCCGATAGAAGCTGCCGTCGATTGGAATTCAAACCCAGAAGTGCCCTGAAAATTACTCCAAATTTTCACAAAACCAAATTTCTCTCGCAACAATCACGGATAAGCACGTAAATCAAAAATGCAACAAGTTGCTGCCATTATTTGTGAAATTTCAGGCCTCCAAATGTGATCTCGTTGTCAAATCTCATTGTCAATTGTCAAATGTGATGTCGTCAAAATTTCAAACGCGGATTTCAATCACCTGGTACCAGGGTGTCCCCCTGCTGCGATATCCTGGGGCCGAGGTTGTCATGGGGTATGTCTTATGTCACGTGTGAACTTCACGACTGCGTCATTTTCCGGAAAACTAGCTGCTTCTGATTCTGAGAACTGTGATCGAAACACCAGTCCCGTCCCCGGAAACACTGAAGACAAGGGTGAAGAATGACTAGTGAAGTGTTTTGAGGTTTATCCTTCCCAAGATTATGCATGGTAATAGAAATGACTGATTTTTGAAATGAGATTGTCAGGAATGCTCATTACCCCTCGGGAGAAGCCAAATTACTCCCATTTGGGGGTAATTTCCACCAGGTTGGGAACCCCAGTTGAGGACTAAGACCATTAGTCCATTTTCATGCCAGTAGTAGATTTCGCAGAGAAGTTGATGTTACTTTTTCTTCTGGATTATGCACGGTAGAGATCCAACTACATGAGACAATTTTAGAGCAGGTATCATAAACAAGCTCCAAATTCATTGTGTTGGTCGTCACCTTTTAGCCTCAACCTATCCAGTTAATAGGTGCACGTGTGTTGATCCCACAATATGAGTGAAAAGCTTATATCAGAATAAATTAAATAACATTAACTGGGCAACTGCCATGAGTAAAAATCCAATTGTCTCAAAACGAGCAATCTTCCGGATATTTTCCAGAGTATGCTTTTATTTTATAAAGAAAGAAGAAATATGGGGACATTACCAAACATGCTGATGAGTGGGTGGTGCTTGGATTATCACGTGATCATACAGTTGTTGATATGTTAATGAGTAGGCAGTGCCTAGTTTGGATATAGTCATTTTATCAGCCTTTAAAAACATTCCAGGTTTGTCAGACATGAATCGTGCAATGATGGCTTTGCTGTATCTTCTTGTGGCTTTTTGAGCCATTATGGAACAAAATTATTTGAACGGTTGGACAAAGCTCATCTGTTTTGTGTACTTTCAGAGATTGATGTAATTTATGGTTTTATTGATTTAATTGGGTGACATTGTTCATATTTAATAGATCAATAGGTGGATATAACATAATCATCCATTGGAGTGAAGCGAGTTAAAGATACATGTGCCTGATAAAGTGGTTGAATAACTGATGTTGTGTGTCCCTGCAGCTCAGGTCACGGAGTCTCAAATTGTGGTCAATCAGGCTCGAGACTCAATTATATTACCATGCTTCAGTGAGCCCTGGAAAAGCGATGTCAACAAGAGGTTATCCTGGAAGTTCAGCTCTTCAGACAAGGAAAGAGGTGGGATTAACCGTTTTCTCAAACAATATGGAGACTTAACTTTTCCAGATACTATGATGAAGTTTTGATCATAGTAATAATACTAATAATAACAACTGGAAGGGCACTGGGTAGAGCGCATACCTGCACCATGCAATGCCTGATGCAGTGGAACATATCAAGCCCAATAACTTTTTAATATATGCCTTATAATCGTTTTTAGCCCTATCTTTCAATGATGAACAATCACTCTTAACATTAAATAATTCTCGTATCCGGATCTTCACCAAAATCTGATCAGTTTGTTCTTGTCAAACACTGAACCTGTCCACAACTTGTTGAGATATCCTGTACACAAACAGACAAACAGACAGACAAACAGACAGAAAGGGGGTGAAAACATAACCTCCTTCACCTTCGGTGGCAGAGGTAGCAACAATCTATCACTAAACCTAAAACTACAGTCATCTTTTTGCTCACTGTAGCAAGGTTAGTGCCCTTATAGTTTTTTAACCACCTCTATTTTTCTCTCTCGCTGCAAGAGTGAGGCTCCTGGGATGTTCCTCCTGCCCTCTTACCTCTTTACCCAACCCCTGTACGTCCAGGTGTTGTGCGAGAAACCATTTACTTGTTACCCTCCACAACTCTAAACTGAATGCTCACCTCCATTCTTTCATACCCCCCATTCTCCATCGTCTCGAGTTCTTCCCAACAGGATTTCCAGTCTGCTTGCCCACCACCAGCTCGACTCTTACACATCCACTACTGAGCTTTATTACACTGGCCAAGACCCTGTTCTCAGCGTTCTCTGACATTTCCTCTACTTGTGCTGTGGTGCACACGTTTAATGTCATCTCACTGTTTTTCCTTTGCTCAATTTTGTCCTTTGATCCATTGTCCCCTGTTGTTGTGCACTTCAATCAGCCTCGATTCCTGAATTCAAAAACAATTATGATTGGAAGAGTTGTTTCTGGAAGCCTTTGAAACTGCTATTATCAGTTAATTGAACCCACAACATTTTAGATGCCTTGCTGTAATATTGAAACCGATCCTTCTGCCTACCCCTCTATAATTATTGATACAATTCCATTTAGCCTTTATTTTACTACTAAACAAGAGAGGTGAGGGCAATGAACTTTACTAACTTAAAATATCTCACAAATGTATAATTTATCCCAATGAAATGAACTAAAATTGAGTAAAACCTCCCCTTCTCCCCTTCTCCCCTCCCAACCTCCCCATCATATTTAAGAAATATACCATACCATCATAGAAGTGATACAAATGGGATTGATCGCCATTGCGAGGATGAATGAAGATCACTATGATATCACTGAAGAGCAATTGAAGAAAGGGAACCTGTCGATGTCTCTCTACAATCCAACAATCGAAGATTCTGGGACGTACACTTGCAATGTTGGGGCCGATGAAGGATGGAAAATCATAGCAAGTGTTGAAGTTCATGTTCCAGGTATGTACACAATCTCAATTATGCACAATGAAATAGAATTTCAGTCTTGGATATTGCCGAAAACAGAATTGTACTGTAAGCTGTCATCTATTAGCAAATACGTATAATTACACTATAAGCGAAACAGAATATGTCCATTGTCCAGCTATAAGTTGTCATCCCAATGTATCATAGGTATGGTGATTCATCCATGTGTGTGCCGTCCCGTGGTTGGACGTTAAACTGGGCATCCCATCTGCCGGTATTAGTTGGTGGAAGTTGAAGGTACCACGGTGTCCTTCACGAAGAGTATGCGAGCTATTGCCAGCACGATGAATAACTATTTACTTGCTACCTTACAGTATCAAATTCCTTCTCCTTTGGTCAAGTATCCTGCATGGGAGTGGCAATTCATGAAGAATTGTGAACTTTGTGAAATAAACTGTTTTGGCAGAACCCACACTCATGGTGGGGCAGTGACAAATATCTCATCAGGCATATGTCCATTTCTTTGACAATTTTTCCCTCTACAGAAGAGGGGGTGTTGCATTGGGTGGGAGTGGGGTCCATTTGTTACTTGCGAAAATTGTAGATTTTTCAAAAATATTGGTTGGTCGCATGCGTTATTCTGTCTGTCTGTCAATGGCCTTCAAGTCACAATTTTTCACTGATATTCACGAAATTTCACTAAATGGTAGAGTTGATCATCAGCAAGAAGCATCTTGATTTTGAGGTCAAAAGGTCAACAGTCCAAACAGCTCAGCTTGACGTCATGGTCAACAACTTTGTCAAATTTCTAAAATCCTCAATTTTCATCTGATTGACTTGAAATTTGAAGAGGATTTCTATTTCAGGTCACCAAATTCAACCACTAATTATTTTTGAGGTCAAAATAAGCCAAAAAGTCGACATAGATCAAAGGTCAACAATTTACAGTAGTTGCAATTTCTAAAATCCTCCATTTTCATCAGATTAATTGAAATTTGAAGAGGATTTGCATTTCAGGTCACTGAATTCAACCACCATTATTTTGATGGTCAAATTTATTTCAGGGATTCGCAAGTATCGTGCTCTGTACGACGTCGTTCTTTTTTATTTGTCTGTTGGTCGGTCTACACAGAACGTATCTATTAATTACACATGATTGGAATGCAAGTTCAGTATGTCTATTAAATATGTACAATTGGAACGCAAGTATGAATATTAATTATGTATTGGAATGTATTAATTACGTCTCATTACGCATAGGAACGTAATTATTACATCTATTATTAATTATGTAACAAACCAGCACACAAACGTCACACGATGACCACACAAAACAAGACCTGGTGAAGGTCTGCATTCTCTCATTGCTCTTTCAAGTTTGGTTTGCACTATTCACAGCCATTGATTAATACAACTACCCAATGGCACGAATAATGATAAAACCAACAACGCTTTTCAATGACTGTTTCATTCGAATGAGATAAATTGCTTAGCATTTATGTTCATGTAATTTAGTGGGTTTGATTGAATAGCGTTCATTTGATATTGATCCGTTAACAAGTTGTTTGGTTTGCACAAATGTGAGTACTGAATAATCTTCCCATTTGGGTTTATAGAATTCAGGTCTATTCATTCATTTGTGTTATTTGCTCATTTTCTATTCAATTTTGTCTTTGGTCCCTGCTGTACCACTTGCATAAGGGTAAGAGAGTGAAAGCTGGTTTCAATGTAATGACCCAGCTTGCCCTCAGTGCTCCACCACTCCAAGTTTTGCTCATGTTCTTCCATTTGCAGGTCCTACCTCTACTCTGTGCTGATTATTGTATAGGTCCCTCACAACTTACACACAAATTAAACAGGAAGATTTCACATGAGATTTTGGTGCATCAGAAATTTCTTAGCAGAAAACCTCCAAGAGTGGGTTGTGAAACCTTATTTTGAAAGTATACTCTGAAACAACTTAAACAATGGGAATAAAAGCTCTGTTGTACTTGCAAATCCTCTCTCTGCCATTTTCACCATATTATTTGTGCTTGGTCATCTTCCATCTGCTTAGAAATCCACCAACATCACAGTGCAAAAACTGATCCCCCTTAACTACAGACCTATCAGCTTACTTCCAATCATCAGCAAGGTCATGGAATCCATCAGTTGATATGAAATCATTCCTTTCCTCTGACAATCTCATCACAGATCGTCAATTTGGTTTCAGACCAGGTCACTCTACCTTGGACATACTGCTTCTACTCTCTCAACAATGGATGGAGTCCCTCAATATCAGACATGAGATCAGGGCCATCTCTCTGGACATATCTTGAGCTTTTTGATACAGTCTACCATCCTGCCTTAATCTCCAAACTTCCAGCCTATGGCATCAAAGACCAACTCCAAAAATGGCTTACTGACTTCCTCTAATCTCATAACCAACATCTAGCTCTCAACAGAATCCTTTAAGTTCCTCTCCTTGTCTAGGCTGGAGTGCCCCAGGCAGTGTTCTGGAACCAGTCCTATTCCTCATCTTCATCGATGATCTGACTTGCTGGAAAATCCACTTTATCTATTTACTGATGACTCCACACTGCCGTGACATCAATTATCGTGACAGACAGACAGCAACCTTCCCTCGTCTGACTACATACTTTTGTATTGGGAAATGTGTGCTAACTGCCTCTTTCCTTTCCTCAGACCTTGACAAAAATCACAAACCGGTCAAAATCTTGGAATATGTCTTTCAATCCTGAGGAATCCCACACACTCACTCGCTCTCCCTCTCTCCAAAAGAACTATACCACAATTCCTCCCATCTACTTTCTCAACAACCCTCTAAAAGAGGTTCTCAGTAACTCAAACTCTAGGGTCTCACTCTCAGCCATGATCTCTCTTGGGGAAGCCACATTTCAAAGTTGGCCTCCAAAGCCAGACGTCGACTGGGCATCCTCCATCATGCAAAGTTCTTCATTAGCACACCTGAGCTACTACACACCTACAGTACAAGACTTTCATCCACAACTTGATGGAGTACTGCTCTCCCCTCTGGGCAAGCTCCCCTGCCTCACATCTTGCTCAGCTTGACACCATGGAAACAAAGGCTAAGATTATTGGAATATCCTGCGATGAAGCCTAGTCTATGGGCCAATCACTTCACCATCACAGACAGGTTGGTAGTCTCGGTCTTCCACTTTTACCACCTCGTTTCTCAACATGCACCCTCTGCTCTTTCTGTGCTTTGTCCCCTCCAGGTTTCTGCAGGGCACACATGGTCCACCATCAACCCCTTTCTGGTGAAACTACCTAAATCCAGGATCACTGCTGAGCACCACTCATTTGTTCCTCTTTTTTTTTCCTGCCTGTGGAACGTCTTTAATCTCATTCTTCCCTCCAGGTCTACAAGACAGCTGTTTATCAGCATCTGAGATTTTCACTAATCGAAAAACCATGATCTTTTCTATCCTTGTTAACCCCCCACTCCAATCCCTCCTATCAAATTTCCAGTTTTCCCTTCTGAGAGTTTCCTTCTGTTTCCATCTTGTCAACCCCATGCATCATCTTCTGTCCCCCATTCCTTCCCACACCCATTGCTTGTCCAAGCCTCCCTCTTCCCTCTGTCTTGGCTTTCAACTCTGCTGTTGGTGTCCTTCCCCCACCCCCACCCTCCCCATTACTGTTCATATTGTCCTGTTGTGTCTTGATCCATTCATTCTACTAGTATTAGCTCTTCCACGAGCCTCAACTGTGTGTGGGAAAAAAATGAGTCTTCTCCATATTCTCATAATAAATGTTTGTTAAAAATTTGATGACAAAATCTCAAACTGTAATAAAGTTATGGCCTGGACACACACACACACACACACACACACACACACACACACACACACACACACACACACACACACACACACACACACACACACACACCATTGCAAAACCCCATCTTCCCGTTGCACAAGGGATGGGTAATGATTCTAGAGAAAGTGAAAGTGCATTGATTTTAAGAAGTTTCTTTCAGTAATAAGTAAGAAGATTATTATAGCAATTTGTCAAGAATTTGAAGTCATAAAATGAATAAAATCACAATAAGTATGACACATGAAGATTAAGTGAGAGTAGGTAGAATAAGACAATATTAAAATTTATTTCCTGGTTGTAACCTTAATCAAGCAGTATCACAGACTTCAAATACCTTTTCCTTTTGCGATACATTGTAAACTACCAACAGTATATATGTATTCACTTTATCTGGAAAATAACTCTCACTCTCCTTTATCTTTGAAGCAAAACAGCCAGTTTTTTTTAATGTATAATTGTATGGAAGAGTATTTCAAAAAGAGCATATCATCTTTCATGAGTTGAAAAATCATTCGTAGGATGAATAACGCTTCACTAGATCTGCATTCAGTGAATGAATATAATAAATCTTCTTCTTCTTTCGGCTGTTCCCGTTAGGGGTCGCCACAGCGGATCATCCGTATGATCCGCATAGTGATTTGGCACATGTTTTACGCCGGATGCCCTTCCTGACGCAACCCTGGTCACCTCTTGCAACACAGGGATATGGTACACCTATTTAACCGGGGTATACACCAGCCCAGTATACTGGTACTCATTTCGCCGACCGCGGAAGGATGACAGGCTGAGTCAACCCCCTGGTGTATTAATTCAGTGGCCCAACAGGGCTTGAACTCAGGACCTTCTGGATCCCAAGCCGCTGCCCTAACCACTGCGCCAACACCAGGCTATAAATATAATATGAATGAATATAATATAATAAATGAATATAATAAATATGGGACCAAAATTTGTACACTACTGCATCATAACAAAATGTTCACCAGCTCACTGGTTGTTTTTACACACATTTTGTTTGATTTTGGAATGCAAAACCACAAACAGCAACAACAAATATGATTGTAGACAAAAAGGAATATGGATTTTCTTTCCTAACATTTGAAACTATTTTGTTTGTTTTGCAGTGATCGATCACAAAATCCCGCAGAAGGAAGAATCATCTTATCCACATTCTTGGGTTGATGATGTTGATTAATCCAAGAAAAACTAAACAAAATCCAGTAATTAACATATCAGGTTATGCTTTTATTTCTGCATTGGCAATGTAATAGAATATATCCTTCTTTTTGATGTCGCTTATTCTTATTACAATGTCCATCTCGATGAAGATTACCATGTGATTGATTGGACCTGCTTTCATTATCCAAAAAGAGCATTCAAAAAGTTATCAGAGGACATACAATAGTCAAAAAAGACATTTTTACAATACATTATTTTACAATACGTAACCATGTATGAATAGTAAGGAATATATATTATTATACAAATTATCATACTAAAATTCAGCAATTATTTCAAAGTTTGAACCTCATAGAATTGAAAAACGTTTGGCCGATATCGCTCAAATTTTGCATATGCGATAATGATATCCAGGGTCAGGCCATGGACACTGAATAAATCCTTCCTGCCATGAGAGTGAGGACTGGGGAGATCACTTGCAATTTTGGCATGTAAACATGGCAGAGTGTAAGTGGTTTAACCACTCACCCTTGTCGGAGAGAGGGGGTAAAGAGTGTTCTGAAATGATGACAGACATGGCATCGTGTAAAGTGATTCACTTACACTATATTTCAGTCTCAGGGAGAGCAGGTATTACTCGTATACTTAAATATTGCAAAAGTAAAAAAAAATAAAAAAAACTTTGCCATTCCTTGGATCATTGTATCTTGTTCAAAGAAATTTATATTTCAAAGTCCCTCATAAAAGAGTGTGGAGCAACATTTGCACAATTGTATATCGAATGATATTAAAATCTTTAATTCTGTTTTCTATTTGTCAATGTTTCTGTTTAATTTTCAAATCATTATTTTGGTTGCCATTTCATTGGAAGCATAAAGAAAAGCCTTACAATATAAATTTCTGCTGATATTGATTATCTCTGTCATAAAATAAGAATGACTGCACTATTGTCACAACCTGCAACAAAATTTATATTTTTCACCTCCTCTGTTCACTCAACTCCCTCACCCTTGCTCATGTCCCACATGTCTAATGTGGTGAAAGCTGGTTCTGAAAATAAAAAAAATCATTACCCACGGCTCAGATTACATTATCTAATCTGTCTTATTAACTTTTGCCATGCCTGTCCTGTGTTCCATGAGAATGAATAAGACTAGATAGATGAGATTTATAGTGATTCCAAACAAGAGATTTTTTCTGCTTCCTCAGTTTTGTTGTGTGTGCGTGCGTGCGTGCGTGCGTGCACCTGTCCCTCCCTCCCACTTTTAATCTCTCCCTGTTGTAATAAATCTTTTGTTCATAGAAACCTGTCCATGGTCATTCAAGTTGTGGGAATTTGCCATTAAACGCAAGTGAATTGGCTTTAAAAATCTGGTAACGGGCCAATTGGGAAACGTGCATTCAAAGCACTCTTAAAAGAGTTGGTTCGTCACAGTTATATCAGAACGGTGACATCAGAACACGCCGCTTCGTCACACAGTCAAGGATTGTTTAACCCAAATATGGGGCTGTTGTAAAATTACATAACGCTATTTTTTAGGGAGGCGTGTACCAGCTTGATTAAATCTTACGAATAATTTTTATCAGTGCATAATCAGCAGAGGCCAACAGGCCTAATGTGTTCGGCCCACCAGAAAACCAAGATGATGACCGTATCATTTTGTCTGTGTGCCATGGTGGATGGAGTCAAGCAACAAATGTGGGTGTGCTCCGACAGTTGTCCGACCAATGGATGCACATTTTAAAAATCGACCCCCAAAAGAACCCCAGCAGCATCAGCAGCAGCAATGTGGAGCTCGGGTAGACGTGCGACATGTCATAGGTTAAAATAAAAAATATATCAGGATCCAGGGGGCGAAAGTGTGTCCAGGTTGACCCCCCAAAATAGGTATTTGCTTTCTTCTCTGAAACTACACACACAATTTTGATGAAACTTGATCACAACCTTCATCACCCATGATGTACTGAAGTTTGTTGATGGCATTAAAACAATCAGGGTCTCATGGATTTAAATGGGGTTGGGGGGGGGGGTCAAAGAGAGTCTAGGATTGAGCCCCCCAAAATAGGTCTTTGCTTTCTTCTCTGGAACTACACACACAATTTCGATGAAACGTGACCATAACCTTTATCACCCATGATGCCAAAACTAATGGTCCTATTTTCACCAAACTTTGGAGAACATTTGAGGATCAAGGCCTCCTGATGCCTTGCAAATTCCGTCAAAAATTATATGTTAAGTAGGTCAATTTAAAGGTCAAAGGTCATTACGATTCCAGAATCGCTACTTTTGACTTTATTCTCAAAAAGTATTCACCCGATTTAGATGTAACTTGGTAGGGATTATCTCTGCATGGTGCTTTCACAAACTTGTTAAAACCATCGGCTAATATGCATATTTCGTTGGTCATCCATGCCTACCAGTAGTTGCCTGGTTATCATGATTACTGCATTTACCAAAGAAACCTGAATACTGATTGTTTTTTCTGCAGAAATGAAGTCTATTGCGAGGGGTGTCCATGTTATGGTGCTTTGCCCTCAGCAACCACAATCCCAGAACTCATGTCCAATGCCAAAAAATCCTGTGGTCTTGTGCAGCTTTGCTGCAGCAGAGATAATACGAGCTATTTATAGTTACCAAGTGCTCGATTTTTACACGTATTTTGTTAGTGTGTTTTTGGAATAGGGCACCTGTGTCATTTATACCATTTCTAGCTTACCTGGAACATAGTTCAGGTAAGGTATTACAATCGCATTTTGTTCACACCATCAGTGCTTTCTCTGCATGGTGCATTCACAACTTTGTTCAAACCATGGGCAAATTTACATATGTTGTCAATTATCCGTGCCTTCCAGTGGTTCCTTGGTTCTACCAGGTGAGCCCAAGGGCATTGCCCCGGTTTTTCGATCCTCGTGGAGGATCTCCAAGTCTTACTCACATTGTTGTTCTTGTGGACTTTTTTGTTTCACAGCCTACAGTTTTCATCGAAACTTCCTGAAACTTGGCGTATATATGTAAAAATACTCTGTGCTGACAGTAACCATCTCCGATTTTGAAAATTCCTCCTAGAAAAAAAGTAATGATGTCAAAATATCTCCGGTAATGGGAATCGCCGAAAAAATTATCTCCGAAACTAGGCGAGCTTTTTAAATTCTGTTTGTGGGAATCGAACAGGGCATTAGCAGAGATGAATTACCGCACATGTGATACATCACTATGACGTCATATCAATTTTTATGACGCATTCCTATTTTTCGACATTTTTTTGTTTCACAACCCAGAGTTTTCATCGGATTTTCGTGAAACTTGCCATGTATATGCAGAAAGCCCACGCGCAGGCAGTAACAATCTCCGATTTTGGAAATTCTTCCTCGAAAAAAAGTTGACGTCATATCGCTGCTAATGGAAATCGCCTATACCATTATTTCTGAAACTGGGCAAGCTGTTTGAATTTTGTTTGCGGGAATCAAGCCGGGCATTAGCACAGATAATTTATCGCAAACCTGATACATCACAATGACGTCATATTCGTTTTATGACGTCATCATTAAGAGGACGAGGATCTTAGCTCATTCGAGCTTGTTTAATTTACATTAGTCAGGTAAGGTATGGTAACGCTATTGAAGATGGTATGAAATAGCTAATCATACAGCTGATATGAAGTGTGCGATAGGCCTTAGTGAGTCCTCTGTGAATACACAAAATAGCATGGAAAATATAAAAGAAAAAGTGCAAGTTGTTGAACCTCAGTGAGTGCAGCAAAGACATCATATGCTAGAAGTTCCATTTTGGAAGAAAAAAAATGGAACACATGGCCAGCACATGGATTGAACACTGAAATCAGGAGAATGTGCCCATCAGCATGCTTGTGATACAAGCAAAGGCCAGAAGCATTTATGAAGACTTAATAAGTGATGATGGTGAAGTAAAGCCATTTAACGCAAGTTCTTGGTGTTTTTCGAACTTTCAGAAGTGTTACAACTATCACAACGTAAAAATGACCGGAAAGGCTGCTACTTCCGACACCATTGTCACCAATAATTTTCCTGCATTTCTCAAGGCCATTACTGAGGAAGGTGGATATTCTCCAAAAAATTTTTTTCAACGTTGGTGAGACAGGCCTATTTTGGAAGAGGATGCCATGTAGGACATACATTTCTCGTAAGAAGACCGCATCTGGATTTAAGGCAGTGAAAGGTCGTTTCACGCTGCTTTTGGGAGGCATTGCTGAAGGCAATTGTAAATTGAAACCGTTAGTAGTTTGCCATTCAGAAACTCCCAGAGCTCAGAAGGGAGAAGATAAGAAATGGTTGCAGTCTATTGCTTTCCTAATGCCAAGGGCTGGAAAACAGGCAAAATATTTTGTGACCGTTTTAGCTCCAAGCTTCATACCAAATTGAAAGAATACTGGGAGAAAGAGAATTTGAACTTCAAAGTTTTCATCCTCGATATTGCCTCAAATGATCCATCATGAATCCAGGACCTTAACAAAAACATTAAGGTGGTGTTTCTTCCACCCAATACGACACTTCAAATTCAACCAATGGACCAGAGAGTGATTGCTTCATTGAAGGTGTATTGTCTCCAAAAAAGAAAAAAAAAATCAACTGATAATGATCAGATGGCTGTAAAGGAATTCTGGAAATCCTTTATAATAAGGGATGCTCTACGTAACGTTGAGTCATCATGGAAGTAAGTGACCCATTCCTGCATGAATGGTGTATGGGGGAAACTGCTCTCAATTTGCTCACGGCTTCAAGGATTTCAGCGTGAATAACGATGTGTTGAAAGCACGACGTAACATCGTCAAAATGGCCAAGACTGTCAGGTGTAGAGGAGTTGCTTGACATACTGGGAAGTTCTCAAATGAGGACTTTCTACTGCTGGAGAAGGAACACCAGGTGGAGGATTCAGAGGCAGAAAGTGAAGAGGTTGAGCCACTATGTACTCTCACTATTAAGAGGATAATAATAAAAAATAGGACCGCATGTCATGAAGCTCACCTTTATCAGGAGCAACAGTCACTCAAACCCCCTGCACACCCCCTTAGACCCTGATTTTATTTATGCTGTGAATAAACTTTGGTACATCATGGATGATGAAGGTTGTGATCAAGTTTCATGGGAATCGTGTGTGTAGTTTCAGAGAAGACATCAAATACCTACTTTGGGGTCAACCCCCACCCTGTAGACCGCTTAATTGAGCGCAGATTTTGATGCAGTCAAATATTAATCCTTCATTTCATGCCGTGAGGTGAATAGGGCTGCCAAAACAGTTTCCTTTGGTTAAGGTGTATAATCCTGGATGGGTCACCACTCTGATGTAGCTTGTAAGAGGATGGCTGAGGCTTTCCGCCTCATCGATCGGTGTCTCACCAGCTTCAACAAAGATGACCCCAACACAGAACGCAGCTCATTGGTGGCCCGAAATGTCCAAGTAGACCTGAGCTGCTATAAGTTACTTCAAAAAGAAAAGAGAACAAAGGCAGCACAGACGAATTTGTTTTCCTTTTTTTCAAAAAAAGGAAGGGAAAGAACTTCCAAAAGACGATTCCAATGATCCCTCAACATCGAGCAGTCAAAGAGCTCAACCGCATCTCGTAACTTCTCCAATTCAACACCAATATCTTCATAAAGGTAATCTGACCAACATGATCCCCTTCCTCAATAATTCTTCCACTCCCTTCCCCTCCACCACTTCCAGCAAAAGACATCAGCAGCAGCTGCAGCCAACCAAAGTGCTAACATTCCCTTTCTCTTTCATTTTTCTAGAATTTATTAAGTGTAACAGTAGGCTGGATTTTTTTTCACCTTTTTTGTTGTTTAATTAAAATAAAATAAACCACCATAATAGTAAAACTAGAAGGGCACTCTTTGACATCGCAAAGTCACCAGATATACTTCTGCCCACATTATTACATCATTATACATACTTACACCAAGTTTGATTTAAATCTCTGAACCCAGATTCAAAATATTAAATAATTCCGGCTGCCAGATGATGAATCCGATCAGGTTGAAATTGAAAACATATATTCCACGTGATGACTAAATAATAACTGTGAGGTTTCACATCAAGTGATGAAGCAGTTCAAGAGAAATAATTTTTTTTAAGATTTTCGTTCAGTCCAATGTGACTGCCAGACCATGTAACCTATTAATGAACACCCTGGTATGCCCAAGGCTTAGTGAACATGTGGATTAGGTTTTCCCTTGATCTGTCAAGCCGTTCTGGGGGGGTAGATTTCTAAAGGTATATTCGTCAAAAAAAAAACCCATAGCTGCCAAACCATGTGACCAATGATGTCATTGGTGGAGAACTTTTTGTTGCTCATAGATAGGCGATTATACATGTAAAGTTTTGCCTCTATCTGTACAGCCATTTGGGAATTTTTTGAAGGCCTTTATGTTAATATATATATATATATATATATATATATATATATATATATATATATATATATATATATATAACTGCCAAACCACGACACAGATGAAGTCATCAATTCCCCCCCCCCACCCCTTACAATTTTTCACAAGATGACCCTCAAAAATTTTCATACTGATCGGATAACGCATTCAACGCATGCAATTATGATGTCATAATGAACCCAGCTATGACATTAAAGAAAACACTTGTTTCGTCTGGGGAGTACTTAACATGTGCCAAGTTTCAATTTTTTCCAAGGAGCAGTTTCAGGGATACAGAGGTCCAATTTTTTTTTCTTTATACCAACATGGCTGTCACACCACATGGCATCTGATGTCATAATTATTATTAAAACATTCTACATTAGTCGGACCTATGGTGAAATTTTGTGTCAATCGGATAAGCAGTTGCAGAGAACACAGAGAAAATTAGCACAGACAAACAACCCAAAAATATTATTCCTCTGGCGACTTCATCAGCGGTGGCATAAAAATATGGCTGCTGGACCAGGTTACTGATGACATCATCAACCCCCCCCCCCAACAATTTAGCACTAGATTACCCTAAAAAAATTTTAATACTGATTGAATAAAGGGTTCAACATATGCAATTATAACGTCACAACGAAGCCACCAATGACATCATCAAAAAAACACTTATTTCCCATGGGGAGTACTTGACATGTGCCAAGTTTCAATTTTTTTCCACGTAGTGGTTTTGAAAATACAGAGTTACAAAGTTTTTCCTTTTTTCCAACAAGGCTGCCACACCACATGACCTATGAAGTCATAATTATCATTAAAGCATTCTACTGTACATGTAGTCACACCTATGGTGAAATTTTGTGGCAATTGGATAAGAGGTTGCAGAGAAAGCAGAGAAAATTTGCAGGGAGTACATACGCACGGTCAGACAACCCAGAAACATAATGCCTCTGGCGACTATCAGCAGAGGCATAAACATAGGGCCATACCTATGGGTGCTCATCTGGTAGAAAAATGATACTGAGAAGGAAGTCAACGTGGGACGGAATCAGCAAAATACCAATGTTATAGCAAATACCTATTTTAGGGGGCAACTCCCCCCCCCCACCACCGACCCAAGAAACCAAACCCCCTTTGACCCGGATTTTTGAAATAGCATGAACAAATTTTGTTAAATCACGGGTGATGAAGGTTGCACTAAAGTTTCACCAAAAATGAGTGTGTGGTTTCAGAGAAGAGAGCAAATATACATTTTGGGGGGGCAATCACACTACACACCCCCTTAGACCCTAATTTTTTTACCGTCATGAAAAAAACTTTGATACATCATAGGTGATGAAGGTTATAGTCAAGTTTCATCAGAATTGTATGTGTAGTTTCTGAGAAGAAAGCAATTACCTCTTTTGGGGGGTCAACCGCCCGCAAACTCCCTCTGTAAACCCCCTCAGACACCGATTTTTTAATGCCATAAAGAAACTTTTGCACATTATGGGTGATGAAAGTTGTGGTCAAGTTTCATCAGAATTGCATGTTTAGTTTCTGAGCAGAAATAAAAATCTATTTTGGAGGCAACCCTCCGTAGACCCCTTTGGGCTCGATTTGTTTTTTTTAATGCCATGAACAAACTTTGGTACATAGTGGGTGATAAAGGTTGTGGACAAGTTTCATCAAAATTGTGTGTAGTTTCCGAGAAAAGTTGCAAGTGTTTGTGGATGGATCGATGGACGAACAACGCGCCATCCCATAAGCTCCCTGGAACTACGTTCCAGATGAGCTAAAAATATGACAATGCAAATGAGGGTTGAAGCAGCACTCCCCCTAACCTCTGCTTATTACTAGTAAATACAACCCATCGCTTTGGAGAAGAGAGAAGAGAGGAGAGAGGAGAGAGGAGAGAGGAGAGAGGAGAGAGGAGAGAGGAGAGAGGAGAGAGGAGAGAGGAGAGAGGAGAGAGAGGAGGAAGAGGTGTCGAAGAGGTGTCGAAGAGGTGTCGAAGAGAGTGGGAGACGGAGAGGGTTGTGTGAAAGAAATAAAATTAATTAAATTCATGTATTCTCAATTATATCCACTTGCTGCTTTTAATTGTTTTAACTTGCGACAAATGCTTGCAACAATATAAAATAAGGTGTTACTTTTGTACTGAAATCAAAATGACTGTCACTAAAATCTCCCTTTAGTCTTTTGATCTCCATCATGATGTGATTGAACAAAGGCCAAGATAAAACTGTATCTTACTAAATCTCATGCGCTATATCTCACTGAAATACATATAACCAAGACTGGTATCTCCAATATTTAAATGAAATTGCCCAGCTGCCAAATAGAAGAACGCATTGCTGGCACCTCATTGTCTCGCAGAAAGTAATCCACCCTGTCTCTGTGTTTTGGCCGAACCCAGTTATCACCCTGTCCTCAAGTAAAGTAAATTGCCCCAGCACCTTGTCCTCAAGTAAAGTAATCCACCCTTTCTCTGTGTTTTGGCTGAACCCAGTTATCACCCTGTCCTCAAGTAAAGTAATCCACCCTGTCTCTGTGTTTTGGCCGAACCCAGTTATCACCCTGTCCTCAAGTAAAGTAATCCACCCTGTCTCTGTGTTTTGGCCGAACCCAGTTATCACCCTGTCCTCAAGTAAAGTAATCCACCCTGTCTCTGTGTTTTGGCTGAACCCAGTTATCACCCTGTCCTCAAGTAAAGTAATCCACCCTGTCTCTGTGTTTTGGCCGAACCCAGTTATCACCCTGTCCTCAAGTAAAGTAATCCACCCTGTCTCTGTGTTTTGGCTGAACCCAGTTATCACCCTGTCCTCAAGTAAAGTAATCCACCCTGTCTCTGTGTTTTGGCCGAACCCAGTTATCACCCTGTCCTCAAGTAAAGTAATCCACCCTGTCTCTGTGTTTTGGCTGAACCCAGTTATCACCTTGTCCTCAAGTAAAGTAATCCACCCTGTCCCTGTGTTTTGGCTGAACCGTTATCACCTTGTCCTCAAGTAAAGTAATCCACCCTGTCTCTGTGTTTTGGCCGAACCCAGTTATCACCTTGTCCTCAAGTAAAGTAATCCACCCTGTCCCTGTGTTTTGGCTGAACCGTTATCACCTTGTCCTCAAGTAAAGTAATCCACCCTGTCTCTGTGTTTTGGCCGAACCCAGTTATCACCCTGTCCCTGTGTTTTGGCTGAACCGTTATCACCTTGTCCTCAAGTAAAGTAATCCACCCTGTCTCTGTGTTTTGGCCGAACCCAGTTATCACCCTGTCCTCAAGTAAAGTAATCCACCCTGTCTCTGTGTTTTGGCTGAACCCAGTTATCACCTTGTCCTCAAGTAAAGTAATCCACCCTGTCTCTGTGTTTTGGCCGAACCCAGTTATCACCCTGTCCCTGTGTTTTGGCCGAACCCAGTTATCACCCTGTCCTCAAGTAAAGTAATCCACCCTGTCTCTGTGTTTTGGCCGAACCCAGTTATCACCCTGTCCTCAAGTAAAGTAATCCACCCTGTCTCTGTGTTTTGGCCGAACCCAGTTATCACCTTGTCCTCAAGTAAAGTAATCCACCCTGTCTCTGTGTTTTGGCCGAACCCAGTTATCACCCTGTCCTCAAGTAAAGTAATCCACCCTGTCTCTGTGTTTTGGCCGAACCCAGTTATCACCCTGTCCTCAAGTAAAGTAATCCACCCTGTCTCTGTGTTTTGGCCGAACCCAGTTATCACCCTGTCCTCAAGTAAAGTAATCCACCCTGTCTCTGTGTTTTGGCCAAACCCAGTTATCACCCTGTCCTCAAGTAAAGTAATCCACCCTGTCTCTGTGTTTTGGCCGAACCCAGTTATCACCCTGTCCTCAAGTAAAGTAATCCACCCTGTCTCTGTGTTTTGGCCAAACCCAGTTATCACCCTGTCCTCAAGTAAAGTAATCCACCCTGTCTCTGTGTTTTGGCCGAAGCCAGTTATCACCCTGTCCTCAAGTAAAGTAATCCACCCTGTCTCTGTGTTTTGGCCAAACCCAGTTATCACCCTGTCCTCAAGTAAAGTAATCCACCCTGTCTCTGTGTTTTGGCCAACCACTGTCCTCAAGTAAAGTAATCCACCCTGTCTCTGTGTTTTGGCCAAACCCAGTTATCACCCTGTCCTCAAGTAAAGTAATCCACCCTGTCTCTGTGTTTTGGCCGAACCCAGTTATCACCCTGTCCTCAAGTAAAGTAATCCACCCTGTCTCTGTGTTTTGGCCGAACCCAGTTATCACCCTGTCCTCAAGTAAAGTAATCCACCCTGTCTCTGTGTTTTGGCTGAACGCAGTTATCACCCTGTCCCTGTGTTTTGGCCGAACCCAGTTATCACCTTGTCCTCTGTAAAGTTATCACCCTGTCCTCAAGTAAAGTAATCCCTGTCTCTGTGTTTTTGGCTGAGACCCAGTTATCCACCCTGTCCTCAAGTAAAGTAATCCACCCTGTCCCTGGGTCTTGGCCGGACCCAGTTATCACCCTGTCCTCAAGTAAAGTACTCCACCCTGTCTCTGTGTCTTGGCCGAAACAGTTATCACCCTGTCCTCAAGTAAAGTAATCCACCCTGTCTCTGTGTTTTGGCCGAACCCAGTTATCACCCTGTCCTCAAGTAAAGTAATCCACCCTGTCTCTGTGTTTTGGCCAAACCCAGTTATCACCTTGTCCTCAAGTAAAGTAATCCACCCTGTCTCTGTGTTTTGGCTGAACCCAGTTATCACCTTGTCCTCAAGTAAAGTAATCCACCCTGTCTCTGTGTTTTGGCCGAACCCAGTTATCACCCTGTCCCTGTGTTTTGGCCGAACCCAGTTATCACCCTGTCCTCAAGTAAAGTAATCCACCCTGTCTCTGTGTTTTGGCCGAACCCAGTTATCACCCTGTCTCTGTGTTTTGGCCGAACCCAGTTATCACCCTGTCCCTGTGTTTTGGCTGAACGCAGTAATCCACCCTGTCTCTGTGTTTTGGCAGACCCAGTTATCACCCTGTCCTCAAGTAAAGTAATCCACCCTGTCTCTGTGTTTTGGCTGAACGCAGTTGTCCACCCTGTCTCTGTGTTTTGGCCGAACCCAGTTATCACCCCTGTCCTCAAGTAAAGTAATCCACCCTGTCTCTGTGTTTTGGCTGAACCACCCTGTCTCTGTGTTTTGAGTTATCACCCTGTCCTCAAGTAAAGTAATCCACCCTGTCTCTGTGTTTTGGCCGAACCCAGTTATCACCTTGTCCTCAAGTAAAGTAATCCACCCTGTCTCTGTGTTTTGGCCGAACCCAGTTATCAGCCTGTCCTCAAGTAAAGTAATCCACCCTGTCTCTGTGTTTTGGCCGAACCCAGTTATCACCTTGTCCTCAAGTAAAGTAATCCACCCTGTCCTCAAGTAAAGTAATCCACCCTGTCCCTGTGTTTTGGCTGAACGCAGTTATCACCTTGTCCTCAAGGCTGAACTGGCGTTCATATTACTTCATGCTTGTTAGTTCTCCCTCTATTTATCCTTGTCAGATACTTAGCCTTCCCCTGACTTTAATTGTCCAAAATAGTATAAAGGGGATTGCTCTGTGCATTTTGAGGAGAAAGGTTCGTGTTTGATGTTGCTTGTCCCGTTTATCCTCTTTCCCATGCGCATGTTTGTTGTTATTTGTTGTTGATGTTTGCTGTTAATAAATGGTTTCAGACTCCGGAAGAGAAGAACTGAATTTCTTCCACAGGTGGGAGACAGAGGGAGAGGGGTGGGAGACAGAGGGATGGGAGGGAGTTTAACGTCCATCCGAGAGACGGCACACATACATGAATCGCCCTGCCTGTGAAAACCCTTCCTGGATGACAATTTATATCTGGGTTCAAACCCAAGGTAGACAGCTTTGAGTGAGCGTGCGTACATCTTGGCTGTCCTGCCACAGTGTGGGGATTCATAGCTTTGTATTTTGTAGCTACTGAAAACATTTTTCAATAATTTCTGCCTTCCTAACTCAAGAGATGTCCCCAATGAGAACCGAGCCGTGGCACCACAATGGAAGCTTGTAAAGATAAATAAGCCCCCCTCTTTTGTTTTTATTTTGGGGGCGGGGGGGCTTATTTAGCTGGTCTGGGATGGGGTTCGGTACCATTACGGTCAAGATCGGGTTGCATGGTGCAGTTAAAATCACCCCCCATTGTAATGCACCTTTGTAAGTCGATTTGCCTCATGTAAGGTTCTAATCTGGCCTTAAAAAACCTGTTGATCTGTGCTGTTTGAAGAGGTATAAACATTTAGTGGAGTAAAATTGATATTGTCAACAGAAAATTCCAGGGAAGCGAAATGCCCTGGAATTATATTTTGGAAAGATAATTGTGATGGATGAAAATGGGGGTTCAGTAGAAACGCGACTCCTGCAGTGAAGGAATTAAAATGGCTAAAAAAAAAAAAACCCCCGTTCTTTTTATCATACGGTTCCATTCCACATGAGCTGTTTAAGTAGTGTGGGTTTCTTGCAAAAACACTACATCAAGCTTTTGTTGTATTGTTGCAGGGCCGGGTATTGGTGGCGAGCACGACCGCTAGAGAGAGCAGTAGAGTCGGCTCCACCGAACACCCGGAATTTAGGTCGTGACACTCGGACAACTCAGAAAGGTCACGGGTCACTTAGAGGACCATGAATCGCCAATAAATCGACCGCGTGGGATAGGGTCAATTGCCAAACTTAAATATACCTAATTACCCACGTGGGAAAAGCTACCGGGGAATTCACACCCTCGACGGACCTCGAGCGGAACGAGCCGTTACTGTGCCCGAACCGTGTGTAACCCGAGCGGAGGTTACCGAGGCCCGTCGGTCCAAATGAACAATTTACAGCCTCGCTATTTCTCAATACACACCATGCTAAGCCAATGAAAGAAACACAGAAACGAGCTGGAACATTTAACAAAAGGAATATTTATTAACCTCCACCATCAAAGATGGATGGAGGTTACCGTTTTCACACTGTCTGTTTGTTTGTTTGTGAACAGTATTACGGAAAAACTCCTGGACGGATTTCGACGAAACTTGGTGGGGGGATTAGGTATGGTCCAAGGATCATGCCATTAGATTTTGGACTTGGTCCAAAGTCCAATATAACAGCCATTGGCATTTTGAAAAAATATTTGAATTTTTGTTTTTGCATTTCTACATGTTTTAAGTGATTTCCAACCAAAAAAAAAAAATTAAAATTTTGCAACTTTTTTTTCAAAAAAATTTCGATTATATTTGAAAAATATTTGAATTTTTATTTTTTTGCATTTCTACATGTTTTAAGTCATTTCCAACCCCCAAAAAATGTTAGAGAAAAAAAAATGAAATTTTGCAACTTTTTTTTCAAAAAAAATTTCGATTTTCTTTTTTTGGCATTTCTACATGCGCGTCGATCTAGTTTAGTTTATTCAATCATGGTTCAGTAGAGTCTGATCCGTTTTGACCTACAATGAATAGGATATCAGGTTCACTAAAGTGACCCAGCAGTATTGGCGGCGGAGGTTTTGCACTCTACCGAGTGCTCCCCCTCTAGTTTATAATGGGGAAGGGGAGCAAGCAAGAAGGCAGCGTTAACCGAATAAAAGGAATGCAATTCACACACACGGCACTTAAACGTTTCTACTTAAAAGACGGGCCCACACACAGACACACTCCCCCCAAAAAGAAATGGTGGCCACGGCCTTTATTGATACCCCCAGCTCGGAGGGAAGGTGAGCTGGAGGAAAGAATATGGCTTGGACCTTCCCGCTTCGTGTGGTTCTCGACGATCTGGCCCGGCGGGACTCGAACCCGCAACACGATGCCACTCCAAGCACCAGGTACGGAGGGTAGCGTCGGGTGCTGGCACGCTCCACCGGCAAAACAGGCGACGAGGCAGGCAAAGCAAGTCAGCTCGGCAGGCAGGCAAGCGATTCTCCTCCGGCTCGCAGACAGGCGATTCATGAAGGGAAGACTCTCACCGGGTCGCCACCACACAATTATCCCTTTTCTTGACAGGTGGGAGGGATCCGTCTCATTGGACAGGCATGTCGAGTGATCTCCCGGCCGTCCGAGATTGGTCGGAGGGGGGTGCTCATGTCTCCACCTCTCGACCAGGAAGTCGAGCAGCAATATGTTGCGTTGGCTCCCCATTGGCCAAGAGGTGGCAGACGTGCTCGCACCCCTCCAATTGGCTGAGAGGGGTGCCATGCCTGTATTTGGAGCGAAATCCAAGACACCAACGTCCAAAGAAACCTCGCCTGGCACATTGGACTCCGCCCACGGCTGTGCTTGACACGCATGCGTGTGGGAAAGGCCGATGGTGAAGAAGCGAAGATGGGCGTTGTTGTTGTTGTTGTTGAAGTTTAAAATGTAAAAATCCTAACTATAACAAATAACTCAGCGCAAGTACAATTAATCACCCATTAAACAGAGGATGGGAACCTAACTAGAAACACATACTTACCGATATAGCTGATCTATAGGACCTGGCTGTTGTGTGCAGTAAGCTTCCAAATTCGCAACAGTATTACAAAGTTTACCACCTGAAGTTTACGTCGCTGGCTTGCACCACCATTGATGTTTAGGCCACCTAAAATCATTAATTCAAATTTCAACTCTCCCTTTTTTAACCGACGACACTGAGGTTCGGTGAAGTGGTAATCGCTGGGCAGTGGATAATGTTCCTCACTGTATTAATAAAGCTGTGTAAATTGTAAAAATGGTCTTTAATGTTGATATGTCTTTTTCTGAAGGTGTGATTGAGAAATTTAAGAATTTGAATTGGTGAGACATTAGATTCAATATCTGTGGGTAACTCTTCAATGTCATAGGATTCCTCCTCAGACATATCAGAAGTGCTGTCTGGGAAACATTCCATCGCTGGCTCCTGGGACACTGGAGAAATCTGTGGTGTGCATGTGTCAGCCTGCACTGTCTCTGTATGAGCAGGTTGAGGGGGAGGTTTTAATGGAACCTCAGGTAATGTGGGGGGGGGGAGATTCTGCGATACGTTGGACATTTCAGATTCTTCCTCAAGACCATCATTGTGCAAGAATTTAAGGCAGTTTGGATTTTAACCTTTTCTGGAGATAGCACATCACATGCAAATCCTCCATAATAATCTGAGGGTCCATGTCAGCTACAGGCACAGATTCCACATTCTCATATCGATTACTCATTGAAATCTGATCAGTTAAATCTGGAGCTCTGCTCAATGATTCAGACTCTAAAACCACTTTCTTTTCCTTAAGAGGTGAGGGCACATTCAAAGGTGTTTTCATCTTTCTTATAAAGGAAACGAGTGTAAAACCGTCCCAGACGTTATTGTTAGCAGAAGTTTTCGATGTTGATGGTACATTGTCTAAGACAGTAACTGCAGCAGGTGGTATAACAGTATCAGGATGAGCAGAAGACACAGCGTCAACAAAGGAGGCCGTCTGCTCGTCTACAGAGGGGGCAATTTGGGGACAGTTTTGGGACAGAAACGTATTAGATGACCAAAATTTCCACAGTTAAAGCATTTTAACGTTTCCGTCGATGCATCTACTTGATACTTGTGATTGTCAACATGAAATTTAAATCCTGCGTTTAGTACTTTGTCCATTTTGGATGGAGGAAGCACCATGTACACCTGCTGCCAGAAGGACATGATATGCTTCACCTAATCGCTACGGCAGCCCAGAGGTGACATTGTGATCTGTCACACTACTGTACCAAACCGAGATAGCTCAATTAAAAGTGGTTCATTCCCGATGAATGGTGGAACATTAGATAACAGCACTTCCACGGCTGGGGTGTCAAGTGGGAAGCTGGGACAAAGTGTCCATTCTCGGTAGATAACCCAGTCGCGACGATTCAATGTACTAACTGCTCTCAGCTACGAATACCACCACCCGTTTGTTTATCGGTGAAGCTGCATGGATTTTTGAGCCCGATAATGTTAACAATAGAGATAATGTCTTCCACACTAACCTTGTTAGCAGGACCACAGACCACTCCACGTTTCTGTGTCAGGGCCTCGAAGGCCACGTATCGGGAATGTGCCGAAATTTTTTACATTAAAGTTTTCCGTAGGCTCTGCCTATACTAGTTATGGGGAAAAAGAGAGAGCACTTTCTGTAAGACAGAAAATGCCACTTGGCGTATGTTACAGCAACAAGAAACCGACGCAATAAGGCACAGCTCACAATAAACCGATAAGAAAACAGGGCATCCCGTGAGGGTGCCGATAAAAACCCTCACCTTTTATTGAGAGCTGTGGGATCCGTGTCTGTCTGTCTGTCTCTCTCGCTCTGAGAGATGGGGTTGACCACCAAGAAAGAGAAGAGTAAAGGAGATTTGTAGGGGAGGGATGTGGGAAGGGGATGAGATGCGAGGACCGGGGGGGGGGGGTAATAGTGTTGAGTCTGTTGGAAACAGAACAATGGAGGCCCATACAGAGGATAATGAATGATGTGCAGCAAATGAAAGAAAGGTGAAGAGGGATAGAAGGGTCGATAAACAGAGCAGCTCGCAGCCACCATGACACCACACCCAAAGTGAGAGAGAGAGACACAGAGACAGAGACAGAGACAGAGACAGAGAAAGAATGAAGAACGTAGCTAGGAGATGGCCTGTAAGAGCAGAGCTTTATGGCTGGCTTTCCTTTGACGCATGAAGAAGACGGCACAATTCTCGTATTCGTGCTGAGGCGATTTGCCTTGCGAACTGAGCAAGATGCTGGCCTTTAGCTCTTGGTTGGGTGGTGAGAGACGGACCTCAGAACCTCGTGTATGTCATAGAAGGGGATGGCGCCATTCTGTAAAGAGCGTACCGGAAGGCACGATAGACGAAGAAGTTGCATGGTGGTCAGTGAGCCTTGGTGTTGAATACTGCTCACGAATTGCCTGACGTACATTTGCCCCACTGCAAGAGAGCGGCTTGGTGCCATTTTGCATGTGTCTACACATGCAAATAGAAGCGCCTCAATTCCAAGTTCCACAATGACCATCTCTGGACCAAGCTATGTGCCAGAATAAAGGGAGGATTTGCTTTTATTTAGTTTCCCCTTGTCTGTGTGTAGAGGCGCCTCAACTTAGACTTTAGGATTCATTTACCTCACGCATTATTATATTACGATTATTGTTCCTCGTAAATATTTATATTGTCATTAAATTCCCGTGTTTATTTTAAATTGCTGTGTCCATGTATTTGTCGTGGGATGGGTGAGAAAGAGAGGGGTTGGGTGGCAGTTGCAGACGAGGAATGGCAGTTGTGGACAAGGCATTGTTGGGCTGCCATGGACAAGGGATGAGAGGCCATGGAAAGAAGTGGTCATCCATGGATTAGGAATGGGCGGTTGTAGATATTGGGTGGGCAGTCTGCTGCGGACAAGGCATGATCGGCTGTGGAGGGCGGTCGGCCATGCACAAAAGGTGGTCAGCAGCGGACAAGGTTTGGGTGGCCATAGACAAGGTGGAGGCAGCCATGGAGATGTGGGTGGCTGTGGACACTTGCAAGGCTGTAGACAATGTATGCAAGGCTGCGCACATTTGGACAGCCGCTGAGACAAGGGCAACCGCTGACAACACGTGGGCATCCGCGGACAAGGGTTGGTTGGTTGCGGATAAGGCATGGGTGGCCACAGACAAGTGGTGAGTGGCCACGGACAAAGCATGGGCTGCAGCAGACAACATTTGCAAGGACGTGGACAGGGGGTGGCGGGAACGTATTCGACATCGTCCGGTCATCTCCGGACGATGTTAAAAATGACTGTGCTGGCTTGGCAACCGATCACATCACCCAGGGATGTCCAGAATGTCAAACAATTTCCAAATTGTACAAATGAACACTGTACTAGCAGTCTGAGCTGCTGCCAAGTTCCATTCTGCAGTTTAAATTTTGAAATTCGCCTCAGGTTCTGAGATTCTAGAGCTTATCGCATTTAAGCTGTCATGCTTATAAATGTCCGGAGAGTTGCATTCGCACATTATTGGATACTCGGGACAGGTCTGAACGGTGTTTGTCCAGATGTTTCTGGGCTGTAGTGGTCTCCAAACATGTCGGGATGGTACTTGTCTCCGGACAGTTTTTGTCTCTGGACGTGTATGGACAGTGTTTTTCTCCAGACGTGTCCAGGCGGTGGTTGTCTCCGGACGTGTCCAGGCGGTGGTTGTCTCCGGACGTGTCCAGGCGGTGGTTGTCCAGATGTGTTCTGGGCTGTGGTTGTCTCCAAACGTGTGTGGATGGTATTTGTTTCCGGACAGTGTTTGTCTCCGCACATATCAGGATGGCGTTTATGTCCAGGAGGTGTTTTGTCTGGATGGTATTTGTCTCCTGACAGTGTTTGTCTCCACATATGTCCGGACGGTGTTTGTCTCCAGACGTGTCTTCGCGGTGTTTGTCTCCGGACGGTGTTCGTTTCCAGACATGTCCGGGCGAAATTTGTCTCCGGACGTGTCTGGGTGGTGTTTGTCTCTACCATGTTTACATAGTTTTTGGAGGAACATCCTGACATTTTTTTCATTTTTACTCTCACCAGAGAGAGGGTATTGGATTTGTGTCCATCTGTCTGTCTGTTTGCTTGTTTGTTTGTTTGTCCACACAGAACCTGAGTACAGTTTTTCACTGCAACCAGTTGATAGATCGACACAAATTTTCACCATCGGAGCGACTACTCATGTAGAATGTTTTAATGATAATTGTGAGGTCACCAGTCACGTGGTTTGGGAGCCTTTTTTTTAAACCTTCAAAAATCTCTGAAACGGCTCAACAGATCAAGGCGAAACTTTACAGCGATGACTGCATATGGATGAGGAACAAAATTCCCACCTATGTCATAGGTCACATGGTTTGGCAGCCATATTGGATTTACCCAAAAACCTTGAACAATATTCTTCTCCAGAACGGCTGGGCAGATCAAAGGAAAACTTCATAAACATGTTCCCCAAGCTTTGGGGATGGATACCAGGGTGTTCATGAATAATTGATGTCACATGGTCTGGCAACCACATTGGATTGAACGAAAATCTTTAAAAAAAATTCTTTCTCTTGAACTGCTTCATTGATCAATCTAAAACTTCGCAATTATGATCTAGTAGTGATGGGCAATATTTTTTTTTATTTCAACCTGATCGGATCCATGATCTGGCAGCCGGAATTATTTATTTTTTTGAATATGGGTTCTTTTTAAAAAACAAAAAAAATTAATCAGGCTCACTTGGCTGTGCCTGGATAGATTTCAAGGTGGAGGGGTATAGCATCTGAAACCCAAATCATATCCAGGTTGCTCCTGATGACTTCATCTTTGCTTTCTGCTTGTTTGTGTTCCTTCTGATGATTCCAATGCAGTACTGTACCTATTTGGTCTTCCATTTGCTTTGAATTGACATTATTTTAATCCCATTCTGAATTATAATAAACATCAAGGGTCAGGGTTTGGGTTAGGGTTTGATGGTCAAGTGTCCGATCAAAGTGGGGTTGCTTCAAAGCGGGACGTCTTGGTACCTGGTCATCACTGCTAGCAGTTATAAAGTAGCAGTTCTAATTATGTCTGTTATTAATTATGTAACACCAGTACACAAACGTCACACAAGACCCTTGCATTTTGAACCAATGTGATTCTTTTTCAATTCATTTCACCAACATCCGTGGTCTTTCTTCAAATCTTTCCTCTGTTGAACATCATCTCGCAAGCTCCTTCCTCTCCTAATATCTTGCTTATCTCAGAGACCCAATTATCACATGACGTTCATGTTAATTCTTGTAATATTTTGAACTCCAACTTTCACTCACGATTCCGCTTCAAAGGAGGAGTCTGTGTCTACTCCAACATCAACGCGCCTGATATACGCCTTGTGGACCTCGAATCGCTAAACTTTGATGTCATCTGGCATAAGATTTGTCTCCCGACCATCACCATCTTTCTGTCTCACTTACTGCTCTCCCAATTCTACAAACTTTAAAGCTTTCTTTGACTGTCTTTACTCTTGCCATTAGGCCATGACATCCGAACACCCTCAAGCAGAATTTCTCTATCGAGGAGACTTCAATGTACAAAGCGAGTGACTGAAATCTTCCCACACGGATGCTGGGGGGGGGGGGCATTAGGGGTTAAAGCTCTTACATTTTCCATTCTTAATGATTTGGAACAAATTATCACCCACCCTAACCATATCCCAGACCGTCGTGACCACACTACCAATACTTTGCATTTTTTCTTCACCTCCAATCCGTTGCATTACAACTACACAATTTCACCTCCAATTGGTTCTTCTGACCACAATCTTGCGAACATCACTTTACTTACCACCACTTCTTTTCATCCAACTGCTCCAACGAAATGCCAGTATTGGCATTTTAATAATGCTGATTGGACTGATTTACGAAACTTCTTTTCTGACTTTCCCTGGAAAGACAACTGCCTCTCCTCGGGCAATGCCTCCATGTCTGCTAAACGTATAGCTGAGATTGTTGTTGCAGGAATAGAGGCTTATATCCCCTTCTCTTTCAAATCTAACTCTCCTACCAATTCTTGGTTCAATAATTCCTGCTCTGGAGCCATTCGTGCAAGGGATGCTGCATATCAGACATGGAAAAACTCTTCTTCCTCCGGCTCGCATTCAACTTTCATATCTGCCAGAAATCATTGCAAACATGTTATTCGTGAAGCGAAGCATTCCTTTATCTATCTATAATTCCAGCAATCTGTGTGTGTGTGTGTGTCTGTCTGCAACCGCCGTTTCTCGACGACCACCGGTCCGATCGGATTGAAACTTGCCAGGAATATTGCCGGGGCCCCGCGGATGTGCCTTTTCAAGGTTTGATGTCAATCAGACGAGCGGTTCCCAAGTTATGGCCATTTATCTGTCGACCAATGACAGGACACGGTGCTATAACATCACAATTAATGTTTATTTATTTATTGGGTTTTTTTGCACGATTGACGTCACAATTCTTCTTCTTCATCGTTTGGTATGACGTCACAATAGACACTGGGGGCCTGAGTATGTGCCTTTTCAAGGTTTGATATCGTTATTCATCCGTTTCAGCTCTTTCCCAAGTGTTTCAAAGCTGTTTTTTCCCAAGGTTTGAATTAATTTTTCAAATTATTAATTCATCCCAAGGTTTAAATTTTCCCAAGTGAAAGAGCTGTTTCCCAAGGTTTGAATGAATTGTTGTGCTTGGTAGACATTTGTGAATACATTTACAGAGAGAGGGGGGAGAGAGGAGGGGGCAAGAGAGGGGGCGTCACAATTCAAGAGAGGGGGAGAGAGGAGAGCGAGAGAGGGGGACGGGAGAGGAGCTGAGAGAGAGAGAGAGGAGGGGGAGAGAGGAGGGGGGAGAGAGGAGGAGCGAGACAAGGGGGGATAGAGGGGGGGCAAGAGAGAGGGGGAGAGAGGGGGGCGAGAGAGAGAAGGCGTCGCAATTCTTCTTCTTCGTTTGATATGAT
>NC_140967.1:33498112-33525612 GCF_056783735.1 Eptatretus burgeri
TTTTACACTGAATCCACATAGCAATGTCGTCAGCAAACAGGAATAACTTGCTATGGAGCTTGCGGATGGAGGCAACATCATTTATCATAATACTAAAGAGTGTTGGGCTTAAGCAGCTTCCCTGGGGAATGCCCTTTTCAGAATGAAACGAAGAGGAGAGGCTCAGGCCAACCCTCACCTGAAATGTTCTATTCGATTAAAAGTCACCAATCCAATTGTGCATTCTGCCATTGACCCCGAGATTACTCAGTTCATAAAGGAGGCCATTTTTCCACACTGAATCGTATGCCTTTTGGATATCGAGGAACACTCCCAGAAGAGACTCCTGATTACCTAGGGATTTCCTTGCATCATTTGCCAGTGCGGAAATGTGATCCATAACGGACCGTCCCTTTCGAAATCCGCTCTGGCCTTTATACAACAGGTTGTTCTTTTCCAAGAAGAAGACCAATCGGTTATTCACCATTTTCTCCATTAATTTGCAAACAACTGAAATAAGGGAGATCGGGCGATATGAAGATGGGACAGTGCCATCTTTCCCCTCTGTCAGGATAGGAATTACAATAGCGTGTTTCCAATCACAGGGAAGCTTCCCTAAAGCCCAACTCCTATTGAAGAAACTCAGGAACACTCTCAACACCCGATCCTCCAAGTGTTTGAACATAAGGAACGATAACCGATCCGGGCCTGGGGTGCTATTCTTAGCCGAACGAATCACCTGGTTCAGTTCCCAAACAGTGAAGTCAAGATTGAGTGAAGGGTTTGAAGGCAGAACTGTATTGGTGATCACCCTGGTTTGACTTACAAGTTGGGGAAAACGAGCCTCTAAAACGTCATCCTTTATGATATTCTCACTACTAGAAAATAATTGGCCCACGGCTTCAGCCTTGTCTGCATTAGAACACGGGGCTATGTTCTGGGAAATAATCACTGGAAAAGATCTCCCTCCCGACTTAACTCCCTGTATACTTTTGACTCTTCCCCATATAGTTTTGAGAGGGGTATCCGGATTAACTGATGAACAAAATTATTTCCAAGAGGCAGACTTGGCCCGTTTTATAGTTCTTTGGGCTATCGCCCTTTTCCTCTTATACTCTATAACGTCCTCCAACCTAAGGGTTTTCCTAAGTCTCTTTAGAGCCGCCCATCTTCCCTGGATTGCCAATTTGCAATCCTCATTCCACCAGGGGACCTTAATTTTCCGACCCCCTGAAGGAATTGAGGTTGGGATTGTTTCCCAAGCAATGTTATACATAATTTGAACAATATTCCTATTGATGCTATCTATGTTGTGAACACCAATCTCTTCCTTCACTTCCCTGACACATCGATCTGAAAACTGACCCCAATTCGCCTTAGAAAAGTTCCAAGAAGCCGGACCGAGTGAGTCCACAGAACCCCTTTCACATTGGAGATTTGTGATCACAGGAAAGTGATCACTCCCTCGGTTGTCATCATGGACTTCCCAATAACATCTCACAGCTTCTATTGAAGAAATAAGAGTGAGATCCAGAGGGGACATCTTCCCTGTGGATGGATTCATACATATTCCCTGTCCGCCATTTAATATCACCATATCGAATTAATCGATCAAATCCTCAATAATATCGCCATTCCTATCAGTGTTTTTGGAGCCCCAGAGAATATTATGGCTGTTGAAATCGCCACAGACAAGTACCACTCCTCACACCTTCTAAAAAACTCCTGAAGACTCTTGTGCATCAATGGTTGGCAAGGATTATAGAAGTTTATAACTGTAACCCTCCCCCTCGAGCCATGGACCTTGATAAGAATAAACTCCAGCTCCGTAATGTCTTCCGTTTCCGTGAAGGGAACACCAAATTTCACCATAATGCCACACCCACCCCCTTTACCTCGAGCTCTATCCCTACGAATAAGGGTATACCCCGGCATATTAAATCGATTATGCTCCTTGAGCCATGTTTCTTGAAAGCAAATAATATCCGGTTTAGTTAACAACTCAGAGACGTATTTTTTAAATTCGGACCCGTGCGCCACGAGACTTTTAGCATTCCATTGGATTATTAACATAAATTACATTGGGTCCTGAGACTGTTTGGCATCAGGACTGGTTTCTCTATCTTTTTTTTATTGCCCGTCTTATTAAATATCTTATTAATATCCTTAGTAGAAACACCATCCCAACCCAGATGTTTGCAGGCTGCTGAAGCAATAATGCTAATCTCCTCCGATCTCCTTTGTACAACAGCTGTGCAATTTACCACCTCAGTAATAAATCCAAAGAACCCCAATTTGGAGATGTTCAAAACCACCATGGCACTTGAATCCTCAGTTTGGCAATCCTGATCTATTGTCTCCGTCTGGCAACCAACCAAAACTGTTTGTATCTTAACCGGAGCTGGAGTTTTAGTCATCCTATTCGTTTCTTTGATTGGCAACACAACTTTGGGGACCTTGAGCACCGCCTCTGCATACGATAACTTCCCAGTGGTTTTCGCTTGCTGGATCTGGGCCGCTCTTTGAAATTCCAGACTGCCTCTGTAGGCTGCACTGTGCTCCCCACCGCAATGGGCACAGCACATCTTGACGCTCGTACAACTTTCATACTCATGATCCCCATTACACTTGCTGCAACGCCGTTTACCCCGACAGGATGTTGCAGTATGACCAAATCTTTGGCATTTGTAACATCTTAAAGGGGGAGGGATATACTCCCGAACAGGAAAGGCTTGGTAGCCCAAGGGGGAAGGGGGAAGGGGAACCCAAGGGGGAAAGGGGAAGGGGAACACCAAGCCCCCTTGGGCTTGGCAGCCCAAGGGGGAAGGGGGAAGGGGAACACTTAAGTGGGAAGGACCGGGATGGAGAAGGACAACACCACACATGTGGTATCGAACTTCACACCATCCCTCACAAACGTAAGACAACGAGCATCACCGACTTTCATGTCAGCCAAATGCCTCTTGATAACCTCCATATCAATGTCCAGGTCAATCCCGTAAATTACTCCCCGGCACTCCCTTAAATATCTGGGGATGTGAGCAGATATTCGAATATCCCCGAAAAGAGAGACTCTCAGAATCTTTTCCCACTGGGCCACCGAGTTGCACTGGATCAGAAGGTCACCGGATCGAAGTTTCCTTGCACAATGTACGTCACCAAATTCTTTTCCAATTATGGTAGCCAATTTTATAGGGTTATTGAAAATTAACAACTTGGACCCTTCCACAGCCGAAATTATCATTGGGAATTTATCCCCCGGCTCCTCTTTATCCTTAACCCCTTCCCGCACCTCCGACTCTTCACTACTTCCATCACCGGGCCTGCCCCTCTTCATGGCCAACACTGGAGAAGTTCTAACACTTCTTGACGAGGTCAGGTCAGGTATGGGAGCATGTGCCAGAACAGCGCGTCGCTGCGTCCACTTTCCGCCGGTACTCCAGGGGCCTCCGTCTGGCCATCCCCCAGGCAGATGCCAGGCCCATCCCCATCTCCTTGAGATGATGGTCAACCTGCTGCAACCATGAGGCACGTGGTCGGCCCACTGGCCTCCTCCACTCATGAGACTCCCTCGCTGAGAGAATCTGGTGAGCAGGATCAGCGTCAGGAAAACGAGCCACATGTCCATACAGCCGCAGCTGACGCTCACGGACTATGCAGGTAACAAATCTCATCCGAGTCTCTCTCAGCAACCGCTCGTTGGACACAAAATCTGACCAGCGATAGCCAAGGATTCTCCGAAGAGAACTGGTACCAAAGGAATTAAGTCTCCGTCTCAGATCCTTGGTCAAAGTCCAAGTCTCGCACCCATAGAGCAAGACTGGAAGTACTAAGGACCTGAAGACTCGGACTTTCGTCCTCCCGCACAGGTACCGGCAGCGCCACACCCCATGATCCAGTGAATCCATGACTCCCCAGGCCCGACCCAGACGTCTATTGACCTCCGGCTCACAACCTGCGGAGACATGAATATCACTGCCAAGGTAAGTGAATCTCTCCATGACCTCAACATCCTCACCACAAACAGACACAGACAGGACAGCAGCATCCAAGATGTCACCGAAAGCCTGGATCTTTGTTTTGACCCAAGAAATCCGTAATCCCAACGGCTCCGACTCCTCATTCAGCACCTCGAGGGCCCCCAAGAGGATGTCTAAAGTCTCCGCAAAGATGACTGCATCATCTGCAAAATCAAGGTCCGAGATCTTGACATTGCCAAACGATGCACCGCAACTTGATCTCTCCGACATCCTCCCAAAAATCCAGTCCATACAAGTGCTGAAAAGTGTGGGGGCAAGTACACATCCCTGACGAACTCCAGTAACAACTGGAAATAAGTCAGAGGCGGTACCACCACACTTCACAGCACTCTCAGTACCAGAGTAGAGTTCAGACATCAGATCGATCAGTTTCGGTGGCACCCCACGAAGACCAAGAATCCTCCAGAGGACATCCCGATTCACTGAATCGAACGCTTTACAGAGATCAACATAGGCTGCAAGCAGCCCCTGCCGAAACTCTCGCCTGCGTTCGGTGAGGACACGAAGTGCAAGGATACGGTCAATCGTTGACCTCTTTGGTGTAAAGCCTGACTGCTCTGGACGCTGGTGCTCAAGCAGATGGTGGCGAACCCTATCAAGAATTATCCGAGCAAAGACCTTGCCCGGCACTGAGAGCAGCGTCACCCCTCGGTAGTTGTTGCAGTCTTGGCGATCACCCTTCCCTTTCCAGAGAGGGACAACAAGGCCCCTCTTCCAGTCAGTTGGGATGATGCCTGTGTTCCAGGCAGAGCACAAAACTGCATGCAACGACGCGAGTGCAGCATTTCCACCAGCCTTGAGAAGTTCGGCATGGATGCCACAGATCCCTGGAGCTTTGCCCCGTTTCAACTGGTTCACCGCAGCCCGTGTTTCCACAAGCGATGGTGGACCACAGTTGATTTGAGGGTCAGCAACAGGGATTGTAACACCCTTGACGTCCAACTCGACAGCTGGGGGATCAGCCTGGTACAACCGCTCAAAGTAACCGGCCCAGCGGGCCTTCACTTCAGACTCCTCTGTCAAGAGCCTACCACTCTCTGCTCGAACTGCAGTGCTCCGAGGGATGGGCTTGGATGAACGTAATGCGCGAATTCCCCTGTAAGCGGGACGAGAATCACCTGTCCACAGGTGATGCTCTACCCCCTCACAGATTCCTCGCACATAGGCCTCCTTGTCCACCCTCAGTGCACGTACAGTTTTACGCCTCAGCTCCCTGAACAGCTCAGCTCTGCCATTCAGCCTGGCCCTGCGACTCTGGTCAATGGTATCCAGTGTCCCTTGAGAGACAAAATTCTTCTTTGCCCTGCGGTGAACTCCAAGGCATCCACCGGCAACATCAAGGACGGTGGTCTTGAAGGTGCTCCACAACTCTTCAGGACCCCCAAAGCACCCAGACCCCCCAAGTGTCCACTCAGCCTGTTCGCAAACTCCTCAGCTACTCTCTCATCCCTGAGCTTGGCAACATCCAGCCTAGGCTGGGATGGTACCATTCTCCAGGATTTAAGGTGCAGCTTTAGAGTTGCTACAACAAGCCTGTGGTCAGTATTGAGGAACTGAGCACTCCGGTAGACCCTGCAGTTCTGGATCATCCTCCAACGACCGTCAATGAGGACATGGTCAATCTCCTTTGCCACACCGCCAGCGTTGGAATACCAAGTCCAGCGATGAGCTTGCGGGCGCTGAAACCATGAACCAGCCACCCTAAGTCCATGACTTCTTGCAAAGTCAAGGAACTTAGTGCTATTCTGGTTCATAGTTCCTGACCCATGGGGACCAACACACACCTCATAACCATCCCTATCAGTTCCAGTCGATGCATTGAAATCCCCCAAGACTAGAAGTGTATCTCGTCTGGGGCACTGATCAACCACAGACTCGAGTGTGGCGTAGAATGTGTCCTTCACGGTGAGGTCACTCGCCTCAGTCGGAGCATAAATAGAGACCAGGGAAATGACACCTAAGGAGTGGCGAATCCTTAATCTCATAATACGCTCGTTGACCGGTGTTACCTCAATTATCATTGGGGTCAGCTTATTGGACACAGCTACAGCAACTCCTTGGGTATGGTAACCATCAGAGCGACCAGACCAATAGTAGGTGTAACCACCCACCATTATCTCGCCGCAATCCGGTCTCCGAACCTCAGAGAGAGCTGCAATCCCGATGTCCAAACGCTTGAGCTCAGATGATAACAGAGACAGGTGATCATCCTCTCTTAGGGATAGGACATTCCAGGCACCCACCCGAAGGGACCGCCTCAGGTTAACCCAAGGAGACCGCCGTCTGGTGGACGACACCTCAGCACCACTCCGACACACTCTCCCGCAATCTGACCCAGGGATGTTACCCCGTGGTTTCCCTCCTATCAAAGATTGGGGGTCCCGAAGGCTTTGCCCCAATCCCATCATCCGGTGAGCTGCCCTGCGAAGGGAAGCTGCACAGGAGGGACTCCCACGGAGTGGGTTTTCAGATTTTTTTGCGTTTTTGCGTTTTGCGGAATGAAGCGTTTTACGGTGGCCGGAGTGCAAATCCTGCCACCAACCTCCTAATAAGAAGTAACCCAACTGCAGGAGGACGTCCGCAGACACAGTTGGGCACTAGATATGGATGGCCGTTGGCTCACAAGGAGCTCCTCCGCCCTTTGACAGGTTTTGTTTTTAATCCTGCTGGGTGTCCATATCCAAACACCCTCCTCACCAGAAAACCTGGTGGGGGAGACGGTTTAGTCGCCGACAACCCGACCATGGAACAGGTTAGTACAGGTTTACATGGTACCTGTAGCAGGTCACAGATCGAACCTGACCTGACTTGACGAGGGCGCCCAATCATCCTCACCCGGTACCCCCTCCATATACTCTCATCCCCTGGGGATCCCCAAGAGTGAAAATAAGGACCTTACCGATCAATACCAAAATACAAGTACTCAGAACCAGAGGTGATACCGAATACCAGAAGTACTTGGAAGCACCCCCTTCCTCCCTGTGGTAACTTTTCTGACACCTCTTGCTTAAAACCCAAAATGTCAAAAGGATCGCGAGGCCACGCTTTCACGGTCTGCATTCGTACTGAAAATCAAGATCAAGCGAGCTTTCGCCCTTCTGCTCCATGAGAGGTTTCCATCCTCACTGAGCTGGCAGTCAGTCCTGCCACTTGTACACGAAATAGGCCGTTTTCTTGCACTTGTAAGTGGCTCAAATTTATATGGTTCAGGGCCAGAAACTCCATCGTATAAATTCCCATCATCCTCCGACTCATCCTCGGCAATATCGGAATGAAAACATTCAATTTCATCGCCGCTGAAATCACGCTCTGATTCGCATCTCACCATTGTTCACACGCTGTTTCCGAATGTTCACGAAGTTTTCGGAGAACGTGACGTCATAGCATCTTCGGTAACTTCCGGACTGTTTTTCGATCACTGACAAAAGTTTTGACTTAAAAGTTAATTTTGGCATATTTTGAGTTTCAAATGTAAGAAAATAATTGCCCAACGATTATTAAAGTGCTTACAACCTTCGAATCACGCGAAGTCATCAGCGACCCAAAACCTGCTCTTTAAAGAAGGGTGATCGTTCAAACTCTTCTATCTACCGTCCTATTGCTCTGACTTCTATTGTTTCCAAAGTCTTTGAATGTCTTCTAAATTCCCATTTTCTCAAGCATCTTGAATCTCACAATCCTTTATTTGACCACCAATATTGCTTTCGCAAGGCAAAATCGACAGGTGATATCTTTTCTTACATTACAAATGCCTGGGCCTCTTCTTTGAGAGACTGTGGAATCCTTTGTTGTAGGCCATGATATCTCAAAAGCCTTTGAGAGAGTTTGTTGGCATCGGGGTCTGATATCCAAGCCTACCTCTTTTGGCTTTCCACCTTCACTCAGCTCTCTCATATCAAGCTTTCTCTCCGACTGCTCTATCTCCGTTAATGTTGATGGTTCAGCATCGACCCCCTTCTCCATCAACAGCGGTGTACCTCGGGTTCCGTTCTGTCTCCAACACTCTTCCTTCTTTTTATCAATGACCTTCTTTCTTCACAAATAACCAAATGCACATTATGACTCATGACTCAACATTACATTCCTCCATGTCTTTCCCATCTGCCCCGTCTTCCCTCACTCGATCCCCATCTCGTTTCATCACAGCCACCTCTTTAAATTCGGATTTGGACAAGATCTCCCAGTGGAGCAAATGTAATCAAGTTATGCTTCAGGTCAGGTATGGGAGCATGTGCCAGAACAGCACGTCGCTGCGTCCACTTTCCGCCGGTACTCCAGGGGCCTCCGTCTGGCCATCCCCCAGGCAGATGCCAGGCCCATCCCCATCTCCTTGAGATGATGGTCAACCTGTTGCAACCATGAGGCACGTGGTCGACCCACTGGCCTCCTCCACTCATGAGACTCCCTCGCTGAGAGAATCTGGTGAGCAGGATCAGAGTCAGGAAAACGAGCCACATGTCCATACAGCCGCAACTGACGCTCACGGACTATGCAGGTAACAAATCTCATCCGAGTCCCGCACAGGTACCGGCAGCGCCACACCCCATGATCCAGTGAATCCATGACTCCCCAGGCCCGACACAGACGTCTATTCACCTCTGACTCGCAGCCAGCAGAGACATGAATATCACTGCCAAGGTAAGTGAATCTCTCCATGACCTCAACATCCTCACCACAAACAGACACAGACAGGACAGCAGCATCCAAGATGTCACCAAAAGCCTGGATCTTAGTTTTGACCCAAGAAACCCGTAATCCCAACGGCTCCGACTCCTCATTCAGCACCTCGAGGGCCCCCAAGAGGATGTCTAAAGTCTCCGCAAAGATGACTGCATCATCTGCAAAATCAAGGTCCGAGATCTTGACATTCCCAAACGATGCACCGCAACTTGATCTCTCCGACATCCTCCCTAAAATCCAGTCCAGACAAGTGCTGAAAAGTGTGGGGGCCAGTGCACACCCCTGACGAACTCCAGTAACAACTGTAAATAAGTCAGAGATGGTACCACCACACTTCACAGCACTCTCAGTACCAGAGTAGAGTTCAGACATCAGATTGATCAGTTTTGGTGGCACCCCACGAAGACCAAGAATCCTGCAGAGGACATCCCGATTCACTGAATCGAACGCTTTACAGAGATCAACATAGGCTGCAAGCAGCCCCTGCCGAAACTCTCGTCTGCGTTCGGTGAGGACACGAAGTGCAAGGATACGGTCAATCGTTGACCTCTTTGGTGTAAAGCCTGACTGCTCTGGACGCTGGTGCTCAAGCAGATGGTGGCGAACCCTATCGAGAATTATCCGAGCAAAGACCTTGCCCGGCACTGAGAGCAGCGTCACCCCTCGGTAGTTGTTGCAGTCTTGGCGATCACCCTTCCCTTTCCAGAGAGGGACAACAAGGCCCCTCTTCCAGTCAATTGGGATGATGCCTGTGTTCCAGGCAGAGCACAAAACTGCATGCAACGACACGAGTGCAGCATTTCCACCAGCCTTGAAAAGTTCGGCATGGATGCCACAGATCCCTGGAGCTTTGCCCCGTTTCAACGGGTTCACCGCAGCCCGTGTTTCCACAAGCGAAGGTGGGCCACAGTTGATTCGAGGGTCAGCAACAGGGATTGTAACACCCTTGATGTCCAACTCGACAGTTGGGGGATCAGCCTGGTACAACCGCTCAAAGTAACCGGCCCAGCGGGCCTTCACTTCAGACTCCTCTGTCAAGAGCCTACCACTCTCTGCTCGAACTGCAGTGCTCCGAGGGATGGGCTTGGATGAACGTAATGCGCGAATTCCCCTGTAAGCGGGACGAGAATCACCTGTCCACAGGTGATGCTCTACCCCCTCACAGATTCCTCGCACATAGGCCTCCTTGTCCACCCTCAGTGCACGTACAGTTTTACGCCTCAGCTCCCTGAACAGCTCAGCTCTGCCATTCAGCCTGGCCCTACGACTCTGGTCAATGGTATCCAGTGTCCCTTGAGAGACAAAATTCTTCTTTGCCCTGCGGTGAGCTCCAAGGCATCCACCGGCAACATCAAGGACGGTGGTCTTGAAGGCACTCCACAACTCTTCAGGACCCCCAAAGCACCCAGACCCCCCAAGTGTCCACTCAGCCTGTTCGCAAACTCCTCAGCTACTCTCTCATCCCTGAGCTTGGCAACATCCAGCCTCGGCTGGGATGGTACCATTCTCCAGGATTTAATGTGCAGCTTTAGAGTTGCTACAACAAGCCTGTGGTCAGTATTGAGGAACTGAGCACTCCGGTAGACCCTGCAGTTCTGGATCATCCTCCAACGACCGTCAATGAGGACATGGTCAATCTCCTTTGCCACACCGCCAGCGTTGGAATACCAAGTCCAGCGATGAGCTTGTGGGCGCTGAAACCATGAACCAGCCACCCTAAGTCCATGATTTCTTGCAAAGTCAAGGAACTTAGTGCTATTCTGGTTCATAGTTCCTGACCCATGGGGACCAACACACACCTCATACCCATCCCTATCAGTTCCAGTCGATGCATTGAAATCCCCCAAGACTAGAAGTGTATCTCGTCTGGGGCACTGATCAACCACAGACTCGAGTGTGGCGTAGAATGTGTCCTTCACGGTAAGATCACTCGCCTCAGTCGGAGCATAAATAGAGACCAGGGAAATGACACCTAAGGAGTGATGAATCCTTAATCTCATAATACGCTCGTTGACCGGTGTTACCTCAATTATCATTGGAGTCACCTTGCTGGACACAGCTACAGCAACTCCTTGGGTATGGTAACCATCAGAGCGACCAGACCAATAGTAGGTGTAACCACCCACCATTATCTCGCCGCAATCCGGTCTCCGAACCTCAGAGAGAGCTGCAATCCCGATGTCCAAACGCTTGAGCTCAGATGATAACAGAGACAGGTGATCATCCTCTCTTAGGGATAGGACATTCCAGGCACCCACCCGAAGGGACCGCCTCAGGTTAACCCAAGGAGACCGCCGTCTGGTGGACGACACCTCAGCACCACTCCGACACACTCTCCCGCAATCTGACCCAGGGATGTTACCCCGTGGTTTCCCTCCTATCAAAGATTGGGGGTCCCGAAGGCTTTGCCCCAATCCCACCATGCGGTGAGCTGCCCCGCGGAGGCACGCTGCACAGGAGGGACTCCCACGGAGTGGGTTTTCAGATTTTTTTGCGTTTTTGCATTTTGCGGAATGAAGGGTTTTACGGTGGCCGGAGTGCAAATCCTGCCACCAACCTCCTAATAAGAAGTGACCCAACTGCAGGAGGACGTCCGCAGACACAGTTGGGCACTAGATATGGATGGCCGTTGGCTCACAAGGAGCTCCTCCACCCTTTGACAGGTTTTGTTTTTAATCCTGCTGGGTGTCCATATCCAAACACCCTCCTCACCAGAAAACCTGGTGGGGGAGACGGTTTAGTCGCTGACAACCCGACCATGGAACAGGTTAGTACAGGTTTACATGGTACCTGCAGCAGGTCACAGATCGAACCTGACCTGACAAAGTTATGCTTAATGCTTCAAAAACTCAATTTCTTCCCATTACATCTCTCTCGCTCTCTCTAAAACTTCTCTCAACTCTCTAATCTCCTTTGAAAGCTCTTCAATTACACCATGTGATACAATAAACCTACGAGGTATCACTGTAACATTAAATGTATCCTGGAATCCACACATTATGCAAATAGCTAAGTCTGCCTCGAAGGAATTAGGAGTCTCGTTCAGATGTCGAAGATTCTTCTCCTCTGAACAGTTGCTCCAACGATATAAAGGGTTGATTCGTCCTTGTATGGAGTACCGCTCTCACAACTGGGGAGGTTCCAGCTCCACATACTTACTGGACAGAATTGAATCCAAAGTTATTCGACTTGTCAACTCTACCAATGTGACCTCCAAACTCAGCCCGCTCAAATTACGCCGCATCGTAGGCTCTCTTTCTCTTTTGTACAGATATTACTTTGGTTTCTGCTTGCAAGAACTTGCTGCTTGTGTACCTCCACCATTAGCGAGACCAAGGAATACTCGACAAGCCACGACATCACATGATTATTGTGAGGCCATTGGCACTTCATGGGTGGGCCGTTACGATGTTTGTTTCTTCCCCTCCACTGCCAAACTCTGGAACTCTTTACCATCTCATGTCTTCCCAAACACTTATGACCTTCTCCTTTTCAAAAAGCAGATTTCGAACTTTCTCAAAAACTTTGAGATTATTCTCCCTTTCCTTACTTTTCTATTCATGCAGTTCTTTTATTTAAGGGTTGGAATCGATGAGGACTATTTAGTCTGTGCCTGTAGCCTTCAACATTAAAAAAACACAAAACACAAAACACACTACAAAAAACAAGTCCAGGTGAGGGTCTATAATCTCTGATTGCTCTTTTTCATGTTTAAAATGTAACTTTTTCTTCACTTTTTTTTTTTTTAGCTCTGCCACCGAAGGTGAAGGAGGTTATGTTTTCATCCCTTTTTGTCTGTTTGTTTATTTGTTTGTTAATTGCCGGAATCATTCAGATTTCAGAAATTATGTTGGTCGGTTGTGTGTGTCATTCTGTGTGTCTGTCTGTCTGTCTGTTTGTTTGTGTGTTTGTTTACCCTGTAGCAGCCACACTGTTTCAGCGATCATGACCAAACTGGGTATAGACGTCGGCCATGGTCCAACTTAGACACGTGTTTTGGGTGAATCTAGGTCAAAGGTCAAGCTCAAGGTCACCGAAAAACCGAAATTCTTATTTTCGCAATAGCGTCCGCTAAAATGGTCGTATCGACTTCAAACCAAATCCAAAATGTGCATCTTCCAATTCTGCATCCAACGATATTGGGGGTGTCACTCATTGGGGTGTCACACCAACACCCTTCTTAGCGGTCGGGGGTCGAATGTCAGAGGGGTCTGGTCAAAACTTTCAAATTGTGATAAAAACGCCATTTCAAGTCTGATTGACTTCCAAGTTATGATCATGACCAAACTAAGTGCTATAACTCATTAAACAGTAGCACTATCGACTTATAAGAACCAAATTGATTTCCAGGTTTTTGTTTTTTCAGAGATCATGGGGATATGACAAAGTTATTCTGGCAATTCCTTGCTCAACGAGCAGTTTCATTTGTTTGGCTGTTTGTTTGTGTGCAGAATATCTCAAAAAGTTGTGGATGGATCCGGATGATATTTTGTGGACAGGTTCGGTGTGTGACAATGACGAACGAATTAGATTTTGGTGAAGATCCAGATAAGGATCAGGTATTTTTAAAGTGATTCTTCACCATTGAGAGATCGGGCTAAAATGATATACAGCACGATATCTAAAAAAGTTACAGCACGATATTGCAAGGACAAATTGATTTGATTTTGCTGAAGATCCGAATCCGGATCTGTATACAAGAATTATTTAACGTTTAAAGTGGTTCTTCACCATTGAGAGATAGGACCATAAACGATATAGTACTGCAAAGCATGACACAATATTTCAAACATGTATTTGGCCTGATATGTTCTAGTGGATCAGGCATTACGTGGCAGATGTATGCGCTCCACCGAGTGCCCTTCTGGTTTTAGAAACGTGCTCACATGCCAGAGAATTTCATTGTTATAGCACAGAAAAAATATTTCTCAGGATTTGTGATACATTAAACATGAGCACTCCCCCCTCCCCCCACACACCACCACCCCCTCCCCCCTTCAGGTGAAATGATATGGGTAGAGAAGGGGAATTTGAAGTACAGTCCAATCTTTGCTGAATCTAAATTAGTAACTAAATTGATGTAACAGTAATTTCTGGTTCTAAAGTGTTTTGCCAAAGAGTACTGTATGTAACAAGAACCCCTTGTTAACTACTGATTATTATCTGCTAATATATATATATATATATATATATATATATATATATATATATATATATATATATATATATTCTAATTTGCAGAAAATGCCACCAAAGATAAAAGCAGTAATCATGGAATGAGCACACAACTCTCTCAAAAAATTCTGCTGAACCAGTTCCTCAATTTATCAACCATCTGTTTCCAGGGACACTTTGTTTTGCTCTGAGGACAATATTTACCCTGAAGGCCAAACCATAATCCAATGACAAGTAAAATGGGCAGGAGGAGGGAAAGTGGGTGGAAGAGGAGCAGGAGGCAGAGGAAATGTATGTGTGGATCTCATGGGGCCAGTAAAATGAATCTTCATCATTTTGCTTTAATTAAATTAATGTCTCTCTCCCACACCACTAACCCACAGATGAAACTCGTTAACAAGAGTGAGGTTCATCACGACAATCGGTCAATAACTTATTTTAGTCTTTGTTTTATATTTATATTTTGTGCCATTTCCTCTGCAATATTTATTTTGATATAATATTAGTTGGAGAGCTGGAGCAGAGGTCACATAGCGATGTGCTTTCGCTGTGTGGTCTCGTGTTTGATTCCTTGTATACACAAAGACCATTAGTCCATTTTCATGCCAGTAGTATTCGCAGTGTGGTTGATGTTACTTTTTCTTCTAGATTATGCACGGTAGAGATCCAACGACATGTGACAACTTTAGAGCAGGTATCATAAACAAGCTCCAAATTCATTGTGCTGGTCGGCCCCTTTAAACCTCATTAATCTATCCAGTGTATAAGTGCATGTGTGATGATCTCACAATATGAGTGATTAAATTAAATATAGTTAACTAAGTCACTGCCATGACTAAGAATGCAATCGTCTCAAAACGAGCAATCTACTAGATATTTTCTAGAGTATGTTTTTATTTTATAAAGAAAAAAAGATATATGGGGACATCACCAAACATGCTGATGAGTCGTTGGTGCTTGAATTATCACGTGATCATAGAGTTGTTGATATGTTAATGAGTAGGCGGTGCCTAGTTGGGATATAGTCATTTTATCACCCTTTAAAAACATTCCAGGTTTGTCAGACCTGAATCGTGCCATGATGGCTTTGCTGTATCTTCTTGTGGCTTTTTCAGCCATTATCTTACACAGTGCGCAGTGTAAGTAACTTTAAACTTGAGGGTTATAACGGTTTACATAATTACTTAAAACTTCCTTAACTAGAACAAAGTTATTTGAATGGTGGGACAAAGCTCATCTGTTTTGTATACTTTCAGAGATTGATGTAATTTATGGTTTTATTGATTGGGTGAAATTGTTCATATTTAATAGATCAACAGGTGGAGATAAAATCAACCATTGGAGTGAAGCTAGTTAAAGATACATGTGCTTGATAAAGTGGTTGAATAACTGATGTTGTGTGTCCCTGCAGCTCAGGTTACAGGGTCTCATATTGTGGCCAGTAAGCTACAAGACAAGATTATGTTACCATGTTTCAGTGAGCCCTGGAAAAGCGATGTCAACAACAAGTTATTATGGAAGTTCTTCTATTTCATCAATGAAGAAGGTGGGATTAACCGTTTTATCAAACAATATGGAGATTTAATTTTTCCAGATACTATGGTAAAGTTATAATATAGTGATCATTAGAAGTTTTATATTACTTAACTATCATAAACATAATATTTCTGTTAAAACAACTGCATTTAACATAAACATAATATTTCGTACGTCATAAACATATGAATTTTTTAAAGTGATTATTTACCATTAAGAGTTCGAGCCAAAACGGTATATATCACGAAATCTCAAAAAGTTGTGGACGGATTCGTATGAACATTGGTGGATGAGTTGAGTATGTGATTAGGACAAGCTATTTCAATTTTGGCAAAGATCCGGATGCAGATCTGACCTTTCAGTGGGATACAAAACATAAACTGTTCAACCTGGCAGTGGTATGCACTCTACCAAGTGCAGTTCTAGTCTACTCCTGTTTCTGCTATTTTAAAAGAGCCATTTGATTGCTTCATGAACAATTAATGGAGCATTATCTCAATTCATAAGAATGATTTCAAATGGACCATCTTAACTATGGACCAGTCAGCATTCTCCCCATCAAAATAAAAAGTCATGGAATTTATCAAAGTAATGTACATCATTCAAGCAAACTAATGTAATCCATCATTTCAGCAAAACTCGAACACTATATATTTTCTAATTCACTAATTTCTAATGACTAGTTTGGCTTCTGGCCTAGCCATTCCACCATGGATATGCCACTCCTTCTGACAGTAGTTAATCAACATCCTGAACCACACACAAAAGGTTATGGCTATCTCTTTGGATATCTCTTGAGCCCTTGTTACTATCTGGTATCCCACCTTGATCTCTAAATAGTCTTGATTTGGTATGCAGGGTCCCCTGCTCAAATGTTTGTCTGATTTCCTCAATGAGCGGAAATAGCAGGTGACTGTTGATGGTGTCCTTTCTTACACCAGATGTAAGATGGTGTAATGTCTTACAGATGGTGTCTATCATATCTCCGTTTAGGCTGGGGTTCTACAAGGCAGCATCTTTAGACCTATGTTATTCTTAATCTACATCATGATCTGTCTGACTCTCTTGAAAATAAACCTTACAATTTTCCCAAGGACTCCACACTATGCAGAAAAATACATCACACTCTCTCTTGCTCTCTCCCTCTCTCTCGCTCTCTCCCTCCCTCTCTCTCGCTCCCTCCCTCTCAAACCTTCCATGAAGGGTGAACTCTGTGAAGTTTTTTTTAACCTTTTATTCACATTGCTCATGATAGCCTAACCTTCTTACTTGCAGGTTGGTGTATGTTTTTTCCTCCTCTTTTCCTGTCCATTCATTAATTCCCTTGCTTATTGTGTTCAACTGTTGCCCCACTGCCACACTGTCAGTTCATACCCTCAATCATCTCACTCTTCCACGGACCCTTGTAATAAAGAAATGTTATGTGGTCAGCTTCTTGCTCACTGTAGCAAGGTTAGTGCCCTTATAGTTTTTTAACCACTTCTAGTTTTTTTTCTCTCTCTACAAGAGTGAGACTCCTGGAATGTTCCTCCTGCCCTCTTACTGATCTACCCAGCTCCTGCACCTCCAGTGATCTGCTGGAAACCATTTACTTGTTGTCCTCCACAAGTCTAAACTGAATGCTCACCTCCATTATTTCATACCCCCATTCTCCATCGTCTCGAGTTCTTCCCAACAGGATTTCCGGTCTGCTTGCCCACCACCGGCTCGACTCTTACACATCCACCACTGAGCTTTATTACACTGGCCAAGACCCTGTTCTCAGCGTTCTCTGACATTTCCTCTACTTGTGTTGTGGTGCACACGTTTAATGTCATCTCACTGTTTTTCCTTTGCCCAATTTTGTCTTTTGATCCATTGTCACCTGTTGTTCTGCTCTTCCATCAGCATCAATTCCTGAATTTAAAAACATTTATAAAAAGAAGAGTTGTTTCTGGAAGCCTTTGAAACCTCTATGATCATTTGTAATTGAACCCACAATATTGTAGATGCCTTGCTGTAATATTGAAACCGATCCTGCTGCCTATCCTCTATAATTATTGATACAATGTCATTTAACCTTTATTTTAAAACGAAACAACAGAGGTGAGGGCAATGAACTTTACTAACTTAAAACATCTCACAAATGTACAATTCATCCCAATGAACTGAAATAAAATTGAGTAAAACTTCCCCCTTCTCCCCTCCCAACCTCCCCTTCATGTTGAAGAAAAAAACGTAACCATCATAGAAGTGATACAAATGAATAAGTTCGCTATTGCGAAGATGGATGAAGATCACTATGATATCACAGAAGAGCAATTGAAGAAAGGGAACCTGTCAATATCTCTCTACAATCCAACAATCAAAGATTCTGGGACATACATTTGCAGCGTTGAGAACGATGCAGAAAAGAAAGTCATAGCAAGTATTGAAGTTCTTGTTCCGGGTATGTACAAATCTCAATTATGCACAATGAAATAGAATTTCAGTCTTGGATATTGCCCGAAACAGAATTGTACTATTTTAATATATATATATATACACACACATTGACACTGTGTGTCTGTTGCATATGGTGTTCCAGTGTTTTTTTTTAATGTACCGTCAATCATCACCTCGTGCAATCTCTCGTTCCCACCTCAGATCTTTTCGAATTTCGGTGATCTCCATTAATTAATCGATTATCCTTTTTTTGGCATTCCTGGGGCTAGCCGGATGGCCAAGAAGTATGCACACTCACCTCGAAGCAATCTAGCCTGGGTTTGAGATTGTCATCCCAATGTATCACAGATGGAGCGATTCATGAATGTGTTTGCCGTCCCTCGGATGGACGTTAAACTGGGCATCCCATCTACCAGCATTACTTGGTGGATGTTAAAGATCTCACTGTGTCCTTTATGAAGAGTAGGCATGCTATTGCCGGCACCATGATCAGATTTCAAATTCTTGCCATTTAGTCAAGTATCCTGCGTTCGAGTGGTGACTTATGAAGAATTGTAAGCTTTATGAAAGAAACTGTTTTGGCAGAACTGACGATCATGTTAGGGGTTTAACAAATGTCTCATGGGGCATTTTTCCATTTCTTGTACAATTTTGCCCCTCACCAAAAGAGAGGGTGTTGTATTTGGAGTCCGTTTGTTTGTCTGTTTGTCCACACAGAACGTGATTATATCTATTAATTATGTACCATTGGGACAGGTGTATGTGTTAATTACATCCTTTTGAAATGTTTTAACAATTTTGAAATAATTAATAGATTACATACTATTGGAAAAATGTATGTCTATTAAATATGTACAATTGGAACATGAGTACATATATTCATTACATACCATTTACATATTGGAATGCATTAATTACATACAATTCCACATGCGAACGTAAAAATTACATCTATTATTAATTACATAACAAAACAGCATACAAACAACTCACAATGACCACACAAAACAAGACCTGGTGAGGGTCTGCATTCTCTAATTGCCTTTTCAAGTTTGGTTTGCACTATTCAAAGCCATTGATTGATACAACTACCCAATGACCCAAATGGTTTTAACAGCCCTTTTCAATGTATTACTTTATTTAATTCGAACTAGATAAATTGCTTAGCATTTATGTTCATGTAATTTGGTGTGTTTGATTGAATAGCGTTCATTTGATATTGATCCGATAAGAAGTTGTTTGGTTTGCACAAATGCGAGTGCTGAATAATGTTCCCATTTGGGTTTATAAAATTCAGGTATGTTCAATCATTTGTGTTGTTAGCTCATTTTATATTCAATTTGGTCTTCGGTCCCTGCTGTACCACTTGCATTAGGGTAAGAGAGTGAAAGCTGGTTTCAATGTAATGGCCCAGCTTGCCCTCAGTGCTCCACCTCTCCAAGTTTTGCTCATGTTTTTCCATCTCCAGCTCCTGCCTCTACTCTGTGCTGATTATTATATAGGTCCCTCCCAACTTACACACAAATTAAACAGGAAGGTTTCACAGGAGTTTTGGTACATCACAAATTTTCAGAAGAAAAGCTCCTAGAGTGGGTTGTGCAACTATAATCTTAAACAATGGGAATAATTGTGAAAGCTAGGGGAGGAAATTTTGTTAATAGTTACTGGAAACTCAGGCAGATTGAACTGGTTCACCTGTTCACAGTGCTATGGAGTAACTCTGATTCACAACCCCAGAGCACGTTGATGATTGTGGCTGCCTCAGTGTGTACGAGTCCTGCGAGGACTTCCTCTTCTTTGTGGGAGCCGGTGCAACTCTCCCTACACTCTCTCTGCTTTTCCCGTTGGTTGGTTCAATCATCTGTCCTCCACGTATTCCACAAATGTTATCACGTACGTATTAATTGACAACCCATTTTTTCCAAATATATATTTTTTCACCAAGCTATATTAACACCTTTCTACTGTGATTCTTTTGCCTCTATATTACTTCCTATATACACAAAGAAACGTTGATGCATGAAAAGACAATTCTGCACAAACAGTCCTCACTCGACATCACCATTTGACACAAAACACACACATCACACGTCAGATAACAACCAGCCAATGTAAAGGAGGATGACAACAGCCAACAATGTACAGATGGACAAGCAGACAACCATTTGAGAATTTCTAAATTAAGGATGGAAATGGGGTGGGTGGGAGAGGACAATGCACGCGTGCAAAGGAATGAAGAAAAATGCAAATACTGTCATAAAAAGTGGGGGGTAGAAAGTGAAGGAGAGCATATAGTGGAAGGAATAGATGGAACACAATTACTGTATGTGTACAAGCACAGATAAGCACAAACACACAAATACCTTACTCCCGATAGGTACAGTATCTTTTTTTTTCTACCGTTAGGTATTTATCCAATTTATTTTTGTATAAATCCACTGATATTTCACCTATAAATCCACTGATATAACTTATTGTATAAATCCTTATTGTATAAATCCACTGAAATTTCACTTATAAATCCACTGATATAACTTATTGTATAAATCCTTATTGTATAAATCCACTAATATTTCACTTATAAATCGACTGATATAACTTATTGTATAAATCCTTATTGTATAAATCCACTGATATTTCACTTATAAATCCACTGCTACAACTTATTGTATAAATCCTTATTGTATAAATCCACTGATATTTCACTTATAAATCCACTGATATAACTTATTGTAAAAATCCTTATTGTATAAATCCACTGATATTTCACTTATAAATCCACTGATATAACTTATTGTATAAATCCACTGATATTTCACTTATAAATCCACTGATATAACTTATTGTATAAATCCTTATTGTATAAATCCACTGATATTTCACTTATAAATCCACTGATATAACTTATTGTATAAATCCTTATTGTATAAATCCACTGATATTTCACTTATAAATCCACTGATATAACTTGTTGTATAAATCCTTATTGTATAAATCCACTGATATTTCACTTATAAATCCACTGACAACTTATTGTATAAATCCTTATTGTATAAATCCACTGATATTTTGTATAAATCCACTTCCATTACCCTTCCTGGCAAGCTGTTCTACATAAACCCTCAGAGAAAAAGTCCAAGACATTTGTGTTCCTGCTTTCCTTTTCATTAACTTCAAGTTATACTGTCTTGCTTCTATTTGAGTTCTACATACACAAAACTTTCTGATTTTATCACTGTTTTGTATGTCAATACAAGTACATTTTAGTGTCGATATCAACTGAGGATGAATTGTCATCTTCTGTATATATATATATATATATATATATATATATATATATATATATATATATATATATATATATATATATATATATACAGTATGTCATATTATTATTATCAAAGAGGGAAGAACAGGCATGATGTGTAAAAGCAAGGAACAAAAGAAACATGGCATATGCATTATATTTCAATCTTTATCCTATCAAACTCTATTCTATTGAACCAGAGTTGGTGGCATAATGGCTAGTGTCCACTCTTATTCAGCAAGGTTGTTGGTTCAAATCCTAACTGAGTCATACCAAAGACTATAAAAATGCCACATCCTACTTCCTAACTTGACACTTTGCATTTAAGAGGATAGAGCATGGACAAACAATGCTGGAAAGGCAATGGGAAACCACCCAATATAACCCTTGCTAAGAAACTGTTTTGGCAGCATCAATGATATGAAAGTTTGGTACATCATAAAATATTTTATTGAATCGAGCGAAATATTTTCAGTGAATTTAATTCAATGTCATCAGACCAGTGATTACAATCCAAGTATAACAATTTATTGTTTTATTCCCTCCATTACATGTTTAGATTGTGGGTAAATCATATCAAGTTCCTTTGTTCTTTTTAAATGCAATTCTAAACTTTCCTTTTCTCTGTGTTTTTGAACAGGAAATACAATGAAGGCAAAGCTAAGGAGGCAAGTGTGATTTTTCTCTGATTTTGTCAAAGCAAAAGCAACTGAAGGTTTGATCACATATCTCATGTAACTCTAAGACTGGCAGGATAGCCAAGAGATATGTGTACATGCCTATGAGCTGTCAAACACAGGTTTGAGCTGTACAGCAAAGAAATGTACTACCTCTCAAATTGAATTTATACTTCCTTGTAAACAAAGATATACTATGCCCTCGAGTTCTCTGACAAGTTGCCTCGATAGAAAATTGACACCGACGAGGATATTATTCTAAGGGATGCATACAGCCTCAAAACATTAACATTTCACTCTGTCATTGAAAACACATTGTGTTCGCACAGGTCTTGCTGTACAGGGTATCAGGCTTACAAAATTATGAAAATTGAGAATTGTTTTTTTTTTAAAGGTATCTGAAAAAAAGGAGACAAATAAGAGTAGAAATTAAAAGCAACTGTTAATATCGAACAGCTTAATGATTGGGATTTGTACATATGCTACTCCTTAACTTCCCACCATCCACTTGGTTCTTCTCATCGTGATTAATGCAGCAGTCGAAACTCCCCTTCCCCCATCCCCACCTTGCATATGACCCCAAATATTAAATATTAATGTTGTATTTTTCTTTCAGGAGGCGAAAGATCATTCGTAAAATGGACAAGACTTCATTAAAACTGCATTCATTGAATGAAGAAAATACAGAAGGGACTGAAATTTGTACGTCTCTGTATACACAAAATGGCAGCCACTGCACTCTGATAATATTACACACATTTTGCTTGATATGTGGATGGGAAACCACAAATAGCTTTGATTATGATTTATGGATTTCTTTACTAACACTTGTATATTTTGTTTATTTTGCAGTGATTGATCCCCAAACCCTGGCGAAGACAAAGCCATCTTGCCCACGTCCTCGGGTTGATAATATTGTTTAATCGAAGAAAAAGTCAACAAAATCCAATAATTAACATATTAGGTTGTGCTTGTATTGCTGCATTGCCGCCACTGTAATAGAACATAACCTTCTTTTTGGTGTTTCTTATTGTCATCTCCATCTCTATCTCTATCTCTATTTAGGGTTACCATATGACTGTTTGTAATGCACCAAACATGCTTTCATTATGTACAAGAATGTGAAGCAACTTTGGTACAGCTGTATGTCCAATGAAATTAAATCGTTTATTCAGTTTGTCTGATTCATTGTTGATCGTTTTGTCATTTCACTGTCAACCCTTTCCTTTTGTTTTTTTTTTGTCATTTAATTGATAACAAAAATAAAAGTCATGTTCATTTTCTGCTGTATTGGTCATCTCTGTAATAAAGAAATATGAGGTTTACTCACAGAGGAAGTGAATGTGCAATGTCAAACTTTTTCCTTTATGGGATGAAGCATTACTGATTATTTGGCTTAGAAAAGTGGTGTCTGTCAGTGCACCTGTCTGTTTCCCGTTTAAGGCAGCTGCTTCCCACGCTGTGTTTGAAAAGCTCAACATTCACTTTGGAAATGATGAGAGAACAGGCATGAATAATGTTGATGCCAAATTCTATTTCATAAGCAGCATATTGTTACAGTTTTGCGAGCCAGGCCACAAGGGGCTTCTTGGACCCACTTTAACCCTTTTAACCCTGACTTTTAACCCTGACCTTTAACCCTGAAGTCAACGAGCCGCAGATAACTCTGCGGAATGATGGGTTGCTAAGCATCCACAGATGGTATCTAAGATCATTAATTTTGGTAGGGTCCTCGCATCCAATTCACAATTTACATTCCTGGCAAATTAATCCCCCCCCCCAGATAGGGAACCGTGCTTTTGATGCACCTACCCCGATAAATCAAGAACAGTTGAGTGGAACCGTAAGTGGGACATCGACTAGTCTCTGACCGTAGCAAAACAGCGAGCCAAAACTCCCATATACTATTTACACACTAGTGTATAACCAATGGAGAAAGAGACAATCGGGCAGGTTGTAAATGATTGGTCAAGTTAATAAACAGGCACGGATTTACAGTGATCCAGGTTCACAAAATAAAGTCCTATCCTGAAACACACAAGTTCCTGAGACAGTCACCTTATTATGACTACAGACATAGTCGCCTCAGTCACTCTGGGAAATTAGACAAGAGGGACAGCCAGAGAGAAGATGACGGGCTTATTGGTGACCTCTCACTCACCCAACATAAGCCCACAGGCTTACGATGGTCCTAATGTGAAAGGGGAGGGGGGGTGAAAGAGAGGAGAAGGTGATGGGTGTGATGTGATGATTGGGGAGAGATGTGGGTGGATGCTTCGTAATGCAAAAAAGGAAATCGGGAATGTGAATCAATAACCCAGCTTTGAATGAGTCAAGGAGGAAATTGTTGGATTGGATACTCTGTGCATTCCAAATGAACAATTAGGCAAAGGTAAAGTAAGACAAAGAGAGTGTGAACCAGTGCGTGTTTTCCGGCACGTCCAGGGAAAGAACTCTGCGGGTTATCCACTCGCCCCACAGCACCAGCTTGATAGCTCCAAGCGGATCCTGCCCTTGCAGAGGCTTATGTTTGCAAGGCTCCCTGATCGCAGACTCCATCTGGCTCTCAGAGTTCCCTCTCTACTCTCTTCCCTTTCAGATGTGCAGTTTATAAAAGTCCTGGGAGAGGCATGGACCGAGTGCTTGCTGGGTTCTCATGGATGATGCCTCTCAATTGACACACTTCTGTTGCCCTGCTACCTTCATTGGCTGAGACAATGGTCCCTCAGTACAGGCATAACACAGGACCAAGCAGCACCCAAGCGCTTCGCTGCAGGTGCCACACAGGACCAAGCAGCACCCAAGCAATATGCTGCAGGCACCGCCCAGGACCAAGTGGCACCCAAGTGCTACGATGCAAGCGCAGTGCAGGACCGAGTGGCACCCAAGTGTTATGATGGGTCTGATTGGTAATGTGAGTTTTGTAGGTGTCATGTTGGTTTTGTAAAACGTGTTTGTGTGTATGGATCACTGTAAAGGATGTGCGAAGAAGAACAGAGATTGGGGAGAGAAATAAAAGAAGAGTTTCAAAAGGGGGTTTGGAACCTGCTACACAAACGCAACGCATTTCCCATTCCACTGATGCGAGGGGAGAGGTAATCTAACTAAACAAAATATTACGGATATATCTAAACTCCAGGGTTCCTTTCTGTGTTGGATGCAACTCCCTGGGGACTTCCAAAACCACAACACAACCCCACCCTCCGTACCAGACTTGTCTCGAGTCTGCTGGCTCCAGTGCATGTCAGGTGTAGTTCGCTTGAACACAACTACCTGGCCATTTTGATCCTTCAGTGCGACATTTGTTTGTACAAAAAAAGTTGCATCGATGTCCCCACTAAAAAGAATGCAAACAAATGCGTTGTGAAACTATTTCCACACATTCATTCCATGCACATGTCCATACAATTCTAAATTAAATTCGACATCTAAACACATATATAACCAGGTGCGTCAATTGCTATACAATAGCTGGACATCACGCTGGTCCATCACGCCAGCCTTCAAAAAGTGTCCTTCAGTGGGTGCTTGACAACAGGTCAGCATGGCCATAAAATGGTCCTTGGTCCACAACAAATGATGACAGCCATTTGAGAGGCATGACAAGGGTAGCAGGAAAACAGGCATGGCAACAGCCAAAGCATGGCAAAGGCAAACCGGGCCAGCAAGTGTTGCTGGTCGACCTCTTTTCGCATACATTCTCGTCGTTGGGGATCAGGGACATATGGTGGCAGCAGATCAGGTGGCCGGCTTCAGCCATAACCTAACAAATCTTCCCCACTAATTCCTCTACACCACCCCTACCCCTTCAATCCCTCTCAGCTTTATCTAATCTGGCTCCTGTCGCTCTAAACCCTGCAAGCTAATCTATCCCTCCCAAGCCCACTAATCACTCTAGCTCTCCTATCTCCCAGGAGGAAAATCAAAACACACACGGTGGTAAACATTATGAGGTGGTGTGTCACAAAGCTCGCTGCCGGAGTAACTTGGTGGGGGGGCGTTCTTCTCCTAAACTACAAATTTGGGACAAAATTGGTCCACACAAAATCCAATTACCCCACTCTATTACTCCAGCGGCTGGAGGCATCCAACAATGGTACCAAGGGGGAGCATCCCCATACTACTCTATCCTAACATCACAAAACTAATTTCTCTTTTATCATTACAGCCCGCTACAGAGGTTCTGTGCAACCAATTTACCCATCGTGACACACATTAGTGCTGCATCACATTTGAACCCAGACCTAAAATTTTCCATCTGTGCCTCCACAATATTGTGGCTGGGCAGTGTATATCTATCTGCAGACCTACCCACCTGCCAAATCTGGCACGGCACTCCCAAACCACAGTGGCTGCCACCGAGCTTACCTACTCCGAGCTGAATTCTGGGGGAGCCCCCTCTGCCTCCCCCCTCCCCCATGCACTCCCTGGCACGTGGCACCTCGGGTCCTCTCTCTGGGTACCCAGGCCCACAAATCTGGATCGCCCCTCCATTGGCTTATTCTGGGCCAGCATGCCCAGGGTGCCATTCACAACAACCTGCTTCCAATAAGCCACACTCCCAACCCGTCAATACACTTTTGCATCTTTGCAAATAAAAATAACTTCTCTTCACCCAGCACTAACTGCAGAATGACATCCTGTACCAAAACTTCTGAACAAATAACCATTCTAACACCAATGTAAGTGAGGGTTAGTCTCCACAGGGGGGTATACACTGCTTCATGCAAGTGTTTCGACCTGGCACCTTGGTAAGGGGCTTGGGTTGCAGTCTATTGCTCCAGAGGTGCTAGTTGATGTGCTCGGGGGGTCAACACGTTCCCTGGGTGCAGTTCGTGCCTTATAAGCAGTCAGATGTGACCGAGTGGAGTTATTATCCGAATGTTGACGCAAATTTACACCCCTGCTCACTGACACACAACATGCAAATGTATGCAAATCCAGGAATGTAATTCAAAGGTAAGTAAATGTATGCAAATTTAAACACAGTGAATGAATGCAAATCATTTCACATGATCAGAAAAGAGTATATATACAACAAAGCAATAAACATAGCATGGGAAATCCCGCCGACTTGCGGTGATAAGAAATAATGAAGTGGAGACAGACAGGCACCAAGACAAAGCTGACAAGACATTTAAACACCCCGCTCCCTCCAGATATCCCATTCTAATCCCAATGGAGGGGAGGGGAAGCAAAACAACAAATGGAATATTTTCCAAGGTATAAAGAAAAGTAATAAGTAAAATAAAAAGGGGAGGGGGGGATTCAGGCCTGTTTGAGATGGCGTTCTGGCAGCCTCATCTCAGCCGCAGGCCATGAGAATGGTGCTGCACCCCACTTCCCCCTCTCTTTGGATGTGTCTGAAAACTTCACGACCCAAAGGACCAGAGCAATTCCTGCAACACCATGAAGCAGTATGTTGCCTCAGGTTGGCCAAAACGATACACGATGAGGAGCAAGTACTTATGCTCTCTCTCCCTCTTTTCGACACGACATCATGTGAACCGGGTGGCTCTCCTCCACCCAAGTCCCTTTCCCCGCAGATGGCACCTCCAATAGGTAGCCCCACGGGGATCGCTCAACTCCTCCACGAGCCCTCACGGGCAGAGACTCGGCTGCCCAACCTGCGTTTTCTTCTTCTTCTTCTTCTTCTTCTTCTTCTTCTTCTTCTTCTTCTTC
>NC_140967.1:33530612-33568112 GCF_056783735.1 Eptatretus burgeri
ATTTTCAATCAACAAGTTTCAGTTAAAATCTAGCAAAGTCATGATGCGGCAAACATCTGGATCTGTGAGTTGTAGGATATAAGTATATGTTCTATGCTTTGGTTTTCAATATCATGATTGAGATGGATGTGAATCTTCGAGCAAAAGAACATGCTGATTTACCATTGAGTAGGCAGTTCACTACGTATTGAAAAAACCAAACTCACAATCGACAAATATGCTCGGGTTTAATTCCTGCAGCTGTTCATTTGAAATACATGCATTGATTGATCTGTAGGAGAGGGAGAAGACTATAAACTGCCATGCTTGTAAACTGGTATCCGCTGCATTTTTCGATGCAAAGACGAATTATTGATGAACGATTATTTGATGGGAGTAAATGAATGATTATGAACATCAACTATCAAGTTTATTGTCTTTCGCCTGGTTAGTTTAACGTTTTCCATTTTCATCAACTCCTACAGATATACGGCCTCTATTTCGACCGATGACTCGTTAAACCAAGATCAATGTGAAGCTAGTGCTTCTAAATCAATGTTAAGGATTTTATGAGAGTATTCTTTGGATTCGATCAGCAATCCACAATCGGCCCATGAATCTGATATGAACAACGGATTGGTTAAATTACATCTCCCTCCACCAAAGGATATTGTTCTACCTCTGGGCGATTGTTTTGCAGTAAAACTTTAAATTACTTGCGATAAATCCAGTTAAGAATGGATGCGTTTCATTTGTGGGGTTATTTTGTGGATGGCACATCCAAAAGCATGCAGGTGATATGCACTTGGAAATCATTTGGTCACTATGAAAGGGCCAATAAACAAAAATTCATCATTATTTTGACACTTATCCACAGGAAAGTTTTTCACTTATTTTAGTCAATTGAGTGTGCTCGTCTGCCTGTCAAGACCAGGCTCAAAATGCGAAATTGCTTTTGCACTCACTAATGGCACACACCTCATGAAATTTTGGACAAGATTTGGAAACATCACAAAACATGATTTTTCTGTATTTTTGAAAGGCTGAAATTTGGCACAAAGTTTCTGTGTGAGCTAAAACATACAAGGGGCATTTCAAAAGTTACATGAACGAGATACTCACAATAGTTCAGTTCACAACAATAACTTTTTACAATATTCTTCTTAAATAGAAGCATATATAAATTATGAAGCAAATATATTAATGCATTTTCATTCAAACATTCCATATATATATATATATATATATATATATATATATATATATATATATATATATATATATATATATATATATATATATATATATATACACACACCTTATGATCATCATCAATGCACCTTATTGCTTCTGGTGTCAGTGCCGAAGCAGTTTCCTGGCAAGGATTATGCTGAATGGTTTGACGTTGTCTTCATCGCCGTCAGTGAGGGTAGGAATTTGTAACTTGGACATTATGCCAGCAATAGCTCACCTATTCTTCAGGAAGAACACCATGGGATCTGTAATGTCCCCCAACCACAGTTATTGGCAGACGAGTCCTCCAGCTTAATGCCCTTCCATTAGATAGCACACACATTAATGCATCGACTGCCTGTGAAACATCAGGATGACAGTTTAGAGCTGGGCCAGGCTACATAGCATAGCGGGGCATACACTCACAGGTGAGTGTACGTACTGCTAGGCTATCCTGCAAGCTGAGCCTTGTTAAACAGTACTTTTTTTAGCATGCCTTGAAATATTCCGTTTATATAACCTTTTGATTGCCAAATGTATAATTATTTTGTTCAGTCAAATCCCATGTAGCTGATTTAATTTAAATGCAATTCTACAATGGTTTAGTTAAGTTTCCAGTTTAAAATACAAATGTTTGTATAATCAATTGAGAAGGGGATTATGTGCAATGGAGAAATTTTGATGAGCTCCTCAGAGTGAACCGAAGTGGTTGATTAAATTTTGGCACAATTTCACGATGGTTTAGTGAAGATCCCAGTTTTAGTAGAAATTATTTCCACAATCATTGAACGATACAAATAATAAAGTGAAAATTGTGCACACTGCTTCGTTGTAACTCAATAAAGATTTAATTGTATATATTGCAATTTTAAAATAGATTCATTCATTTTCCAAGTTGAAGTATGCGGGTTCCCACAATACCTCAAGGATGGAAGGTCATGTAAAACTGTAATCTTGTTAACAGCTTCAGTGTATTCAAACAGAGAGTGAGCTTGTGAAACGTTTGTCATTCAACAATTGTATATTGACGGTCCCACGATAGAATACACTGTTTTACCACAATAGCTCAAGAAGGATGAGGAGGGGGGGGGGGAGAGGAAATGGTATATTATTAGTCCGTCCGCTTGCACAGCTAAGACGGGGTTTTGCAAGTGTGTGTGTGTGTGTGTGTGTGTGTGTGTGTGTGTGTGTGTGTGTGTGTGTGTGTGTGTGTGTGTGTGTGTGTGTGTATCTGCCCAGGGTGTAACCTTGTCACCAACTGAGTATTTGTCATCAAATTTTCAACAAACCCCTATTATGAGAACATGAATAACACTGAATAATAAGTTTTACAATTTTTTTAGCTGTTGTTTTCATCACGTTTAGTTTGAGTACAAAGCGGATGAGGACAGGCTTTGCATTTTGAGGCGCATTGTAGTTCTTCATTGTGATTAAAAAAACAGAGCCAATTAGATATTGGTGGATTTGTAAACTGATTTGTTTAGAGTGGTATGTTGAGTCAACAGAAATCTTACGGCTCTCTATCACTGACACTTTCATAATATTATTTCAATGACAGTTCCTTATATTTAACTGCTTTGATGGCCCCAAGTAACTGCAATAAAAACAATCCACTTCTGCCTTTTCAAACATTATCATTACACTTCAAAGTGAGTATGGCTGGAAGCCTGCTGTTCTTACTGGAGTTATTAATTATTATTACTATTCGTACGAGTGTGGATCAGCATGCTTAATGTGCCTGACCACACGTCGCTGCAGAGGCATAGACATCTTTGACCATGCCTGCTTTCTCAAGGAGTGAGGGAAGTGGGGCAATGGTCGGTGTAGGTTACTGGGGGTTGTGGGGAATGTGGAATGGTGGAGGAGGGATGGGGTGGATGGTGCTGGGAAGGATGGTGGTGGGGTTCACCCAAATATATTTTGTGCTCTGACTGAATATATACTGTAAATCAGAAGTCAGAACCCAACACGTATAAATAAAAAGGAACTGAGCACTAATTTTTATTTCTTTTAAATTATCAGTTAGAGCTGGATGGCAAAGACAGCACAATATCAAAAACTGGAATGGAAAGTCAAAATGCCAACCATACAGAGCAGACGTGCCCCCCAATACATCATTTCCCTTGGACTTCTGGCTTGGTTTTGAAGTTTTGTTTTGCTTTTTTTTTTGGTTTTCTTTTGCCCACATCTCAATCTCAATTAATCAAGTCAAAGTAAGAAAAAAATTGCGCTGATGAAATCAGGTAAGTCATGAACGTGTTTCTTAGGTCAGCTTTAATATGTATATAAAAACAACATGGCGGAATTTGTTAAAGAAAATTTGAAGAAGACGTTTTTGGTCACAAATATACATACATAACCATATACGTTTGCTCCATTACACTATTACCCTGTCATACACATTATTGTCACTGAAAATTATTAATTTCACGATTGTTACACACACTCTCTCAAAAACTGACAACTACCGTGTCAAATACCCAATCCCTCAGGTCTTCAAAGTGCCAACCCAACACCAACTTATGAAGTGATCAATGTTATATCTGCTTGCAACTGCCCCCTGACCTGTCCAAAAGCCATGACAGGTTTGATGTTCGGTGGAATCCTTGGGATCTGCATTATCCTTCCTGCCCTCACGTGTTTATATGACACATTGCTACAGTGGAGTAAGTCTAATCATGCATTTTAACATCAATATAATCTTGCATGCTTGAGACCAAAAAATTATTGAAATTTATGTTGTTGAAAGCAATCTATAATATCAACATTAATATGCTTTTGATCATCACAAATTAGAGATTTTTCACATAACCCCCCTGGAAATCACAATTAAGGATGTTGAAGCTGGCTGGTTAAAGATGATGAACTTGCAGTAATTTTTTTTTGGAATGAATATCGTGGTGTAGATGCAAAGATCAGACATTTTAAATCAAGTGAACCAAACTTGTTTCATATTAAGCACTAGTATACACCACTAATTAAATGGAAATAACCATTGTACTGTATATGGCCATATATCTGACATCCGCAGTGTTCATTGTTGAGACGGAAATAAAACCAAAATGGAAATCAAACCTTCAAATTTGTAAGATCTAGAATGTTTATTCTACAAGTTTCCATTAAATAAATATCAAAGATACTGACTGCATCAAATTACTGTTTACGTGTCTTTTCATTCTTGATACTGAAGTCATGATCATCTATCATGTATTTGGGAGATGAAGAATAATATTTTTGAATAATATAATTAATTTTTTATAAAAAATAATAATAATACGTATATTGAATGTGCCTTAATTTTCCTGTATTTTATCGGATATTTAATGTAACTGAGATATCTCATCTTCCCCTCATTCCTTATTCTTCACCCTCCAGCATTCGAGAGGAGGCGGCGCATGAGAAGGTATGAATTGCTGAAGTGGTTTTCTATTTTCTATTAAAAAAAATATAAAAAACTGACAAAATGTCGTTGCTAACCCCTTCACAAAGAATCAAGCAGATGGCTGAAGAGAAGTCGCTGAGATTGTCGAAGGTGTTGTTAGTGATCCATAATGTTGAAAAAGAATGAACGACACAGATACTACTAAAGTGAAGAATCGCAAAAATGTCTGAGATGCCATGGGTAAAATGGGTAGAACTCTCGAAAGAAACACATCCAGTGTTTGTACAACAACACCAACACAACGTCCTGAAGTTTCAACAACTTCCCATTCGGGTACGGGCCCATGTTTTGACCAAACAAGACAATTGTCTGTGCTGATGATGCCGAGAACACGAACAGAAGAACATTATATTCAACTCTTCTATGTGGAGTTGAAGGTTTTTGAAACAGTTCATAATGAAAATTCGTAACAGCATCATTTTAATAACTTGTTGTTTAACTGACTATATTAGGGAACATCAACATTCGATATGGAGGTATGATGATGAGGTTCAATCCCAGCTGAAGGCAGCAATGTTAAAGATCTGGATTCTAAGTTTCTGGAAACGCAGATATTCTCAAGATAACTACCATGTCACTTTTTAATTGTCAGTTAAAACCCAGCTGGCTCATTAATGATCTTCAGAGAGGGGGTAGTTTGCTTGTCCCCCCTGGTCTGATCAATATGGTATACCCATCCACAGCATTGAGATGAACTCTTCATAGCTTCAGACTTGGAAAGGGCACTAAAATGGGAAGGGCACTATGAAAGGAAGTGTTGCCCAAAACTTCCCTGAATAAAAAACAGCATTAGGTACAATTACTTGGATTAGGATTTGAGAGGAGAAAGATAAAGGGTGATAAGAGTGGATATGGGAATTTGAGGAAGGAAGGAAAAAAAGAGGTTGGGATGAGAAGATAGAGTAAGTGAAGGTTAATGTTTTAGACATACAAAGTGCAGTATAGTATGAGAGAGTGTGAAAGTGAGAATTTCATCATTTTTCCGTACATCATGAACTGATGGTTTGAAATTTGAATATTATGCTGGCTTGTCATATACATCAAACTGTCACTTCAAAATTTGGATAGTCTTTATGAACTGATACCTCCCCTCTGATCTCTGGAGGGCTGGGGTATATATTTTTGGGGAGGGGGGCTGGAAGCAGAGTAACAACTGGTGTACGGTATCATCTCTGTGGTTTTGACTATAATGTATTGAGTGAATATTAATATGTTTACAATTTCCCAACAGGCTTCGGCTGCTGAAACTCCGAAAGATGGCTTTGTTGACAGACACAAAAGGAGTGAACACTAGAACGGGTGAGATTATTACATTGGGCAGTCCAGATATGTGCTAGTACTGTATTTGTAAGAGCGTCATCTGCTATATCTATACAAAAAAAATTCAGTGTGTGTGTGTGTGTGTGTGTGTGTGTGTGTGTGTGTGTGTGTGTGTGTGTGTGTGTGTGTGTGTGTGTGTGTGTGTGTGTCAGTGTGTCTCCTCCATAACTCCAAAACCATATAACCTAGCAGCCTGAAACTTTGCGTGCATACAAAGAAAACTCCGAAGAGCAAGAGTGAAATTGGTTGTTTGGGTGAATTATAACACCCATTTTGAAGACAATTGACGGCCTTATTTAATTATATCCTTCATCAGGAGATCCTCGGCCACCTCTCTCTCTGGGGTCATAAGGCGTTTCCTTGGTAACCTCAATGGGGTCAAAAGGCGTTTCCTGGGTAACCTCGCTGGGGTCATAAGGCGTTTCCTGGCTCACCTCGCTGGGGTCTGAAGCTGCCTTGTTTTTTGGCCTGCTCAACCATGCCTTGACTTGGGACAGGCCGCAACGATTTCTTAACGATAAAGTTGTTTTTTTCCACTTTATCACTCATATTATCGAATACTTGTTCATCATAGCTATGAATCGTTGTATACATCACTTTTGTAAGTACTATAGTTTTCAAATTTGGAGCTTGGAGCAATTTCATGCATTATATGATATGACTTTCCACGATCAACTCTCATGGACTAATTAATGTATATCATCGAAATATTATTTGGGTTTTGAGGATCGGATATCGTCCGGACTAAATGAGTGTCGAAATATGTTGTGAAATCTGATACTTTAAAGAAATAAGAGAGAAGATATACCTATTTACTTTAAGCAAGCAAGACTATGTTCTCTCCTTCACACAAGAAAATGTGAAATTTCCAAAGCATTAAACATCTTTTTCTTCTTTATGGTGAATTATGTTGAGTGAACAAAAAAATTTAGGAATGTGCCAAAATTAACTTGCTTCATATATGATTCAATGTATTCACTTGTGAGACCTCGCGCCCTGTCCCCCAGAGGGACTGCCTATCCATAGCGTCTGCCAGATCTATGTCGATATTTTTGGAGGTTTCGCGAGGTGCTCTACACTCTACAGGGAATCAAAGCAAATCTGGTTTAAAAAAACGGACGTTTCTAAACAGTTAAAACGTTTACGCGGACCCCGAACTGATGCACAGACGAACAGGCTAGATGCCAGATTATCTGCAATGTTTATTTCATGGGCGATTGAACTTTGCGATGTCTCCAGGGTTGTTCTGCCTTAAGCTGCAACTCTTTTGTGGATAAAGTCATTACTTGAACGAATTCATTTTATTTCATTAACTGCTGCGTGTGCAGTGAAGACCGGCTTTAAAGATAAAGGGATCCCACATAATGTGCAGTGACAGCCTGGCCAACCGTTCCTTATCAACCATTTCATTGGAGTGCTTGCATGAGTGCTTAAGCCACTTGCCGAACGCCTTCCAGTCGATAGCGGAACCGCGCTACGTCCTTCTGATCGAATTGTTCACTCAGTGTGGACACTTTTGCCCGCTACGTCATTCAGAGCGAGTGGTTCATGCTCCATCACCCTGAGTGAGTGTTTTGTGCTCCATCACCCTGAGTGAGTGTTTCGTGCTCCATCACCCTGAGTGAGTGTTTTGTGCTCCATCACCCTGAGCTCGTGTTTCGTGCTCCATCACTCTGAGCGAGTGGGTCATGCTCCGTCACCCTGAGCGAGTTGTTGTGAAATAACACCCGATTTCTGAACTGTTTGCCATATTTACGTGTTTTCTCAATTATCAAGTGTAATTTTTTTTCCACCCATCACATGCAGCTGTTTATAAGGAATAATGTTTCTGAACATATTCCTGAAACGTCAATATAAAAGCAGCATTATTTTTCGGTGAAAGTTACTCAAGGTTTCTGGGTTGGACACAGTAAGTACTGTAGTTGGTAATAAGGTCAGGTCAGGTTAGGTATGGGAGCATGTGCCGGCACAGCGCATTGGTAAGAGCACGTGTGTGTGTGTGTGTGTGTGTGTGTGTATGTGTGTGTGTGTGTGTGTGTGTGTGTGTGTGTGTGTGTGTGTGTGTGTGTGTGTGTGTGTGTGTGTGTGTGTGTGTGTGTGTGTGTGTGTGTGTATGTGTGTGTGCGCGCGCATGCGTGCACTGTTCATGAAGCATAACATATTCTCTATGCAAACTCTCCTACATATATATATATATATATATATATATATATATATATATATATATATGTATACATACACATATATCATATCATCCTTGCTCCACCCCTTCCCAATACAGTGCAGCACCCTCCTCCCACATCTGCTCTTCCACTCTCCCCTCCTCTCTCTGTCTCTGGACATATCCAGATGTCTGGATGGTGTTTGTCTTCGGATGTGTCCGGACAGGAGTTTGTCTCCGGACGTTTCCGAGCGGTGTTTATCTCCGGCCAGCTTGGCTCTGGACGTGTCCGGGCGGTGTTTGTCTCCAGACAGCTTGGCCCCAGACGCGTCCAGGCAGTATTTATGTCTGGACTGGAGTTTGTTTCCAGACTGTGTTTATCGTATGACCGGCAGAAAATGCATTTCAGATATGATTTTGTTTCCATCTTCACTGTTATTCTCTGTGGAATCATTTTGATGAAACAGTATGAATCGTAATTAATGCTCCACCACACGTCTGCCTTCCCTTCCCCCACCCCTCCTTGCTCCCCCTCCCTCTCTCGTTTCCCCTCCACCTCTTCCCTCTTCCCGTTCTCTCTCCCCCACCCCTCTCTCCCTCTTCCCCCCCTCTTTTTCTCCCCCCCCTTAGTATTACCATCAGTGAAGCGACGGGTGGTATTTGCTAGTACGCACTATATTTGTTCCTCACACAACAAAGAACACAAAATGACTATTCAAGGCAGGAATTGCCATACCTCAATCGAACCCAAGTCCTTGTGTGATCCTCGATTCTGATGTATTTAAGTTGTGTACAAGCCCCCAGCCTGTTTCTATCTCCATCCCTTGCTTTCTCCATCCCACAGCTCTGAAAGAATCCTCTTCTTTGGAACAGAAAAGCTAGAGAAGACTATATGACATCACTTTTCCTCTTCTATTACTTGCTCATCCGTTATATCAGCTCAGCTGTTTAATTCGTGTATTTCGGTAACAATATCACATATGTACTAAATATTGAAAACTTTTGAATAAAATTGTAAACAGAATATTTCAAATCAATTTATGTTTCAATGGTAGTCCCCAAAGTGTATGAAATAAATGAATTATACCCTTCTGTTCTATTCGTGAATCATTTATCGATCTTTCAGTTTTCATAACTCTAACAATGGATTTACCATTTTTTTATACATTATTATGAAATCAATTACATTTATATTCTAACTGTTAGATTATAGGCAGGCTATCTCATGTTAAGTGTGCCAAGATTAAAATGTGCTCTCACATTTCCACACCGTGGTTGTTCACCATGTAAAAGGCACCATTATGAGCTCTTACATGTGATGGGCCCATTGTTAATTGCACTTGCAACCATTGGTGGGTCCACGGCTTCCTGCATTCTAGAAACAAGTGTCATTCACAGAGGGATCTTGTTTAGTACTGGATCCCATCGGAGGCTAGACCCATGACATAAGCCTCTATTCAGTCGAATCATTTTGGTAGGGCAGCTAAATAGGCCCCATGCACACCCACTGAGTACTTAAGCAAACATACTTTTTTTAGAATCCTTAAGGTGTCTGGTTAACATTTTTAGATGTTAACAAGAAAATTAGGTTGGTCTTGGGGTCTATTTGGCTGCCATCTTGGATTTTGACATGCCTAATTACCGAAAAACAAATTTTCATAACTTTTGAACCAAACATGCTAGAAATACAATTAAAACATCTATTCCATACAGTTTTGACATGACAAATTTATTTATAATATCATTTTTTATATTTGATAATGTTTTATGGGTCATACTTCTCAAAAATGTCAGTGCTTCCTCTGCACTCACCATCTTCTGCAGCATCAGTGTGCGCACTTCATCCACACCAGAGAAGCGAGGATAGCCATACATCAGGCAGACAAACTCTTCCAGACAGTCATACAGCTTGTCTTTCACCCTCCGATATACACCAAGCTGCTTGAGTGCTGCCTGGAACCTTGGGTACTTCTGGAGTTGCTTCAGTGGACCAATCTTTCCTTTGCCTTTGAAGGCACTGGTGCAATCTTCTCCAGTAAAACAATAGAGACCCATAATTGCTGTACAGTGGACACGTCCAGGTGTGCGAGCAACAGAAGTGGCATCCACAATATACAGCAAGGGTAGTGCAAAGTACTGGTAACATCCTCTGTGGTAACCAATGCCATCCAGTTCAACACCTTCTAATGACTTAGGTATCTGACTGCATATATTTTGCATATGATAGGAAGACCCTGAAGGTTCAGCTAAACGTTTATCACGGATGTCATGCAGGAAGGCCAGTTTCTCAATGGGATCTGCTTTGATACTGCTAAATGATGTAAAATTCCCATAATTATTAAAACCAGTCACATGCAAGATACAGTTGGGGGAAGAGACTTTTTCAAGTCAACTCGACTTTCAGTGCTCAGGCGTTTTTTTTTTCCTTTAGGCATAGTTGGGTTAGTTTCTACTTGACTATGATGTGAATCCTCCACCAAATAAGCAATATGTCTATCTACATTCTACCAATTAGTTTCTCACCATCAACATTGCATGCACCTGAAACCAGAAAAAAATATGATGAAGCAATTGAGGAAAAATCGTTTACAGAGGTAATAATGCTGTTGGTCAGTTTACATACAGCGAATGACCACCGCTGCCTCAACAGACACAAGTTAGTAAGGCCCATACAATGTTAAAATTAAAGTAACAAAGGTTTTGTTCAGTTTCCATGTAGTAAATGACCACTGATTCTTCAACAGACTCGAGTCAATAAGGCCCATACATTGAAACAATGTAAAAAAATCTTAACACCTGAAACAAACAGAAAGTATTATTTCGTGTTCTAGGAAGGGAAGGTAAGTATAACACAGCAACAATGGGAAATAGCATAAATTCCTATTATTGTATTTGATTTAAAATTCAAGTTCCAGGATCTTATCACTTAATCAAGTTGCCTCATTTTAGGGGACTTCTACTTCATACATAAGGTGAGTGAGACTATTCTTACCCAGGCCCAACACGGACTAAGAGTTCTAGAAAGACTGACAAACATGTCACAAGGTTACAAAATTTTACAAGGAATGACCATTGCTGACATAGTTATCAGATGCCAGTAAGCAAGGCCTATACAATATGAAATAAGAGTTACAATGTTGTTGATCAGTTTATATGTGGCAATTAACTACCATGGACCAAACATAAAGCATATATATGATTCCTTAGGCATGTTTTTTTCACCATTTTGAGAAGTATGACCCATAAAGCATAATCAAATATTAAAAATGATATTACAAATAAATTTGTCATGTCAAAATTGTATGGAATAGATGTTTCAATTGTATTTCTAGCATGTTTGATTCAAAAGTTATGAAAATTTCTGTTTTTCGATAATTGGGCATGTCAAAATCCAAGATGGCAGCTAAATAGACCCCAAGACCAACCTAATTTTCTTGTTAACTTTTTAAAATGTTAACTGGACACCTTAAGGATTCTAAAAAATATGTTTGCATAAGTACTCGGGGGGGGGGGGTGCGCATGGGGCCTATTTAGCTGCCCTACTATTTTACCTTTACTTTACTCGGTGATATCATCTCCTTTATAGTGTAACCCACATTAATGTATTAAAAGTTTTATTTTCAAAAGTTGAAGCACAGAATGTCTACAGATTCTTTCATTATCTTCAATTTATTTAGGTGCTTCCAAAGTTGTCCAATATTTCTTTCTTCATTGTTTTCAAATAGTCCATCCATTCAGCTGCAATTTCACTCCAAAGACTTCTGAAACCTACCCTCTCTCTCTATCGAGTGCAGCCTGTGGCTGCTGGTTGCATCATTGGTTGGGATGCGGCTATGCCGCTGATGCAGTGTCCCCCTTACGAGTGCACTGGTTCTCATTCTGCCGACCTCGGAAGGATGCTAGGCTGAGTCAAGCCCCTGGTGTATTCATTCAGTGGCCCAACGGGGCTTGAACTCAGGACCCTAGGATGCCAAGCACCTTAACCACTAAGCCAACACCAGGCTTGAAACATACACCGACTGGCAATAAACGGTCTAATGCTATCACGAGGATATTCAAGGAACCTTGGCGCAGAGAGAGGCTATTTGACCCATCATGTATGTGCTGCAACAACCCCAGTATTGTCACCTGTCCACATACATACTGCATATCATCCACATAATAACCCTCTATCTCCATAATCCTCATAACCCTCTATCTCCAATGCATTCAGATACCTATCTAAATCCCATTTAAACTTATCCACCTCGTCCACAGCCACATTTTTGGGGAGACCATTCCATGCATTAACGACTCTTTGACTGAAAGACCCTTCCCTAAAAACTGTCCTCTCACCCCCCCCCCCTAAAGCTATGGCCCCTTGTCTGAACACTGTCCACCCTGCTGAAAAACTGCACTGCACTAATCTAGTCCACACCATTCATGATCGGAAACATCTCCATCAGATCCCCTCGGAATCACTTCTACTTCCAATATTTAAAATCCTGTCTCCTTCAAACATTCCTCATAGCTTAGTCTCGCTAGCCCTGAAATCAATGTATTAGCTCGACACTAAAATCGGAAATCACTCGTAGCCAAGTATGATCATTTTCATGTTCACGATTTGTGGGTCCGCAAGTGGCTGACGAGGCCGATCTTCGAACCACAAGTCATGCTACAGTGAGGGCACTTGTTCCCAGGTGGAAGGTGGTCGGCTGTTTTATTTTCTTGTCTTTCTTTTCTATTCTTATTATTCTCAACTGCTTGTTGACATAATTCCTCAAAACGATGGGAGCTCTAATGGAGCAAATTGTGCCAAGCAGATCAATCTTGCGTTAGGGTCTCTCAATTATCTAAATTGATCTTACATTCCTTCAAGTTACCTTTTAGTGTACTGTGTCTTTGAACAGCTTATGTTGTCCACCATGAGTGGCTTCTGGGTATAACCTGGCATCTGGAGATTCTCTCCAGTTTGAGAGCCTGACCTAACCTTGTCAAAGACAGATGAGATATGTCACGCAGTATCCTGTAATGGCCTACGTGCCCAGATTATTTGAATAAAGAATGCTCCAGGCAGCTTACCAACACTATGAGGTTTGAATAACTTTTTCTTTAAATTAAATCACTCCAAGTGCGACGGTAAAAACCATGCCTTCTCAACATACAACCACACCTTCTTCCAGACAGGGCAGTGCCGCTCTCACCCGCTCGCAGCGATGATGCATGGGCAAAACATGAATATGCATTGAGGCAAGACATGGGCGGAGCATGAATATATGTTTTACATTCAAACTTGGTTACATTACACTCCTCACCTGGTTTTTAGATAAATCACTCCAGCAATTGATTGAGCACGGAGAATTACGTGAACACGAGAACCAAGGTAGTCACCTTGGCTCGAAACAGTCAAAATGTTTTTGAGCATGATCAAAAATGTTGAACATTTGTCAAAAATGAAATAAACTGACGACATAGTACATTATATCCAGTCACTAAATTAATGGACCAGACTATGGCTAATGGATAGGGACATCGTGGAAAATAACATGACAATATGAAATTCACAATCAACAGAGCACAATTAAGGAATTCACTCTTCCCCCCACTGGTGTAATCTGTACGACCTCAGTTACAGGTCACAGGCAGATATGAGGTTTGCCGTCCATGTTGTGGATTCGCACTTTTCAAACCTGACCATCGGCACTGGACAATGTCTCAACCATGTGTCCATAGGGCCAGTCATTCCTGTGCAGATCCGCCTTCAGCAGAACGATATCATTGACACAAAGGTTGCGTTTCTTGACTTTCCACTGTGTACGGGGCCGCATGGTCAGGAGATATTTTTTTTGCCATCATGACCAGAAGGTATTCGCCAAATGTTGTACACATCACCACTGACAGCTGAATATGTCTGGAGGATGACCAAAATCACCTGGTGGTGCATAAAGAGGCTTTGTCTTCATGGCACATAGTGCCGCTGGTGTCAAGACTTCAGGCACGTCTCGATCTGTAGGCACCGGTACAGGTGGACGAGCGTTGACAAGAGCACATACTTCCGCCAGGAATGCAGAAAGGAGCTCGTGAGTTTGAGAAACTTTTGTCTCCAAGTGAATCTCGACTATGACTCCACAACATACACCGATCATTGGTTCCCACACTCCAACCACATGTGATACGTGGGGGGGGGGAGGGGGTGGGGGGGGGTTTGAACTTCAACTTCGAGAAACATGTGAAATGTGTTCCCAATGAATGTTCTTGCTGGTAGAAACACAGCATGACATGACAGCCATGGAGATGACTTGCATTGTTGTACATTGAACACATCACGTGCCATGGTACAGGTGGCTTTCCTGACCCACGAGGGGGAGGGTGTATTACTCTCCCGTAGGGAGCGGGTGTTTCATTCGAGGACCATTCTGGGAGGCCCTGCCTCTGGCACGGAAGTCCATCGGGGGTATGTAAAGGGCTTGCTATCGCCAGCCAAGCCAGTCAATCCACATCAACCGCTTTGCAAGTCGCTCGGCAAGTGGAGCAAGCGAGCAAGAGAGGTGCTTCGTTGTGTTATCAAAAATGGCCAACGTAGTCGGATTGAAAAGTGAAAACGACACGACAACCAATGACATGTTCAGAGGCATATCCGTGCGATGTAAACTCATAATGGGATTCAAACGTGCAGTTCACACTTTCATTGTTATTTTCTACTTTACATCCAAGTTCTTCAAGTTCCACAAACATTCGATCCCCTCCCCCTCCTCGAAATAAGCGCTGCCGAGCACTCCGTTCCGTTCGAGAACTTGCTTGAGCGCTTTGAAGCAAGATAGCCGCTTGGCAAGCGATAGCAAGCCGCTTGCAAACGGAACACACCCCAGGTTTTATTGCAAAACAGCAAATAATTTACAAACAAGTGAAATCCTTCAATACAGCGCGTGTGGTGAATCAAATGAGTACACTAATGTTAAAATATGCAATTTATGCTTTTTCAGTTGCAAAACAATTAAAAAGCGTACTTAATATTTGAAATGTACAAATCTTGTTATTATTGTGACAAGCACCTTTATATAATAGAAGGAATGAAATCGTTCGATACAGCGTGGCAGGAGGCCGCAAAAGGATGATTGTAAGTAAATTTCAACTGCTAATGCATGACGAAACAATTGTTTATGGCTAATATTAAAGAGAATGATGGCAGAAGAAGAACTGATCTTTCTGCGTTCGGCGCGAAATGCCATGGTGGACGGAAATGACGTCTTTCGTTCGTTCGTACAACGTTCGGGAGCGTTTCTTCGTTTTTTACTGTCAAGCAATAAATTAAATGGTTTTCACATATATGTAACACATTAGTTTCACATATTTCCATTGAAATACTCGTGTATTTCCGTCAATTGTCGCCATTTCCGTCGAGGTTACGCACTGCATCTATCGGACGGCTGTCATTGGCTGTCTTGAGGCACGTGGGGGGGGGGGGACACCGGACCCACCGGAGACGTGGTAGACCACGTCGGGGACATTTCAAACTCCGTGCAATTGTATACAGCGCACGCGCTGTAAAAAGATGAACCCGGAGAGTGGGAAAACGACAAGTCGGGGAATAAACGACGTGTCCAACTGATGTTGGGAGGTGTGTTGTGTTATTTCACTCCGTAACCTGACGATACATCACAACATCAAACATTGTTTACCGTGTTTGGAGAGGGATTCACGGACCGAAAACGAAGGGAAAGTCGGTTCAATGTGGAAAAATATTACAAATGGTGGTGCAGGTTCTCCTTGTTATTGTAAAATTAAAATGAACCCACAATGCCATGACTCGGATTCGAACCGAGGTTCCTGCGGCCACAACGCAGAGTGCTAACCACTATACGATCACGGCAAGCTACATGGAACACGATGATGCATCCTTTTGTTCTATTGTTGATTGTATTAATTTCCTTGCGGTGTATAAAACATTGCTCTGTTCGGTTGATATTCGTCTGTTTTCCCAAATCTTTCAACATGTTCAACTGAAACTTGGTACATGGATTTATTACACTGAACTCGCGAAGGGAAAAGCACGGTAAACCATTCAGTTGTGGATGTGTGGCAAACACGTGTCAACAACTATGAGACACAAAATTTTCAAAATATGAGCGGCTCCTCGTGGAATTTTTTTTAACTAGTGCGGGCCCGTAGGTGCGTGCCAGTATGTGCAGCTTCGTGCCTGCAGTATCAGGTCCCCAGCATCAATTGTGACGTCATATCTAACGAAGAAAAAGAATTGTGACGCCCCCTCACTCTCGCCCCTCCTCTCTCGCCCCCCTCTCTCACCCTTCTCTCTCCCCCCCCTCTCTCGCCCCTCCTCTCTCGCCCCCTCTCTCACCCTTCTCTCTCCCCCTCTCTCGCCCTTCTCTCTGCCCCTCTCTCGCTCTTCCCTCTCCCCCCCTCTCACCCTTCTCTCTCCTCCCTCTCTCTCCTCCCTCTCTCCCCCTCCTCTCTCGCCCCAATGTAAATGTATTCACAAATGTCTACCAAGCACACAATAATAATAAATAATAAGGCACATACTCAGGTCCCCAGTATCGATTGTGACGTCATACCAAAAGAAGAAGAAAAAGAATTGTGACGTCAATCGTGCCCAAAAAAATAAAAAATAAAAATAATTAAACAAACATTAATCGTGACGTAATTCGTGATGTCATAGCACCGTGTCCTGTCATTGGTTGACAGATAAATGGCCGTAACTTGGGAACCGCTTGTCCGATCGATATCAAACCTCGAAAAGGTACATCCGCGGGGCCCCGGCAATATTCCTGGCAAGTTTCAATGAGATCGGACCTGTGGTCGTCGAGAAACGGCGGTCGCAGACAAACAGACAGACACACAGAGATTGCTTCAATTATAGATAGACTAGTACGGGCCCGTAGGGGCGGGCCCGTAGGGGCGTGCCCGTAGGTGAGTGCCAGTATGTGCAGCCTCTCTCTCTCAAACCTCGAAAAGGCACATCCGCGGGTCCCCAGCAATATTTCTGGCGAGTTTCAATCGTGCAAACGAAATAATAAATAAACAAATAAATAAATAAATTAACATTAATTGTGATGTCATTCCTGACGTCATATCACTGTGTCCTATCATTGGTCGACAGATAAATGGCCGTAACTTGGGAACCGCTCGTCCGATCGATATCAAACCTCGAAAAGGCACATCCGCGGGTCCCCGGCAATATTCCTGGCAAGTTTCAATGAGATCGGACTGGCGGTCGTCGAGAAACGGCGGTCGCAGACAGACAGACAAACAGACAGACAGACACACAGAGATTTCTGGAATTATAGATAGACTAGTGCGGGCCCATAGGTGCGTGCCGGTAGGTGCGTGCCAGTATGTGCAGCTTCGTTCCTTCGCTCTCGTAAACGACGACTGGATTGGGGCATTTTTTCAATTCGATCGGACCAACCGTATCATAAATGGCCATAACTTGGGAAACACCTGGGAAACATACTCAGGTCCCCAGCGTCAATTGTGACGTCATATCAAACGAAGAAGAAGAATTGTGACACCCCCTCTCTCTCGCCCCCCTCTCTCCCTCCCCCCTTGTCTCGCCCCCTCCTCTCTCGCCCCCTCCTCTCTCCCCCTCTCTTGAATTGTGATGCCCCTCTCTCTCCCCCCTCTCTCGCCCCCTCTCTCGCCCCCTCTCTTGCCCCTCCTCTCTCGCCCCTCTCTCTGTAAATGTATTCATATCACAAATGTCTACCAAGCACAACAATTAATTCAAACCTTGGGAAAAAACAGCTTTCAACCCCTTGGGAAACAGCTGTTTCCCTTGGGAAAATTCAAACCTTGGGATTAATTAATTATTTGAACAATTAATTTAAACCTTGGGAAAAAACAGCTTTCAAACCTTGGGAAACACTTGGGAAACAGCTGAAACGGATGAAGAACGATATCAAACCTTGAAAAGGCACATACTCAGGTCCGCAGCGTAGATTGTGACGTCATACCAAACGTAGAAGAAGAAGAATTGTGACGTCAATCGTGCAAAAAAAAATAATAATAATAAATAAACATTCATTGTGACGTCATTCGTGATGTCATAGCACCGTATCTTGTCATTGTTTGACAGTTAAATGTCTGTAACTTGGGAACCGCTTATCCGATTAATATCAAACCTTGAAAAGGCACATCTGCGGGTCCCCAGAAATATTTCTGCCAAGTTTCAATCAGATCGGACTGTCAATCGTGCAAAAAATAAATAAATAAATAATAAATAAATAAAGAAATAAACATTAATCGTGATGTCATTCGTGATGTCATAGCACGGTGTCTTGTCATTGGTCGACAGATAAATGGCCGTAACTTGGCAACCGCTCGTCCGATTAATATCAAACCTCGAAAAGGCATATCCGCGGGTCCCCGGCAATATTCCTGGAAAGTTTCAATCAAATCGGACCGGCGGTCGTCGAGAAACGGCGGTCGCATACAGACACACACACACACACACACACACACACACACACACACACACACACACAGACACACACACACACACACACACACACACACACACACACACACACACAGATTGCTGGAATTATAGATGGATAATAATTACGACGTCATAGGTCACGTGGTACAGGTGCCATCTTGGAAAAAGTGAAAAAAGTTGCACCTCAATATCTCTGAAACCGCTGCATGGAAAAATTGAAACATGGCTGATTGTCAAACGTATTGATGATGTCATCGGTGTCTTCATTATGACGCCATAAGTCGACAAGTACAACACTTATCCGATCATTATGAATGTTTTTTTCTCAGCAACTGTTGGTCTGATGGACAAAATTTTCACCATCGGAATGTCTCCTCCTGTAGAATATTTTAATGACAATCATGATGTCATAGATCATGTGCTGCAGGCGCCATCTTGGAAAAAACAAAAAACGTTGCACCTCCACGTCCTCAAAACCGTTGACTGTGCATAGTAAGTATTCTATGAATACCATGTAGTTATGATAAGTTACACAACAAGTTCGAGTTTCAGGGAATTTCGTTAATTTTTCAGAGTTTTGCCCTTTTTGAACTGAGATCTCTCGACATAAAACTGTGTATTTGTGAATTTGTCTCTTCCCCCTCATAAGGCCGATTTCAGAAGGGTTCTCAAGACCAATCAATTGTGTGTTCACTACGGTCTATTTTTCAGGATAAAAAACAAAAATTGAATAATGATTTTCATAAAACATTAATAACGTCTCTTGTGTTGGAAATGTGGACGGTGACTTGCAACCGGACCTCAAGGGCGGTGTGCAGAACGTTTTAAAATATAGAACAAATACAAGGCGTTGGGAGGTGAAATTCGCTGCATGTGATGTGTAACATAAGCAGAACAAAAGGAGTATTCATTTATGTCCGTGGGATGTCCAACAAAGAAAGAAGATGTCAGCACATCTGACATGGAGCCGAAACTTCAGACTTTGGTACCCCGGGGGGCTGTACTGTCAAAATGAAACGTCCCAGAAGATAAAGAAAATAGGATCACATTTGTACATGTCGTGTTTTGAAACAACACTTTGTCTTGCTATGAAACATCATGTCGTCCATTCTGCATATTCGTTGGATTTTTTCCTTGAGTGCTTAAGCCACTTGGTGAGCACTCTACAATATTCACAGTCACGAGCAACTGCATGTTGTATATCAATCGACTTGAACAGAGTTCAGGGGTCACTTGCCGGCTTTTGGCCCCTCATTGTTCTGCAATGTGTCGGGTGGTGCCTGGCTCGCTGATAATGTGTAATTGTTATGTTACACCATGATTCCCCTTTTTGTGTGATCTTTCATTACACGACCCGTCACTCGGCAGAGATAAATGGTCAATTTGCCCGAAAAATGCACTTATTGACCTTTGACTCCTGACCTACTCGAGATAGGTCATTATGCAAATGAGCAAAGTTGTAGTACTCATTATGGTCTCTAAGCATGTAAAGATTCATTCAATTCGGTTTAACCATCTTGGAGCTGGTGTACTTTTAATTTTCAGCGGGAATGCTCAATGGCCCTAGGACACCCAAGTTAAGAGGGTTACCATTTGGAAACTATAAGATATAGAAAAAATGGATGTCATATGGCGCATAGAGGATCACCTTAAGGTTATGCATACCAAATCTCATCGAGTTCCATCTCCTGATGTTCCATCTACTCAGTATCAATTTGAATGAAAAGTACCGAAAATCCGGTTTGATATCGGAAATCCCCAAAGTTCGAGGGGGTGCTGTGGGTGAACAAAGATATAAATCGAAAATCTGGCTCGATCGTTTGTGCACAATGTATTCCAGACGATTAGTGTGAATTTACATGACAATCCGACCATAACCCTAGGAGGAGTAGCATTTGGCGCGAAGGCCCCTCCAGGTCTCGCATATTATCAATTTTTGCCCTTTGACCCCTGACCTAAGCAATATCGGTGAATATGTCCTGAGGCAAAGTTGTAGTACTCATTGAGTACCATGAACCTGCAAAGTTGTAGTACTCATTGAGTACCATGAACCTGCAAGGTTTCATTTGTATCGATGCACTCACCTGGTCGCTAGGGGGCCTTCAATTTTCGCCAATTTTCGCGCATATACCCTAACTGTAGGGGGCGCTGGGGGTAAAGTATTCCATATATCACAAAAATCGGAATATGTTTGATAGAGCATCACCTGTAGATCATTCGTGCCAAATTTCATAACCCTACGTGGGATAATGGCTTTCGGAATTGATTTCGCGTGAACGGTACCGATTTTGAAGGTTTTTCGGTTGTTTCTAGGGAACCAAAGCGTCCCTAGCAACCATCACAATTTTCAAAGCACTAGGTCATAAGATGTACCTACCACCCGAGTTTGGTCAAAATCCGCCGACGTTTACTACCAATTATGCTGATGACAAACATCCAAACAAACATCCAAACAAACAGACAGAATTACTGACAATTAGGGTCACCTATTTCGGCGACCCATGAAACAGACAGGAGTGAAAACATGACCTTCACACAACCACATCCTTCACCTTTGGTGACGGAGGTAAAAATTAATAGTTTCTTCAACCTCTTCGTTGTCATCGTCGTTGTTGTTTTTCTCTGGTAAGCTCTGCTCGAACAGGCCCGAGACACGGATGTTGCCGAGCAATCTGCCAGGAGCGACCCAGAGATCTCTCATGTCCATGATGTTGTGCTCTTGTCTCAGTGGAGCCAGGACCACGTAGTCTTCCATAATGTGTTTTGTTGTGCGAGGGGCGGCCTATCAGAGGTTTCAGGTGTCCTCAGTGGTGCCAAGTCTGTGTTTGTGGTGTAACACCTGTGGGTGCTGTCCACAGCGGAGACGTGCAAGGTCAACATGGTCGGACGTGGACAGTCGTTGGTCTGTGTCACGGATGAGTGGGGGGTTTCCTGCCCATGATACTGTTTGGACTTAGTTACTCTCTACACATAAGTGAGTGTTGTGTTTGGGTCCGTTACTGTTTGTTTGTTTGAGTCCCACGACGGCATTGTTACCATGGAGACCGCCATGTTGTTAAGCGGTGCCGAGCACTCCGTTCCGTTCGAGAGCTTGCTTGAGCGCTTTGAAGCGAGATAGCCGCTTGGCAAGCGATAGCAAGCCGCTTGCGAACGGAACACACCGCAGGTTTCATTGCAAAACAGCAAATAATTTACAAACAAGATGAACCCTCAGAGTGGGAAAACGACGAGTCGGGGAATAAACGACGTGTCCGACTGATGTTGGGAGGTTTGTTGTGTTATTTCACTCCGTAACCTGACGATACGTCACAACATCAAACATTGTTTACCGTGTTTGGAGAGGGATTCACGGACCGAAAACGAAGGGAAAGTCGGTTCGATGTGGAAAAATATTACAAATGGTGGTGGAGGTTGTTGTTATTATTGTAAAATTAAAATTAACGCGCAATGCCGTGACTCGGATTCGAACCGAGGTTGCTGCGGCCACAACGCAGAGTACTAACCACTATACGATCACGGCGAGCTACGTGGGAACACGATGGTAGATCCTTTTGTTCTGTTGTTGATTGTATTAATTTCCTTGCGGTGTATAAAACATTGCGCTGTTCGGTTGATGTACGTCGGTTTTCCCAAATCCTTCAACTTGTTCAACTGAAACTTGGTACATGGATTTATGACACTGAACTAGCGAAGGGAAAAGCACGGTAAACCATGCAGTTGCGGATGTGTGGCGAACACGTGTCAACAACTGTGAGACACGAAATTTTCAAAATATGAGCGGCTCCTCGTGGAATTTTTTTTTAAACGATAATTATGACGTCATAGGTCACGTAGTACGGGCGCCATCTTGGAAAAAAAATTGAAAAAAGTTGCACCTCAATATCTCTGAAACCGCTGCTTCGGAAAAATTGAAACATGTCATCGGTGCCTTCATTATGACGTCATAAGTCCACAAGGACAACACTTATCCGATCCGTTATGAATGTTTTTTTTCTCAGCAACTGTTGGTCTGATGGACACAAAATTTTCACCATCGGAATGTCTCCTCCTGTAGAATATTTTAATGACAATCATGATGTCATAGATCATGTGCTGCAGGCGCCATCTTGGAAAAAACAAAAAACGTTGCACCTCCATGTCCTCAAAACCGTTGACTGTGCATAGTAAGTATTCTATGACTACCATGTAGTTATGATAAGTTACACAAGTTCGAGTTTCAGGGAATTTCGTTAATTTTTCAGAGTTTTGCCCTTTTTGAACTGAGATCTCTCGACATAAAACTGTGTATTTGTGAATTTGTCTCTTCCCCCTCATAAGGCCGATTTCAGAACGGTTTTAAAGGCCAATCGATAATGTGTTCACTACGGTCCATTTTTCAGGATAAATAACAAGAATCGAATAATGTTTTTCATAAAAGATTAATTACGTCTGTTTTGTTGGAAATGTGGACGGCCTCATCGTGGAGCAACTGAGCTAAATACAGCATAACAATTGTGCATTTTGTGAGGAATGCACCAAATGTGGCACACTAGTAGCCCAATATATTATGAACAGATTTGGATATTGGGCCATCTCAAAATTTTGATGGCAATGGAAAATGGCTGCCACAGCCATCAGTGGCTGAATTTGAGATGGCGCAATATCCAAATCTGTTGGATATCCAATATCCAAATCCAATATCCAATATCCAATATCCAAATATTGGGCCAAATCTGGCCCAATATCCAAACACGCAGAACAAAAGGAGTATTCATTTATGTCCGTGGGATGTCCAACAAAGAGAGAAGATGTAAGTACATCTGACACGAAGCCGAAACTTCAGACTTTGGCACCGCGACGAGGCTGAACTGTCAAGATGAAACATCCCAGAAGATAAAGAAAATAGGATCACATTTGTACATGTCGTGTTTTGAAACAACACTTTGTCTTGCTATGCAACATCATGTCGTCCAGTCTGCATATTCGTTGGTTTTCTTCCTTGAGTGCTTAAGCCACTTGGTGAGCACTCCACAATATTTGCAGTCACTAACAACGTTGTGGCTCGCTGATTATAATGTGTAATTGTTATGTTACACCATGATTCCCCTTTTTGTGTGATCTTTCATTACACGACCCGTCACTCGGCAGAGATAAAGCGAGAAGGGCACCCGGTGGAACGCATACTTCCGCCACGCAATGCCTGATCCAGTCGAACATATTCGGCCCAATAATTTTTTGAAACGTCATGTGATACATCGTTTTTGACACCATCTCCCAATGGTGAAGAATCACTTTAAAATGAAAAAAATTCTCGTATCCAGATCTGGATTCGGATCTTCACCAAAACCGAATCAATTCGTTCATCAAACACACCTTACGTGTCCACCAAGTTTCGTCCGAATCCGTGCACAACTTTTTGAGATATCGTACTGTGTATCGTTTTTGGCCCTATCTCTAAATAGTGAGTAATCACATGAAAAATTCGAGTCGTCGGATCCGGATGCGAATCTTCACCAAAATCTGATCATTTTGTCCTTGTCACACACCCAACCTGTCCACAAAATTTCATCCGAATCCGTCCACATCTTTTTGAGATATCCTGTACACAAACAGACAGACAGACAGACAAATGAAAAATCATGCTTAGCACGACACTTGGCAAATTCGTTGATCTTTCCGTGTGGTGGTCCAAGCTGTAACGTCATGGAATGTGTGGTGTTTATTTGTTCGTTTTCACCTTTTTTGACGTAACGTCGTGACGTCAAGTGCGATTATGACGTGATTTGATCCCAGACTATTTCAGCAAGATTGGCTATCACATGTTAAAATTTGAGAACTATTGCTTCAGTAGTTTCGGCTGCACATGAGCGTAAATTTTTTTTTTTTAATGACGTCAATAGGCAAAACTTTGACGTCATACTGTGAAGAATTGAAGGACGTGACGCGTGATCACATGTCGCGCGGCTCACGCACGGGATAGATAAAGCCGAGATTCGGCGCGGTCGGTGGGATTGTCCCTGGGGCATTGTCATTTACGGCGGCGGTCCACTTGGTGCTCGTTGAATGGTAAGAATTGAGAGTATACCGGACTCTGTGCTAATTGCTGATTTATTTTGCGGTGATCTACTGCACATGTATACATTGCTACATATGTACTCCTTGCTGCAACTGTATCCCCTGATGTGCCCGTAGAAGCGGCTTCAATCAAGTGGAATAAAGCCTACACTCTGAAGGTTCTTCCCTCGCTTTCATTTCAATTTATTCCACTTGATCCCTTCGGCTCCCTCAACCGACGATGGACAAGATCTACAAACCGGAGAGGTTCGACGCAGACCCAAACGCGACTGACTCGGAAATGAAAAGGTCGCATTGGTTCCGTTCCTTCTCACACTATCTGACCATCATCGAAGAGGGAGCCGACAAATTGGCCGCCCTTGTGAATCATGTCTCGCCCAGTGTATTCAGGCTCTTTTCGGAGTGTGACACCTACGATGCAGCGATCGACGTGCTGCAGGCGCTCTACGTGAAGCGCAAGAACGAGGTGTACATACGACATCTTCTCAACATATGCAGGCAAGCAGCCGGGGAGACAATCGATCAGTTCCTGCAAGCTCTGAGGCAGTTGGGCAAAGACTGCAGTTTCCGGGCCGTAACCGCCGAGGAACATCGAGATGAAGCGACCAGAGAGGCATTCATCCAAGGGCTCAGGTCAGCCCCCATACGGCAACGCTTACTGGAGAAAGCGCAACCCACTCTTGAAAAGGTAGCCGACCAGGCTCGAGCAATGGATATGGCACAGCAGCAATCTGAGTCATATGGGACACCGATGCTGCTAATGAACGCTGCTACGGCGGAAACTCAAGGAACCCCCCGGGGCACCTCCGACACTGAGGATGGAAATAAACCCGAGGAATCGGATACCCAGACCTCGTCAAACTCCTCAGCCACTACTTCGGTTGGTAAATGCTTCTTTTGTGGGTACAAAAGACACCTCCACAACAAATGCCCCGCCAGAGATGCCACATGCATGAATTGTGACAAGAAAGGGCATTATGCCAGGGTATGCAAATCTACTCTTAGAAAAAATAAACTCACTTCTGCAGCCCTCTACTCACAACAGAAACTAACTGCAGTTTCACCGGGGAATCTATCCAAGGCTATCATCAACGTATGAATTAACGGGCATATGGCTGAGGCTCTGATTGATACCAGTAGCTCTGAAAGTTTCGCCAACAGCTCGCTAGTGAAGAGCAGGAAATGGAAGATCCACCCGACAGACAATACGGTATGCATGGCCTCCACATCACTACAGTCCGGCGTACGAGGGTACTGCAATGTTGAATTGGACGTAAAAGGGTACACACATCAGGATGTAAGGGTACTGGTGCTTCGTGATTTATGCGCACATGTAATTCTGGGTCATAATTTCCTCAAGCAGCACACGAGCGTCGAAATACCCTTTGGAGGAAGCAAACCTCGTCTAATTCTAAATGCTCTGACCACCGCAGAGGTATCGTCCCCCAAGCTGTTTGCTAACTTGTCGCCGGACTGTAAACCGATAGCGATCAAATCACGACGATATACCACTGCCGATATGAACTTCATCACTTCTGAGACCAAGCGATTACTGGAAGAAGGAATTATAGAACCGAGCGATTCACCATGGCGCGCGCAGGTGTTGGTGACCAGCAGCCAGAACCATAAGAAACGAATGGTTGTCGATCACTCTCAAACGGTCAATCGCTTCACCCAACTCGATGCCTACCCCTTGCCGCGCATAGACGAGATGGTCGAACGCGTGACCAATTATAAAATATTCAGCACCATCGATTTGCGAAGCGCCTATCATCAAATTCCCATCCGAGAGGAAGACAAACCTTACACCGCGTTCCAGGCAGGTAGACGCCTCTACCAATTCAGGAGGATTCCGTTTGGTGTCACCAATGGAGTAGCTTGCTTCCAACGAGTTATGGACGACATCATCTTAGATGAAAACCTCAAAGACACTTTTGTTTACGTGGACAATGTCACGGTGTGCGGTAAGGATCGGGGGGAACATGATATGAATCTGGACAGATTCTTGAGCATTGCTAGAAAATATAATCTGACTCTCAACTACGAGAAATGTGTATTCTCGGAAAGGTCAATTGACCTTCTCGGCTACACGATAGCCGACGGCACGATTAAGCCTGATCCTGAACGATTGCGCCCACTCCGTGAGCTACCCCCACCTCAGGACCTGCAGACAATGCGTCGGGTGATCGGGATGTTCGCTTACTACGCGAGATGGATCCCCCAATACTCCGAGAAAATACATCCCCTAGTGCATTGCAAAAACTTCCCACCAGATGCCGCTGTTGTAAAAGCTTTCCACAGCCTCAAAAATGATATCAGTAATTCCGTGGTACTATCGATCGACAGCTCGGTGCCATTCGTGGTGGAAATGGACGCTTCCGATCACGCGATCGCCGCGACGCTCAATCAGTCCGGACGACCCGTCGCGTTCTTCTCGAGAACTCTCTCTGGAAGCGAGCAGAGACACTCAGCAATAGAGAAGGAAGCGTACGCCATCGTCGAAGCGCTGCGTAAATGGAGACATTACTTACTGGGAAACCACTTCACACTCGTCATGGACCAGCGATCCGTTGCATTCATGTTTGATGGGAGAAATAACGGGAAAATTAAGAATGAGAAAATTATGAGATGGCGGATAGACCTAGCTTGCTATAGTTACGACATTGTTTACCGGCCCGGGAGGGAAAACCCTGCTGCAGATACCTTCTCTCGGGTCTACTGTTCGGCGACAATCAGTCGGGCTTTGCAAGACCTCCATGAGTCTCTGTGCCACCCAGGAGTAACCAGAATGGCACATTTCGTGCGCAGACAGAACCTGCCCTATTCTATCGAAGATATTAAACAAATGAATGCTTCATGCCCTGTTTGTGCTGAACTAAAACCCAGATTCTATGGTGCGGCATCTGGCAGATTGATCAAGGCCACTTCTCCCTTCGAGAGACTAAATATCGACTTCAAAGGGCCCCTGCCGACCGAGACAGACAACAGATACATATTCACTGTTGTTGATGAATATTCAAGGTTCCCTTTCGCATTTCCGTGCTCGGATATGACCTCGGACACTGTCGTGAAATGTCTCTCTGACCTCTTCGCTATGTTTGGGAAACCTTCGTACATACATTCAGACAGAGGGCCGTGTTTCATGTCGGCCGGGCTAAAACGGTTCCTATTTGAGCACGGCATAGCAACTAGTCGAACGGCGGGTTACAACCCACAGGGTAATGGGCAGGTGGAACGATATCATGGAATCATTTGGAAAGCCGTAACTCTGGCGCTGAAATCGAGAGGACTGGGGCCCGAGCGGTGGGAGGCTACCCTTCTCGACGCTCTGAATTCCATACGCTCTTTGCTCTGTACGTCCACCAATGCAACTCCTCACGAACGAATGTTTACTCACCAGCGACGTTATGTTGACGGCCAAACGGCGCCCAACTGGCTAATCTATCCCGGAACAGTGTTCATGAAACGCCCGGTACGACAAAGCAATTATGAACCCATGGTGGAAGAGGTCGAACTCATCGATGCTAATCCAGAGTATGCTCATGTCAGGCTCCCGGATGGCAGGGAGACCACTGTGTCGGTTCGCCATTTGGCTCCCTCAGGTACTCCTCCCGCAGGTACACCACTATCTGGCACTCCTCCCTCTGACATTCCCTCCCCAGGTGTTTCCCCCCCCCCCCAGGAACTCCACCCGGGAATGGTGGCGACGGAGCTGCCGTGTTCCACCCGAGAGCGATCGAGGAGTCATCCCCGGAATGAGTCGAGGCTCACCAAGAGGATCGGAAGCCTCCCTCAAGTGAAACCGCCATTTACTCCCGGAGAGGTCGACGGATAAAACCCCCTCGCCGACTCGATCTGTAAAGGGGATTATCGGCATCCTCGATGCTTATGCTCCTATATGCTCATTATATGATATATCGATGCTCATTACCATGCTCCTACAACTCAAAATAATCCTCACTGCTTGGCATGTATGCTTCTGTAGTTCAAATAGTTCGCGTTGCTTGAAATGTATACTCCTATAGCGCTGAAGTAATCATGGTGCGTTAGTTGGGCCTCCAGTTACATTTTAAAGACGGGGAGAATGTGAAGAATTGAAGGACGTGACGCGTGATCACATGTCGCGCGGCTCACGCACGGGATAGATAAAGCCAAGATTCCGCGCGGTCGGGGGGATTGTCCCTGGGGCATTGTCATTTACGGCGGCGGTCCACTTGGTGCTCGTTGAATGGTAGGAATTGAGAGTATACCGGACTCCGTGCTAATTGCTGATTTATTTTGCGGTGATCTACTGCACATGTATACATTGCTACATTTGTACTCCTTGCTGCACCTGTATCCCCTGATGTGCCCGTATAAGCGGCTTCAATCAAGTGGAATAAAGCCTACACTCTGAAGGTTCTTCCCTCGCTTTCATTTCACATACGCTTGCGAAAACTATGCGTAATTTGTAATAAGATGCATTGAGTAATCATTTAGATATTTGAATGAAGTTTAATTTGGCGTCAACCGGAAGTCGCTAAACCGGAAGTCGCTACGACTTATGTCCGCTCACTGAGTTATGTCCGAAAATGTGTTTTCACGTTGTGTGACGTCACATCGTGACGTTTACTCCGATCAAGACGGGGTTTGGACGCGGACCGTCTCAGGTGGATTGCCTATCAGGTGTAAAAAAATTAAGAACGACTGGTCCAGCTGTTTGGGCTGTAGACGACCGGAAAAACAAACAAACAAACAAACCAACAAACATGACAAAATCGAAGATTTCGCCAAGTAACAAACAAGCCGGTTGGCGGCGATGGGTCACCGAGCATGGAAACCATAAGATAAAGAACAAAATGAATATCACATAGCTCGAACACGAGGTCGTCATCGTGTCCCACGGAGCTCGCCGTGATCGTATAGTGGTTAGTACTCTGCGTTGTGGCCGCAGGAACCTCAGTTCGAATCCGAGTCACGGCATTGTGGACTCCATGACACCACAGAGGGTTCATTTTAATTTTCCAAAAATAACAACAACCTCCACCACCATTGGTAATATTTTTCTACATCAAACCGACTTTCCCTTCGTTTTCGGTCCGTGAATCCCTCTCCAAACACGGTAAACAATGTTTGATGATGTGACGTATCGTCAGGTTACGGAGTGAAATAACACAACATCTCCCAACATCAGTCGGACACGTCGTTTATTCCCCGACTCGTCGTTTTCCCACTCTGAGGGTTCATCTTGTTTGTAAATTATTTGCTGTTTTGCAATGAAACCTGCGGTGTGTTCCGTTCGCAAGCGGCTTGCTATCGCTTGCCAAGCGGCTATCTCGCTTCAAAGCGCTCAAGCAAGCTCTCGAATGGAACGGAGTGCTCGGCACCGCTTAACAACATGGCTGTCTCCATGGTAACAATGCTGTCGTGGTGCTCAAACAAATGCTGCCGAGGTCGTCGTTTTTAGCTTTACTTGCGACCGTCACGTGACAATTTCCCGAAACTAATTTATTGTGTTCCGGTGGAGAAGAGTTCGAGGAAGAGGGAAAGGAGAAATGAATGGGGAGTCAGAGGAAGGAAGGATCCCCCTGCCAAGCTTATCCATTCCATGGATCCCACCACTGTGCACGGTGCGGGCTTGAGAAATGGTGAGACCGTCGGTGCCGTAAGTTGTCATTTCGTCCGGCGCGGCTCTGGTAACTCCCGCTCGGTTCGCCGGACCCGAGTCGGTACACGCGACTCGGTTCAGACAGAGCTGGCCGAGGGTGTGGTTTCTCCAGTAGTTGGACGGCATGAGTACTGAGGTAAATTGGAATTAGACAAGTGGACCCTTCCTCACGCCGTCGAAATATTGGCGACCGCGATCCGCTAAGGGACCCGTGACCTTTGGAGTTATCCGGGGGTTACGACCTTTCAATTCCGGTGTTTGGTGTGAGACGACCCGACTGCTCCGTCTGGCGGTCGTCCTCGCCACCGAACCCCGGCCTCCAACAATATTGCTTCATTAAGGGAGATGGTCGTCATATGCCTGCGAGTTTGGAGAGCTGGCAGACTTCATGATCCAGGACCAGCTCATCGAGAAAACAAACTCATCTCGCATTGGAGAACGCTTACTGCTTGTAATGGAACTGACGTTACACAAAGCTATAACCATGGCTTGACAGACTGAGTCGGCAATGGTGGAGGCGAAGATCATAGGCCAAGACACTGCTGGCGACATACAGTCCATACTCCCTGTTCAGACACAGCATTCGCAGAGCATCAAGAGACCATTCAGATTCACTGTGAGAGGTACTTCAGATGAGCGATCTCAACCGGCTCAAAGGAAAACTTGTTATCGATGTGGATCTGTGAATCCCACAGCCAACTACTATGGATGCCCAGCAAAGGATGCCCAGTGCAACAGCTGCAAAAAGAGAGGACACTTTGCTAAAGTATGCCGGGGCTCCAAACGGGTTCACAAAGTGACTGTCGGTGAAGTGAATGTGTTGAGTGTACACAATAGGGCTCGAAATGCTGATAAGATAATGTGCACTTCACAAGTTACTGCTGCCGGGGGAGAGCCGATGGACATTGAACCTATGTTAGATACAGGCTCGGCAGTGTCAATACTTCCCGAATCCGTCTACCTGCAATGTTTCAATAATGCGTCACTGACTGAGCCAAAACTACACCTGGTTATCTACCTGAGAAATCCGATTCCTGTCTGTGGTTACCTGGATGCCGATGTGACTTTCGAGGTTTACTGTGCCCCACTGAATTTTATATAGTGCGGAGCGGCACTGCCATTCTGGGTAGAGACCTGGTTGCTGCACTTGACATGCAACTACTGAATGGTCGCATCACTTCTCCCACTCAAAGTACTGCAAATCAAACCCCAGTCGCAAATGTTACAGGTGACAGCATGGAGAGCACCCTGGGTGGATGTAATTGAGCCAATCGAATCATCAGAGTGGGTTTCACCAATTGTCGTGACAATGAAGAAAAATGGAGGGATTTGTCTGTGCGTGGATTTAAGAGAACCAAATAAAACGGTGGTGATTGATGGACATCCTCTTCCGCATATGGAGGAAATGTTTGCGGAGCTGCGAGGCGGCACACTTTTCTCCACATTGGATCAGCAAAGTCCGTACCACCAGGTCGTGCTGCATGAGAACAGCAGGGACCTCACTGCCTTCATGACACATGAGGGACTGTTTCGCTTCAAACGATTCCCTCATGGGCTTGCTTCAGCACCAAGCTGTTTTCAGAGGATGATGTCTGTCATTTAAAAAAAAAACCAGTCTGGAGCTCGGTATTACCGTGACGATGTAATCGTTTTTGGAGGGACTCCCGAAGCACATGACAAACACCTCAGAGCGGTGCTACAGTGCATCGATGCAGTTGGACAGACACTGAACCTTTCAAAATGCCACTTCAGACAGACAGAGCTGTCATTTTTAGGACATGTAGGACACACAGGACTGAAACCTGACCTTGCTCATGTTGAAGTATCACAAGCACCCCACCGAAAGACCTGCAGAGCTTGCGCTCTTTTGTCGGGCTCACATCATGGTATATGAAGTTCATCCCTAACTATGCATCGGTCGTTGAACCCTTGAGAGAATTACTGCGAGGACCATCCGCCTTCTTATAGTCAGTCACAGCACAGCAAAGTTTCAATTCAATTAAAGAACTGATTGTCAGTAGTCCAGCTCTCACTCTCTTTGATCCAAAGCCACACACTACAGTGACAACTGACGCCTCCGATTATGGCCTTGGAGTGGTCCTGACGCAAATTGATGCTGATGAAACGGTGAAAACTATCGAATCTGCATCCTGAACGCTGACTGAATCGGAAAAACAATATTCCCCCGGAAGCGGGGCAAGAGGAAGCACTTGGATGCGTGTGGGTGACCGAAGTGGAGGACTTATCTCTGGGGTCGACATTTCACTTTACGCACTGACCACAGTCCTCTCACTACACTGCTTTCTACGAAAGGATTGGGAAGAGCTTTTTTTTTTTCTTTTTTTTTTTGTATACCTTGGTCGAGGCTCGTATGAGAGCTAACACACAACTCACAGCTAGGAGGCATGAGACAAGAGGGGCGGGAGTGGAAGGGACAAAACAGTGGGGAACAGACACATTAGGTGAACTGTGGAAGGGAGAGGGATGGGGATGGGACGGGGAACATGGCGAAGAGAAGATGGACATTACAGGGACTTTCAGGAAGGAAAGCAGGGGAATTGAAGGAAGTGGGCTTGGGCGGATTATCGGGGGTAGAAAAGATCGAGGATTTGGATGGGGGAAGATAAGAGGTGGTGGTGAACAGCTGTTTTGAAAGCCTGGAGGGAAGAATGGGAAAGAATAGAGTGAGGAAGTTTATTCCAAAGGCGGGAAAAAAGAGGAATGAAAGAGTGAAGATGAGCAGTGATTCGTGAATTTGGTAGTTTTACCAGAAGGGGGTTGTTGGCGGACCTTGAGCGCCCTGTGGAAATGTGGTGGGGACAAATCGCTGAGAGAGCAGGGGGGGGCAAGGCTGGAGAGGAGTCGGTAGAAGACAGAAAGACCACCGACCAACCTGCGGTGATTGAGTGAGAGGCCCAAAGACTCAGCTTCATTGCGGGAGATGCCGATGATCTTAAATGCCCTGGTTTTCGACAGCGTGAAGCCGAGAAAGGTGGGAGGCAGGAGCACCAGCCCAGAGGGGAGAGCAGTACTCCATCAGGCTATGGACAAAAGCTTTGTAAGTGGTCAGGAGCTCAAGAGGGCCGAGGAAGGACTGAGCACGACGGAGGATTCCCAGTCGGTGACTGGCTTTTGAGGCGAGGTTGGAAATGTGACTTTCCCAGGAAAGGTCATGGCAGATAGTGAGACCCAGAAGCTTGAAAGAAAAGACTTCTTCCAGAGGATTGTTGAGAAAGTGGATGGGGGGGTTTTGTAAACGGTCCTTTCGAAGAGACATAGTGAGAGTGTGAGACTTGTCTGGATTGAAAGACATGTTCCACGTGTTGGACCAGTTTGTGATTTTATCCAGATCTGCAGTGAGCGAAGAAGCTGCTGCTTGCCGGTCTGAGGGATGACAGATGGTACGGCAGAGGGTGGAGTCGTCGGCAAAGAGAAATAGAGGATTTTCCAGAGAGTCCGAGAGATCATTGATGAAAACCAGAAAAAGAACAGGGCCCAGAACGCTACCTTGAGGAACTCCAGCCTGCACAGGAAGAGGGGATGAAAGAACTCCATTTAGGGCCACACGTTGACTGCGACAGGAGAGGAAGTCTGCGAGCCATGAGTGGAGATGGCCTTGAATACCATGGGAAGAGAGTTTGGTGAGTAGGGCAGGGTGCCAGTCTGTGTCAAAAGCACATGATATGTCCAGGGATACGGCTCGGATTTCCTGTCTGGCATTGAGGACCTCCATCCATTGATGGGAGAGCAGTAGCAGCATATCCAGGGTAGAGTGACCTGGTCTGAAACCAAATTGATGATTGGAAATCAAGCCATTGGAGAAGAGGAAGGATTTCATGTCTGAAGCGATGATGGATTCCATCACCTTGCTGATGATTGGGAGAAGGCTGATTGGTCTGTAGTTACAGGGATCTGTTTTTGCACCTTTTTTATGCAGGACAGTAATGTTAGCAGATTTCCAAGCAGATGGCAGATGACCTTGGGCAAATGAGAGGGTGAATAGAACAGAGCTGGAATGTGTGTGGACGGATGGTCCGCACGGCTTCTGTCATTTAATTATGACATTCAGTACAAGCCTGGCTCTGAAAATGATAGAGCTGATTGCTTGTCTCTCCTTCCACTGCCTACTTCAGAGACAAGTCTGGAGGACGATGTTGAGGTTGTCGTGCTCACATCGACCCTCACTGCGATGACAGCTGAAGAATTCAAAACTGCCTGTAATTCCTGCCCCATTCAAACAAAATTGCGTGAATTGCTTACAAAGCGCTGGCCAAAAACGTCAAAATGCCAGGATCCTGATCTCCTTCCTTACTTCAGATTGCAAACTGAACTGTCACGACAAGAGGACTGCGTGATGAGAGGTACTCACCTCCTTCTTGTCCCGGAGGCGATACAACCGCATTTTATGAAATTAGCACATGATATTCACCAGGGCTAGTGAGGACAAAAGCAGCGGTTAAGAGATCTGCATTGGTGGCCGGAAATGGATGCGCACATCAAGTCTGCAATCAAGACTTGCATTACATACCAGCAGCACTACAACACAGCTGTGACACACACATCACCACTACAGCCGGTTCCTTATCCCGATGGCGCTTGGGAGAAATTGGCAATCAACATAGTGAGGCCTTTCAACTGCTCCACTGGATTGTAGTTTCGCTTTCACTCTCATTGATTACTTTAGCAAATGGCCAGAAATTGCCTCCACCTTTTATGTCACTTCCGCTACAGTGGTCAAGTTCCTGTCAACTGTCTTTAGCAGAGAAGGTAACCCGCAAGAGTTGGCATCTGACAATGGTTCACAATTCACATCTCAGGAATTTGAAACCTTTCTGAAAGACAGAGACATTACCCACAGGAAGGCAGCAGTGTACGACCCGCAAGTGAATGGGGGGAAATTGAGCGATTCAATAGAAGCTTAAAGGAAAGCTTGCTCACTGCTAACATTGAGGAGGAAAGACTACAAAACATTTACAACGGACTTTCTTCAAACATTCCGGGCAACTTGACTTGCCACAACACAGCGATCACCTGCTGAAGTGCTTCACAGGAGAGAGATGCACACCAAGCTACATGTATCTGGTTTGCAGATGCCGAAGCCAAACACACCATCACACAAAGACGCGGCGCCCACAGTGCAAGAGAAGCAGAACAAACAAAAGGTGTACACCGACATACGCCGTGGAGCAAAGGATGTGAACTTTGAATGTGGATCCTTCATCCGAGTGAGGAAACCGGCAACCTCCATGAAGGACAATCCAAATTTTCAGCGTCTCCCCAAGTTATGGAGCAAAGAGGATCTCACACGTACAAACTGTCCGATGGACGGATCTGGAATGCGTCTCATTTAGCATCTGCCTGTCAAAGAAATGCAAGAGATGATGCTGAGCCACCACTACTTCCACTACTTCCTGACATCACCGCACCACCAGCACCATACACATCAGAACCTGTGCCGGTCGGCCGGGATGCCAGAATTCCCAGACCCCCAGTCTGGACTCCAGATGATGTGATGATGTAATGTGAAGTCCTTTGAGAATAAGAAAAGGAAGCGAATTTAAACTGTTGCCATGTTTATTACTTCCTGTTTCATGGCTAATCCATGCTGTGGCAATTACTACATTTCAACTTCTGGTTCATTGATATTATTGTTGTCCGCTGAGATCCAGTATGCACGTGGTCAAAGAAAGGGGGACACTCGGTTGAATAAAACCGTTGGAGGACATTGAATTCCTCATTCTTGGAGCATTTTATGACAGTCACGTGGTTTGGCAGCCATTTTTTTTTTTGGTCTTCCATTTGACTTGATATCGTGTTTTTAGGTCCTCGTGGAGGATCTCGAAATCTTACTCATGTTGTTGTTCTTGTGGACTTTTTTGTTTCACAGCCTACAGTTTTCATCGAAACTTCCTGAAACTTGGCATATATATGTAAAAATACTCTGCGCAGACAGTAACCATCTCCGATTTTGAAAATTCCTCCGAGAAAAAAAGTTATGACGTCAAAATATCTTCGCTAATGGAAATCGCCTAAAAAATTATCTCCGAAACTCGGCGAGCTTTTTGAATTCTGTTTGCGGGAATCAAACAGGGTATCAGCAGAGATGAATTACCGCACATATGATACATCACTATGACGTCATATCAATTTTTATGACGTCATTCCTATTTTTTGACATTTTTTTGTTTCACAACCCATAGTTTTCATCGGATCTTCGTGAAACTTGCCATGTATATGCAGAAAGCCCACGCGCAGGCAGTAACCATCTCCGATTTTGGAAATTCTTCCGAGAAAAAAAGTTGACGTCATAATATCGCCGCTAATGGAAATCGCCTATAGCCCAATACCATTATCTCCGAAACTAGGCAAGCTGTTTGAATTTTGTTTGCGGGAATCAAGCCGGGCATTAGCACAGATAATTTATCGCAAGCCTGATACGTCACAATGACGTCATATTCGTTTTTATGACGTCATCATTAAGAGGACGAGGATCTTAGCTCATTTGAGCTTGTTTTAATTATAAATTTGTCACCAGAAGAGTTGACTCACACCAGGTGGTTCCGAAGACTGCGTGCGGTAAGTATTCCATGAACACCATCTTGTTGAAAGGTGAAGTTCATACACTTATTGTTGCTTATACTTTTCATCCAAATTCTTAACATGTTGTTAAGCGGTGCCGAGCACTCCGTTCCGTTAGAGAGCTTGCTTGAGCGCTTTGAAGCAAGACAGCCGCTTGGCAAGCGATAGCAAGCGGCTTGCTAACGGAACACATCCCAGGTTTTATTGCAAAACAGCAAATACTTAATTCAGCAAATTATTCACACGCAAGTTGGACCCTCAGAGTGGGGAAACGTCAAGTAGTGGAATAAACGACCTGTCAGTCTGATGTTGGGAGATGTTATTTCACTCCGTCACTTTGACGATACGTCACACAGCATCATTTATTATTCACCTTTTTTGGAGAGGGATTCACTATTCACGGACCGAAAACGAAGGTAAAGTCGGTTTAACGTTGGAGAAAAATATTACAAATGTTGGTGGAGGTTCTTGTTATGATTGTAAATTAAAATGAACCCGCTGCCGAGTCATGGAGTCCGCAATGCCGTGACTCGGATTCGAACCGAGGTTGCTGCGGCCACAACGCAGAGTACTAACCACTATACGATCACGGCGAGCTACGTGGGACACGATGATGTATCCTTTTGTTCTGTTTTTGATTGTATTAATTT
>NC_140967.1:33573112-33635612 GCF_056783735.1 Eptatretus burgeri
GCAGGAGTACAAGGAGTGGTGGCAGAAGGCAAAAAGAGAGGTGGCAAAAGCCAAGGAAAAGGTATATGACGAGCTGTATGAGAAGTTGAATACAAAAGAAAGGGAAAAGGATTTATACTGATTGGCAAGACAGAGGGACTGAGCTGGGAAGGATGTGCTGCAGGTTTGGGTGATAAAAGACGCAAATGGGAATGTGCTGACGAGCGAGGAGAGTGTGTTGAGAAGGTGGATGGAGTACTTTGAGGAGCTGATGAATGAAGAAAATGAGAGAGAGAAGGTTGGAAGAGGTGGAGATAGTGAATCAGGAAGTGGGGTGGATCAGTAAGGATGAAGTGAGGACTGCTATGAAGAGGATGAAAAGTGGAAAGGCGGTTGGCCCAGATGGTATACCAGTGGAGGCATGGAAGTGCTTAGGAGAGATGGCAGTGGGGTTGTTCACCAGAATGTTTGATAAAGTCTTGGAAAGTGAGAGGATGCCGGAGGAGTGGAGATTAAGTGTACTGGTTCCGATTTTCAAGAATAAGGGTGATGTGCAGAGCTGTGGAAATTACAGAGGGATAAAGTTGTTAAGCCACACCATGAAGGTGTGGGAAAGAGTAGTGGAAGCTGGGTTGAGAGGAGGGGTGATGATCTGTGAGCAGCAATATGGGTTTATGCCAGGAAAGAGCACCACTGATGCAATGTTCGCTTTGAGAATGTTGATGGAGAAGTATAGGGAAGGCCAGAAGGAGTTACATTGTGTGTTTGTGGATTTAGAGAAAGATTATGATAGGGTGCCAAGAGAGGAGTTGTGGCATTGTATGAGGAAGTTGGGAGTGGTGGAGAAGTATGTGAGGATCGTGCAGGATATGTATGAGGACAGTGTGACAGCGGTGAGGTGTGAGGTAGGAATGACGGACCGGTTTAAGGTAAAAGTGGGATTGCACCAAGGATCGACTCTGAGCCCTTTCCTGTTTGCAATGGTGATGGACAGGTTGACGGACGAGATCAGACTGGAGTCTCCATAGACTATGATGTTCGCGGATGATCATGATCTGTAGGGAGAGTAGGGAGCAGGCTAAGGCGAGCCTCGAGAGGTGGAGGTACGCACTGGAGAGAAGGGGAATGATAGTCAGTAGGAGTAAGACGGAGTACATGTGCGTAAATGAGAGGGAGGGTGGTGGTATGGTGCGGTTGCAAGGAGTTGAGGTGGGGAAGGTCGATTGGTTTAAATACTTGGGATCAACTGTCCAAAGTAACGGAGAGTGTGGGAGAGAAGTGAAAAAGAGAGTGCAGGCAGGATGGAGTGGTTGGAGAAGAGTTGCAGGAGTGATTTCTGACAGAAGGGTAGCTGCAAGAGTGAAGGGGAAAGTATATAAGACGGTAGTGAGACCAGCTATGTAGTATGGCTTGGAGGCGGTGGCACTAACAAAAAGGCAGGAAGCAGAGCTGGAAGTGGCAGAGTTAAAGATGCTGCGATTCTCGTTGGGAGTGACGAGGATGGATAGGATAAGAAATGAGTATATTCGAGGGACAGCGCAGGTAGGATGGTTTGGAGACAAAGTGAGAGAGGCGAGATTGAGATGGTTTGGACATGTGCACAGGAGGGAAGCGGAGTATATCGGGAGAAGGATGTTGAAGATGGAGCCGCCAGGCAGGAGGAGAAGAGGAAGGCCAAAGAAGAGGTTCATGGATACGGTGAGGGCGGACATTCGGGTGGTTGGAGTGTCAATGGAAGATGTGGAGGAGAGAGCGAAATGGAGACTGTTGATCCGCTGTGGCGACCCCTAACTGGAGCTCGCCGAAAGAAGATATGTATGTATGTATGTATGTATGTGTATATGTATATGTATATGTATATATATATGTATATATATATATATATATATATATATATATATATATATATATATATATATATATATTTCGGGGCATATTATGTGATACTGGTCGTCCGTCCGTCTGTCTGTCTGTCCGTTCCTGTCCGCACTCTAACTCCCAAAGTTTTCAACTTTCACGTTTCATATTTGGTACAGAGATACAGACTGTGGAGACGGTGTGTCGCGACATACGTTCGTCATCTAAGTGGTTGCCATGGCAACCAGGATGCTGTTTTCCATGTAATAGCACAATTCTGTATATACCTTCTTGTTCAGGCGTATATTGTGCTCACTTGCGCTCTTGTTACTAATTGCAATATACAAATACATATATTGCTTAAAAATTATTTGGATCAGACCACTGCAATGCTTTATAAAAAATATTAATTATTGGACTCGTCTTTTAAAAACGATAAATGTATAAACAGGCGAGCATTGGGTGGCTTTGACACCGACTCTCTGGTTAGATCCTCGTGGAGGATCTCTAAGTCTTACGTTGTTCTTCTTCTTGTGGACTGTTTTGTTTCACAGCCCTATAGTTTTCATCGAAACTTCCTGAAACTTGGCGTATATATATATATATATATATATATATATATATATATATATATATATATATATATATATATATATATATATATATATATATATATATATATATATATATATATATATATATATATATATATATATATATATATATATACTCTGCGTAGACAGTAACCATCTCCGATTTTGAAAATTCCTCCTCGAAAAAAAGTTATGACGTCAAACTATCTCCGCTAATGGAAATTGCCTAAAAAATTATCTCAAACTACGCAAACTTTTTGAATTCTGTTTGCGGGAATCGAACAGGGCATTAGCAGAGATGAACTAGAGGGGGAGCACTCGGTAGAGTGCAAAACCTCCGCCGCCAATACTGCTGGGTCACTTTAGTGAACCTTATATCCTATTCATTGTAGGTCAAAACAGATCAGACTCTACTAAACCACGATTGAATAAACTAAACGAGATCGACGCGCATGTTGAAATGCCCAAAAAATAAAATCAAAATTTTTTTGATAAAAAAGATGCAAAATTTCTAAGTTTTTTTTTTTTTTTTTGGTGGGGGTGGGGGGAGGTTGGAAATCACTTAAAACATGTAGAAATGCAAAAACAAAAATTCAAATATTTTTCAAAGTGGCCGCCATAGCGGCCATATTGGACTTTGGACCAAGTCCAAAATGTCATGGCATGATCTTTGGACCATACCTAATCCCCCCACCAAGTTCCGTCGAAATCCGTCCAGGAGTTTTTCCGTAATACTGTTCACAAACAAACAAACAAACTAACAGACAGGGGTGAAAACAGTAACCTCCGTCCATCTTCAATGGCGTAGGTTAATTACCGCACATATGATACATCACTATGACGTCATCAATTTTTATGACGTCATTCCTATTTTTTTGACATTTTTTTTGTTTCACAACCCAGAGTTTTCATCGGATCTTCTTGAAACTTGCCATGTATATGCAGAAAGCCCACGCGCAGGCAGTAACCATCTCCAATTTTGGAAATTCTTCCTAGAAAAAAAGTTGATGTCGTAATATCGCCGCTAATGGAAATCGCCTATGCCATTATCTCTGAAACTGGGCAAGCTGTTTGAATTTTGTTTGTGGGAATCAAGCCAGGCATTAACACAGATAATTTATCACAAACCTGAGACCTAACAATGACATCATTTTCGTTTTTATGACGTCATCATTAAGAGGAGGATCTTAGCTCATTTGAGCTTGTTGTGTCTTTAGTGGACTTCCAATTTTCTTCACACACTGAGGTAATTTATCATATTCACTGCACATGGACCGATGGACTCTCTGGAGTCATTGCTGTTGTTCATTGACGTCGCAGTCTCGGCACTTTAAATGGACGGACAACACCATTCAACTCGGATGAGCGAGAATCTCGCATCTCTCGCTGTGCAGACACGTCACTTCGCTGACAGGTTTAATCAAAATCAAAAGACGGCTTGGTTTCACCTCACAAACTTATTACATGTCTGTGAATCGCAATGACAATGCAAAATGAACTGAAGCACGTGAAAAAAAATGGATCTTTTATAACATGTTTGTGTGCTCTTTCCATGTACTATTATGTTTTTCTATTGCTTTGAGAAACATTACTTTATATTAGCAGGGACCTGTGGAACAGCGTTCTGCTGAAAAACCTCCCTTTATTTAGGTTGTGTATAGGCAAACAAGCGCTGCTTCGCATGCTCCCAGAAGTTTATGATTACTGCTAACAACCTGGCGTTAATTTTGGTTATCCTCCCACTTATTGCCAAAAAATAATGTGAAGAATTTGTTTTATGCTCCCAGAGATCAGACGAAGTGAGAATAAATGAGAAATTGCAAAATTAAAGTGTTGATGATGGTGAATGAAAATGACTATCAGGGGGAAAAAAAAACGTGTTGTTTTATAAATCTCATTACAACAAACGTTGTGAATTAGCATTCTCGGGGCATCACCTTTGTTTCCATTGGCATAATTTATTATTTGTGATGGCGAACAATCGTGATAATCAATTTTTTTTAAAAAAACGTTTATTTCAGTGGTCCATCGAGGGGGCTGGTAATTCAAATTTTTACGTGTAACATTACAGAGATCCATACAGTTATTGTAATGAACTACAAGAGGTTTTGTTTCGTGAGCCAAATTAGTCCATTTGAATTTAATTATTTTTTTGTTTTTAAAGCAGCATTTTCTTGGGATCTATTAATCCTACAAATTTCACTCTGCATCTGCCCCTGAGTTTATACGATGTCACTATAAACAGCATTGTGGGTTAGTCGGCCTGCAGCATGTTCAGTCCTTATCCAGAATTCACTCTGCTTGGCAAAGATGAACAGATCGAGTTGGTCTCCTACTCTCCTCGCTGCAACGAACAACTGTCTGTGTGTTAAAACATTTGTGGGAAGCAGAACTCCCTTCCGCCACAGGCTCTGACCTTGGCTTTTGTTGATAGTCATCGGAAAGACCGGCCTGACCGGAAACTATCATTGGAGGAATTGGAAAGGAAGATATCCGTATGAGATGGAGAAAGAAGAATTATAGTAATAAGGACAATAGACCCGGCACCCTCACCATCGAGCATCCGCGCTTCAAGAAGACGGTCATTGACTGGTTAAAAATCGAGATGTAACTTGGTTACAAATCAAGAGATCCAAATGTTCCAGTGGCCAATGCGAGGACTGATATTTCACAAGAGCATGATTGGAGTATTAACCTTCAGTGACATTTCATGCGGTGGCAGACCTGAAAGATTTATTGAGTGAAGAAACTCAGGTGGATAAAGGGCAGATAGGTTATGATCGGCCAAATAATCAACACTTTTGACGATGAAAGTGTCACCTGGCAGGCGGTCAGTGATCTTCCTGTTGAGAAGATCAACCATGTGATTCGTTGTGGTTAAAATCGCACGTGAAGCCAACCACTCAAAATTTTATTTGAGAGTTCTTCAAGCCCGGCATACACATGGTTACCCTTCACCCCTTGCCCAGTTGCAGCAACCAATCAACATAATGCTCGAGTCGTTTTTGACTTGCTTCACCCGCACCATCAAGTCAATTGAACACGTTCATATTTGTTTCTTAAAGTTCGCGTCATGCAATCTCGACCAATGGAACTTCAACGGTAAACGTCCTTGTTGGCCGTGAGAGAAGATATTTATTTGATTTCCCCAACCTCAAACTCTACCTCCTCGCCACACCCCAACCACAGCGAATTAGTTATGACTTCTTAATTCTCATTGAGTCATGAATAATATGCCTCTTTAATCCAGTAACTTTGCAGTCACGACAAAGGGATTGCAGTGTTAAGATTACCATTACTATTATTATTATTATGAAAATGATATCACTGTGTCAAGAAACTTGCACTAATTTGTTACTCCAGCAGTAAAAGCCCTTGTTGGCCATGGGAGAAGACCTTCATTTTGGTTGTGAAAAGGCAATTGAGTACTGCTGTAAGCTCTCCCAGGGGGGGGGGGAGAGGGGGGGGACCCAAACAGTGTAAAGGCAACAGGAATTCTGGAATGCTGCAACAATCGCTCAAGAAAAAAATTTAATAACCTGAAGCGGCCTGAAGATTAGGCCGAAGGCATGAAGCCTAAAGTCTATACGTACTGTCGTTGGTGATGCCTATCCTTTCCATATTTGATGATCATTTTAACAATCGCTTTGTTTGTATTTCACACTGAATGGAAAATGTAAAGGTAGGACATGGCGATTGTGAATATGAGAAGCTTGACGATGTGTTTGGTCTGAACTGCATGAAAATCAAAATGGTGGATGTATGTGGGTGCAGTCAGCCATCCTGTACCCTAATGATGTGCTTCACATCATTACTTAATCTGAGACAAAAAACTGCCGCTACTTTAATATATCGTTATGTTTGTGGGGTAGATAGAGGAACTTCATAGTAAAGGTAAGATTGTATAGTGTAGTATGGCCCCAGGGATGAGCAGGAGACATTTTAATGTAAATCAAGTCAGGAGACAGCTTAAAATTGTTACGTGTCACCACATTGGGGGGGGGGGGCGGTGCTGTGTTAATTGGGTAGGGGTTAAGGCTAATTTCTCCTGGTATGTGATTGCCCCCGTGACCTTTTCCTACATTTTTGCATTTACAAAGTCAGCTATAAAAATGAATGACACTTTAACAACAACCGGCAGTCCACTCCCCGAGCCTTGTGATTGGTCGGTGTGACGTGAGAGATGGGGACATGATCGAAGAGCAGACAGTGGGGTGAGGTATGCGGTGGAGATGGAAGGGTCTTGCTTGGTGGCTTCTTGACACGCCGAAGAAGGCTGCACGATTCTCGTGTTCGTGCTGTGTGAATTTTCCCATGTGCTGGAGCAAGACGCGAGCCATTACTGTTCTGTTCGGCTGAGTCATGAAGTTGTATGTTTATGATGAGGGAGAGAAGAAGCGCGCACCTCTCAGTCATTACTCGGCGTTATCCCGTTGTGTGATGGAGGAGGAAGGTGGGCCATCGTGAGCGGACCTGGTGTAAGAGAGGGGCAGGATCGGCATATTCGTTCCAGAGAAGAGACTGTGCGGCGGTTGGTGAGCCCTGGTGTTGAAGACCACCGTATTAATTACTTCACATACGTTTCCTGCGCAGAGAGCGGCTTGGTGCCATTTTGGGTGCAGTTTCCCATGCAGGACGACGTGGTTTGATCGCCAAGCTCATAAAAGATCATCTCTGGACACCCAGCTAAGTGCCAAAATAAAGGGAGGGATTTTCTTTTATTTCATCTTTCCCCTTGTCTGTATTTAAGTCCCTGTGGAGATGTCTCAAAATTAGCTTCAGTTTACCTCACATTTTTATCACGCTTTTAATCACGCTTTTATTCCCATTATAAATATTTGATTTATGTTCATTAAACCTTTATTTATTAAATTTGCTTGTGTCTGTCTATTCGTTGTGGGTTTGAGTATAAACCCTTGTGCCTCCGTCCTTGTAAACCCCTGTTGTACATGCTTTGCCGCCTTCCGTCCCACACGCACGACAATCTCCAAGGATCACGTGTTCACCTCCAAGGTAGAACTGTTCGGCTATCCGTCCAGGTCGGTGTTGACCGCCAGTCTACGACAATTGGGTCAGGGTAATTAACTTATCCCCCTGGACACAATACAGATCAAAGCTGATAGCCGTGAGCGGACCTGGTGTAAGAGAGGGGCAGGATCGGCATATTCGTTCCAGAGAAGAGACTGTGTGGCAGTTGTTGAGCCCTGGTGTTGAAGACCACCGTATGAATTACTTCACATACGTTTCCCGCGCAGAGAGCGGCTTGGTGCCATTTTGGGTGCAGTTCCATGCAGACATATGTATGTGCTCCTTCTGTGTCCATCACGCTTTATTTTAAAGTATACCTGAAACCATAGAATAACGAAGATGCAACCTTTGGGACCGCTGCAGTAAGTTACAAATCGTACTTCTTCTTTAATACTGGAATGACATGCTTTCAAAACAGGCATTTTAATGATTTAAATGGACATTCATATTTGTTCCAAGTAAATCAATTATCATCTTCCCAACCAAGTAAATTGATTATTGGCTACGCAACGGTACCATTTCAATTATCCCATGAAAGCAGCAGGAACCCTTTTGAATAAAGCATGATGGATGGACGCTGCTGCTCTTAGTAATAGATACACGCATTACGAAGGTATAAATTGTTTGACTTTTTTTTGACTTGCACCCAATAACCGCCAGGGTTGTTTATTGGAAGAAGGGTGAGGTGGTATTTTTTTTGTTCAGTTTCCTCCTGGGAGGGGGAGGGGTGCTTATTTGAGGGGGAGAATATTTATTGCAGGAAAACCAGGGATGTTACAATTAAAATATCGAGAGAAGACTTTTGTGTAATTTTCTTTGTGTGTTTGTTTTCGCAGGTTTACAGGGAAACGTAAAAAGTACGACATTCATAAGAAAAGTGGTGAAACAACTTTAATACCAGTTTGATATCTGCAAGCAGGGACAGTCAATGCTAGGTTCACCATGCCAGCCCCGGATGAGACCTCGAGGACAGATCCATGTGATTCCAACTTCCTGGAGGATATTGGCAATAAAATGACCATTCCTCGGCGTCTCCAGGTAGTTTCTGAACCAGAGAATGTGGCAGAGAGTAGAACAAAAATGCCAATGTTGCAGACTGGTGATTGTGATGGGCAACATCGACTGAATGCGAATCTGATGGAGGTTCCTGATCGGATTGTTTTAGCAGGTAAGTTGTTGCTTCTCGTATCGGCAAGTCGCTTAACTTACTTCGCACGGATGGTATGGACACTATTGGTTTAACACAACACAAATCCTCAAAAAAAAATCTACCAGGATAAAACTTATAAACCTATAAAGTACTGACTCGTACCAGTTATCTGTGGAGGATTTCATATCCAATTACATTCATTAAACTCTTGGACATCACTGAACTACAAAACAGACAGATGCAAAATTTCTCTTTTGTATTTTTTTATTATTATTCTTCCCCCTCCCTCCCCCCTCCCCTTCTTCTTATATTCTGACAGCCTAACTCAAAATAGGTTTAAACTCAAATCTGAATTTTATCATGAGAAGGTCCAAAACTACTCTTAATTTTTCAACTTCAAAGGATTCCATGAAAAGTAGGCATACCTGCTTAACTACGCAAAGGAATGTGAAGGGAAAAGAGGGTGAGATGGAACAACCCTGTCAATCAGCATGGTAGGGCAATGGTGACACAGTATGTGACTTTTGAAATTATGTATGAATGCTAAACAAGGCCTTTTGCACACGCGCTGTGTGCACGTTTACAGTGATCGGTTCTGCTCACTGGGCACTTTTAAGTAACAAAATTTTTTTGATCTTTTAAACATAATTTTCAGCATTTAGATGAAAGAGTGGAAATTTCAAGTTTGTTAACCATAATTTTTCTGTTCGTGAATGCAAATAAGACTCACAGAAATACTGTATAGGAAATACGAGACATATCCTTGCATGAGAGGTGTCGAGTTTGTACCATTTCCTGTTAATACAAGCGAGCAGAAGGGGTGAATATAACACATACACTTTTCCTTTTACCAATAGATGCAAAAATCTAGTATAATTACCTCCACCACTGAAGATGAATGGAAATTATGTTTTCACCCATCTTCTTTGTCTGTCTGTGAACAGGATATCTCAAAAGGTTGTGGACAGATTTGGACGAAAATTGGTGGAGAGGTTAGGTGTGTGACAAGGATGAAATGATTCAATTTTGGTGAAGATCCAGATCCGGATCCGGATACAATAATTTTTTAGACAGAATAGACAGAAAGGAGTGAAAACATAACCTCCTTCACCTTCAGTGGCAGAGGTAAAAATGTGAAAAGATGTTTGGATGGTGTGCCAAAAAGTATGCAAAGAAGATAGGGAGGATGGACACAATAAACTATTATGTGAAACCATCCTTACATCTTTCTTTGAATCATGGTTTGAAACCATGAAATGATACATTTATGATTACATTTGTGATATTACTTGGGAAGCATTCTGGTATCAAAATGAAATTGCACATGAATGGAGAAACGGCTTGAGATCTGCATTGAACATATATAAATTGAATTTGATAAAAGTTCATTTTGCTGTATTATTGTTCTTCGCTGAGGGTGGTTTTGGCTCTTGAGTGGGTTATTTTTGTTATTTATTTGTTTGTTATTTATTGTTATTTATTGCCCTCTGATTTTGGGTGAGATTAATATGGCTGTTCAGGGTGGGGATTTTGGTTTTTTCGTCTATACGTCGACATTTTGGATTGAATATTTCTACTCAACACAAATCACATTTCAGGATATTACAAATATCTTTGGTGAATATTGTAAGAGCTTGACCTCTCTTGTGTAGATGGAGCAAAATCCAGACCAAAAGGATTGTCTTGGGAGTCATTTTCTGCAGAAGGGGTTCTTAAAGAACAGCTGTTGTTGCGCACTCCACCCCGTGTGCTCACTTTGCAAGAACAACCTCTTGACTACATCAGTTTGGACCCGGCTCCCTTCCATAGCACGGCTTCCAAAAGTGAAGCTGCTGGCCGGGTAAGAAACCGAATGATATTTTCCTCTTTTATACCATATAGTGCATTATGATATAACAAAAATGACTTTCGTAGCATTTTTGTGCCAAAATTGATTTTTTTTTGCAGTTTTGTCAACTATAAGGGGTAAATTAACAGAAAAATTCGGGGTTGAATTTTTTCGTGAACTTTTAGGGTATTTTGGGGGGCCCTTTAGGGGGGTGACCTCCCAAATATTGCTCTGTCTATATCTTCGCTCCTAGACATGCTAGCTTCATAATCTTGGTGTCTAGGATAGGGTTTATGGGGGCTCTGAGTTCAATTATGATGGTTATTAGGTGATCTGAGGTCAAGGTCACCACAGGGTCATAAATGGCCTCAAAAGGTCAATCGGCCAAAATAATTGAACTATATTGGGTAATACCACTTTATATGGGTTTTTGTGGGTGAGGAATTCAATGGTGACATTCTTTTTTTTATTGGAGGTCATGATCAGGTTATAAATGTCATGGTCAAGGTCATTTGGGAAGGTAAAATATGCTGAAAACAAAATATGGCACATCTCGTGATATAACGTGCAATTATAAAACCTTAATTTTGGCAAAAACAATCCAGAGCAATTGCATACTATAATGTATCGTATTCTTGATCTCATGACCAAAACTATAAACCTGTAAATTTATAAAACCAAAAACCTGTACATTATACATCTTCATCCTCAATATCGTCATGCCTGACATTTTGACATTCGTGGTCATGGCATTTGCAAAGCGGCGTGCAGGGGAGGTTGTTTTTTGCACAAGAACAGTTGCGTGCACAGGCAGAGGATTTACAGCCGCATTTGATCAGCTCTAGAACTGCTTGCGGAGCAGGTAGTGCAAGACACCGTAGAGGGAAGATTGCACCATCCACGAGGACCCAACCGCTGTCTTCCAAACTAGGAAGTTGGGGATGTGTAATGACATAAGCTTTGTTCACCATGCATCCAAAGTTTGCCCGTTGAATATGAGGCAGCAGTGTAGTTCGGGTGGGGGGCAGCATCTCAGACTCCAAGTTTTTCAACCTGATGAGCTCCCAGCGAAGTTGGGGGAGCGTTTGTGGGCCATTGTCAGAGTACACTCGGCACACAAAGTGTTCCAGAGGCTGCATCTCCTCAGGGAGTGTTCCATCTATAAGTTCAGTCGATGAGAGAGGGTCATCTCCCAATCTCTGGAAGGCATCAATGACGGGATCAGTGGGGTCCAATTTAAAGTATTCTGTGATCAAACGCTTCTTTGTCACACCCACAAACTTACCACCCCAGTCAGCACCAGTGAAGTAGTGTACCCCGACGATACCTTGACACTTCTGACGGCCGATGCTCCTCCACCACATCGATCTTTCTGAACTTGTTGCCCTTTCCTGTGTGAAATTCCAGTGAGGTCAAAGTTTCCAAACGTACATGTGCTTCCGAGGTCAATAAGGAGGACCGACACATCAGTGTCTGGAGATTCAACAACAATATGTCTGAATGCACAGTCCTTTATGCAGTGAAGAACATGAAGGGGGATCTGTGAGTCAGCCTCCTCATGATCATGGGTAAGGAAGTCCTCTTCAAGCCTGTGGGGTGCATTGATTCTGATACTGGTGTCATATGAGACAATAAGTTGCAGATCCTGCCCCTCAAACTCCTCTCGAAGTCCCTGGGCAAGAAGCCTTGCAAGCTGCTCTTTGGTCTTGGAGCAGGACAAGAGGTCTCGCAGAGGAAGTGTTGTGATGCTCATCTCATCATGAACCTCATATCCAGCACTTGGAGCTTCATCTGATGTAGCCCTTTTTGCCCTTGTCTTCTTTCAGACTAAGGGGAAGATATTGATCAAAGAGTACCCTGACTTCAGTGTAGCCACCCTTATGTGTATGTTTTTTTTTATAGTATTGATGAAGGCATGCTTAAGGTGAATGATTTTCTTCATCCCTGGAGTTTTCTTCATTGCCTGCAGTATGGCCATTGCATCAAGGATGTAAGTTGATTCTGTGGGATGCTGAACTGGGTCTGGAGGGAGTGGCTGAAAGGGCTGCGGTGGTTGAGAGGGTTGGGCCTCAATGGCATGCATGACACTGGCTTTGTCAGCTACAAGGAGGAGTGTCCCATCAGGGGCAAACATAGAACGGGGTGTCACTGACATTTCATAGGTGCCAATTGTTTTCTTGAGTTTTGGTAGGAGCATTGGCTTGGACTGACTGACTTATTAGGCATCTCCCAATAAGCTCCCGATCCTCTCGCAGTTTGATGACCTTGTCACCAACTTTCACCTTCCTCTTGTCTCCAGTTGCTGGAGGTCTTAAACTTTGGCCTGGTCATTGGATCCCAAATTGATAGTTTGGAAGTTGGTAGGAGGTGCTCCTTCACAAACTTCTTGTAGAGCTCTTGCCCCAGAGTTGGATAGTTGAGGATGTTATACTTCGCCTTCTCTGGGATAACAGCTGAGGAGAAAATGTTCTTGAGAGGTGTACCCACGATGTACGGGTTGCCCTCACAGAGGACGATGACACTGTTCCTCAGTTTGAGAACATTCTGGCTTGTCCTGATACATATATTTCCTGCCAGCTGGTAGTGCTCCTTCTTCTTCTTCTCCTCTGCTGCTGAAATATTTGGGAAGGGCAGGAGATATTTCTGCACCAGCCGTGCAAGGTGAGGTATTGTAGTGACAAACCTGTTGAGAGAAGCTTCATCCTGTGTGATGCCAGGCAGTGCACCATGCTTTTTGAGAACTTTGATCTCCTGCTCCAATCCCTGGTCTGTGAAGAGGTTGTAGAATGCCTCCATAGACTTGGTCACAACAAAGTTACCATTCTTGAGGGCTTCCCATGTTGTGGGATCATCTTCTTTCAGCTGATACATCTGGGCCAAATGTGGAGGCATTAGTCTTGCATAGTTGATCAGACCATGGAAATGGAAGTACTTTATGTTTTTCTCAATGGCAGCCAGACAGCCTTCCCAGTCTCTCGACCTTGCTGCTGCAATGATCTCGAGTAGAGCCTCAACCTGCCCAAGGTAATTGTCAAAGAACTGACTCATCTCCCCACCTCCAATTGTAGCCTCTTCCTTTTGGAAATTTTCTGAGTAATAGCTCTCTAGGTCTTCATAGATGGCCACCATTTCTGGGTCACGCTCATGGAGGGTTTTACGCAATGATGCACACAGCCCCTTGAGTTCACTTGGTGGTTCTCCAATGACTGCATCCAGTTTAAGCAGGAGGATGTTGAGAGCATTCATGATATGGTATTCCATGCCTCGCTTGTAGCTCTTGCTATGTAGCTCAATAGGGTTTGTAGCTCAATGGGGAAATCCCCAGAAATACATGGTGTTCCATAAGGGACATAACACATCAAGATACATGTATAATGACTATTTTTATTTATCAACACATTATGTAGATCCTTAATCATTTGATTTGAAAGTTTATAATGGTGAAGTTAAGTGTTATGTTTGATGAACAGAAATTTATCCTAAAGGAAGTTTTAATGGAAATGTAATTCGATACTGCATTTTTAGGGGGAAATGACAATTTGGCTCTGTTAATTGGAATTTATTTCCATAAGCAAATATGATGTATAGGTACCTTATCATACTTGATTAATGATATTAAACTTATCATTATAATTATGGGTATACCCAGAGAGTTTCATATATATTCCTTGAAATACATTACAATTGCCCACCCAAATGACTTTGACCATGACCTTTATACCCTGATCATGACCTCCAATAAAAAAAGAATGTCACCATTGAATTCTACACCCACAAAAACCTATATAAAGTGGTACTACATGATATAGTTCAATTATTTTGGCTAATTGACCGTTTGAGGCCATGTATGACTCTGTGGTGACCTTGGACCTATGACCTTGACTTCAGATCACCTCATAACCATCATAATTGAACTCAGAGCCCCCATAAACCCTATCCTAGACACCAAGATTATGAAGCTAGCATGTCTAGGAGCGAAGATGTAGGCCAAGCAATATTTGGGGGGTCACCCCCCTAAATGGCCGCCCCAAATACCCTAAAAGTTCACGAAAAAATTAAACCCCGAATTTTTCTGTTAATTTACCCCCTATAGTTGACAAAACTGCAAAAAAATCTATTTTGGCACAAAAATCATACAAAATTACATATCATAGTGCACTAATAGGCCAGCTTCCAAATTCTGGCTGCTTGAGTGGTTGGCTGGTTGGTGAAGCAAAGTAATTTTTTTTTAATTTCTTAAATTATGGGACTGCACAATCTTTGATTATTGTTTGTACAGAGGATGGTTTCATCTCGCCCTCGGCGAAGGCGTTCGGTGAGCGAGAATGGAATGCTGCAGAGTCCCAGCACACAACCTTATTCTTCGTAGGTATCATATCTATACACACGCTCACACACACATTTTAACCTTTACAAGCCACCGAACTGCATTCCTCAAATGAAGTTATGATTGAAATGTTTTTAATCATTTCTTGTGCGTGCCTGCTCATGAAGGTCGAGCAACTTTTAAAATGTTGTAAATATTTTCAAGTATTTGTGTGTTTGTATATTACTCTTTTACGGCCAAACCGTAGCACTGAGAGCCCCCAAATTTTGGATGGAGGTACTTCAGAGTCTGGGCAAGGTTTTAAGCTCCCACAAATTTACCTTGAAGGCTGTTTTGAAGCCACTATAAAGTGTATATTGGGATGTGGGGTGAGGCAGTGCTGCGGCCGGCCCACAGGCAAAAGGTAACCACCATGAAGCCAATAACTCCATAGCTTTTCAATGTCCAACACGTCCTGAACGCCCCGCCTGCTTCTATAAAATTTCAAGTAGCTGGGTACTTTTTTCCCAGGCAGCGCCACATATCCCAATTAGTGTTACATAGATTCACAGTTCAGTACTTAGTCATTTGTATGCAAACCAAACTAGCTCTTGAGAGAAGAAACCCAATCAGGAAATTGGACGTGCAACATGTAATTTTACAATTATCCTCACCTGATCAAAATGCTCCTGGAAATTTGCTTCCAAATCACTTCTCCCCCAATCTGCATACATGTCTCATGGCAATATACCCTCCATATTTAGGTACCTTAAATTTTTTTTTATTTTATTGTACACCATGTCAAGGCTCACATAAGAGCTAACACACAGAACGTATAACAAGGCAGGAGACGAGGGGTGGGAGAGGGAAGCACAAAATAGTGGGGAACACAGACAATAGGAGATCTGTGGAAGGGAGAGGGATGGGCTGGGGTACATGGGGTAAACAAGATGGTACTACAAGGACGTTCAGGAAGGAACACAGGGAATTTGGAGGTGGGTTTGGGGTGGATTAATTGTGGTACAAAAGATCAGGATTTTTGGATGGGGAAAGATAAGAGATGGTGGTGAACAGATGTTTTGAAGACCTGGAGGGAAGAGTGGGATGGCAGAGAGTGTGGGAGTTTGCTCCAGAGATGGGAAAAAAGTGAAATGAAAGAGTGAAGGTGAGCAGAGAGTCTTGATTTTGGCAGTTTCACCAGAAGGGGTTTTTTGGCGGACCTTGAGCACCCTGCGGAAATATAGGGGAACAGAGCACAGACGGAGCAGGGGGAGGGGGGCTAGGCCGGAGAGGAGACTGTAGCAGACAAAGACCATTGACCTGCCTCTGGTGAGAGTGAGAGACGCAAAGACACGGCTTCATCGCGGAAGATACCAATGATCTGAAAAACCTTGGTTTCCACAGCATGAAGTCGAGCTAGGTGTGAGGCAGGAGCACCATTCCAGTCGGGAAAGCAGGACTCCATCAGGCTGCGGATGAAAGCTTTAGAAGTGGTTAGAAGCTCAGGTGTGCCAAGGAAGGAATTTGCATGACGTAGTATGCCCAGTCGGAATCTGGCTTCGGAGGCCTGCTTGGAGATGTGGCTTTCCCCGGAAAGATTGTGGCAGATAGTGTGGCTCAAAAGCTTGAATGAAAGGACTTCAAAGGGATTGTTGAGAAAGTAGATGGGGGGGGGGGGTTCCAGACGGTTCTTCCGGAGAGACATTGTGAGGGTATGATATTTGTCAGGATTAAAAGACATGTTCCAAGTGTTTGATCAGCTTGTGATTTTATCCAGGTCTGCAGAGAGTGAAGTGGCTGCTGCCTGCCGATCAGAGGGATGAGAGGTGGGAAGGCAGAGTGGAGTCATCAGCAAAGAGATAAAGAGGATTTTCTAGAGAGTCTGAGATCACACTCCTCTGACCTAAAATCCATCCAGGTGGAGCCAAGCGAACCTTTCAGAAAAATTTCGCCAAGAATTCACTTCTCCTAAGACAGATAAAGAAAGAAAGAAAGAGCGTAAAAGAAGGAAAAGCAATAATTAGAATGAATAAGAGAATTGTGAACAATTAGAAAGAATTGTGAAAGGAACAAAAAAAACAAAGATGTCAAGAAGAATGCAAATAGATAGATTTCAGCACATAGGGATGGTGTTCAATCCCATTGAGAACAACAAAAGTTAGCAATGTATGTACAGATCAGGGTGCTGTTTGTTTTCACCCAGAATATGACCACATTTGGAATGTACTGTGAGAACAATACAAGCCTAACTTTTGTTGCTTCAACTTTTGTGAAGAGTATATCATAGTGTGGCCAACTATCCTCACTGATTCATTTGCACTTCAATAACCAGAGTTCATTGAACACATTACCCCCACAGTCTTGAGAAAAAGGATGTGGGAAGGGTCTTTTCAACTCTTGCTTTGCATTTCCGAACACGATCTATAATTCCTAACTTGCACAATTTTATCTGAATCTCGATATTCCCTGACGCTGAGAGCACGAGTGGCAAATTTGATTGATCGAGATGGCATAGTATTTTGTCCAAGCACTGCTAAACTGGAGATTTTTAGAAGTGCCAACAAGGTGATTTGTGTTCTACAGTGTTCAAGTATATGATTCAATTGTAATATAAAACAACAGTGATGTTGGTGGCATGCCATCACAAATCCCCACACTTCCCACCTAAAGCAAAGTTGAAAGATGGCAAAACGTTCCACAAGGAATGACCCAACTTAAAAGTTAAAATTTTCCCCCTTTTTGACCCCTGTGATCAACTCCCCATCTGCTGGGGAATGAACCTTGGGGTCAAACCATTGTTACATATGTATACAAAGTTTCATGAAAAAAGTTTTAAAATGTACCTGCAATTGCATTTTTTTTTTTTTGTATTTCACCTTTTGATTCTGCCTGAGGGAAACCGGGCGTAGTGGCGTGCGCCAGTAATCCGGCTACTCGGAGGCTTGGGTTGGAGGATCGCTTGAGGACGGGAGCTCTGCGCTGGACCGCGCTATGAGAGGGTATAGGTCACCCGGAATCATGGCGAGACCCAATCCTTATCCCTGTGTCGTAAGAGGCGACCAGGGTTGCGTCAGGAAGGGCATCCGGCGTAAAACCTGTGCCAAATCAGTATGCGGATCATAACGAATGATCCGCTGTGGTGACCCCTAACGGGAGCAGCTGAAAGAAGAAGAAGAAGAATTCTGCCTGAGGGAGTGGGGCCAAAAATGAATTTCTGCACAGCCTTTTAATCGCCAGGTTGGAGGACTTAGTGTAACAGACAGACAGACTACTGCGACCAAACCAAAAATAAATATCAGTTTAAATATGTTGACAAAAACAATTTGAAAAGTTTAGGAGTGAAATGAGATTTCTTTTTATGCTAAAGTGCTGAACTTTGGGATATACAGTACCTTCAGAAAGTATTCACACCCCTTGACTTTTTCACATTTTGTTGTGTTACAGCCTGAATTTACCAGAGAGTTGGTGTCAAAGCCACCCAATGCTCGCCTATTTATACATTTATCGTTTTTAAAAGACTAGTCCAATAATATTTTTTATAAAGCATTGCAGTGAAGTCTGATCCAAATTATTTAAAGCAATATATGTATTTGTATGTTATATGTAAAGCAATAGCCTGGTGTTGGCGTTGTGGTTAGGGTAGCAGTTTGGGATCCAAAAGGTCCTGAGTTCAAGCCCCGTTGGCCGCTTGAATTAATACACACCAGGAGGTTGACTCAGCCTGTCATCCTTCCGAGGTCGGCGAAGTGAGTACCAGTGTACTGGACCCGGTGTATGCCCCGGTTAAAATAGGTGTACCATATCCCTGTGTTGTAAGAGGCGACCAGGGTTGCGTCAGGAAGGGCATCCGGCGTAAAACCTGTGCCAAATCATTATGCGGATCATAACGGATGATACGCTGTGGCGACCCATAAAGGGAGCAGCCGAAAGAAATAGAAGAAGAAGAAGAAGAAGATATGTATTTGTATATTGTAATCAGTAAAAAATAGTGTGGTAGATAAAAACATTAGAAAGGAAATAACTTGCACCAAAAACTTTAACATCTTCACGCTGACGCCAGGGGTATCGCTATAGCTTTCTGTTCTTCGAACAGGCGAGCTAAAAATGGATAATTAAAAATATGTATTTCACCAATCTACACAAAATACCCCATCATGAAAACGTGAAAACATATTTTTAGAAATTTTTACAAATTTATTGAAAATGAAAAGCTGAAATATCTTGAGTCAATAAGTATTCAATCCCTTTGACACTACAAATTGAGCTCAGGTCCATCCAATTTCCTTTGATCGTCCTCAATGTATCTTTACAACTTGATTGGAGTCCACTGTGGCCAATTCAATTGAATGGACACGATGTGGAAAGAAACACACCTTTCCAGATGATGTCCCACAGTTGATTGTGCATGTGAGAGTAGAAACTTTACCATGAAGTCCAAGGAACTGTCTGGAACTCCGAGATAGAATTGTGAGGAGGCATTGATCTTGGGAAGGGTATAAAACAATTTCTACAGTGTTGAAAGTTCGCAAGAGCACAGTGAACTCCATCATTAGGAAATGGAAAGAATATGGAACCACCCAGACTCTGCCGAGAGCTGGCCAACTGAGCAACTGGGCAAGAAGGACCTTGGTCATGCAAGGAGGTGACCAATAACCCAATGAGCACTGACAGAACTACAGTTCCTTGGCTGAGATGAGAGAACCTGCTAGAAGGACAACAATCTCTGCAGCACTTCACAAATGTAGGCTTTATGGAAGAATGGCCAGACAGAACCCATTCCTGAGAAAAAGTTACATGACCGCATGCCTAGTTGGTCACGTGACATGTATGATTTTGAGTGGGAATGCAACTTTCACAGAAGGGATTCAATGTTCATATATTTTGGGGGACATATGCCGAATTACATGAACAGTATCTCATTTAACAAGATTGGTAAATACATGTTGTTGTTGTTCGTCTTTCGGCTGCTCCCGTAAGGGGTCGCCACAGCGGATCATCCGTTATGATCCGCATACTGACTTGGCACAGGTTTTACGCCGGATGCCCTTCCTGACGCAACCCTGGTCGCCTCTTACGACACAGGGATAAGGATTGGGTTTCACAATGATTCTGGGCTGCACTACACCCTCTCATCGCGCGGCCCAGTGCAGGGCTCCCGTCCTCAAGCGATCCTCCAACCCAAGCCTCCGAGTAGCCGGATTACAGGCGCACGCCACTACGCCCGGTTAAGATTGGTAAATACATGTTAAGTTACAAAAAGACCACCAGTTGGCCATCTTGGATCTGACCTCAAACAAAATTAGCGTGCATATGTAAGCCATCATTCATTATCTGTGTGCCAAGTTTGAACAAGATCGGCAAATGCATGTCCGAGAAATGGTTGAGGATGTGCTCAACATCAGGTTTTGCAACTAAAATGGCCACCGATCAGCCATCCTTGATCAAATTGCGAAACAAAATGATGTTCATACGTACACTTCATGTATTGTCTTTGTGCCAAGTTTGAACAAAATTGGTTCATTCAAGTCCGAGATATGGCTGCAGATGGACCCACGGACGGAAGAGTCCAAATACATAAGCCCCCGTTTCGGACCAAGTCCGACGGGGGCTTATCAGCAGAATCAAGCTCCAAGTGGCAAATGTTATTTGCCTCTCAGCAATGTTTGCCAAACATCTCACATCAAACTACAGAAGCATACATACTCACGCCTACATTTGATAATGGTTTGTACCACCATGTTTTCTCCAGGTCATTGGACCTGAGTGCAAATGATTCTCAGCTCATGGACGCCATGCATGGAACGGAAGTTGATATCCTCACTCTTCATCGACAGGTGTGTGTTGAGCTCTTTCTCTGACTGTTTTATTTCTTTTTCTTACCGTATTACACACCCCTTAATGTCACCATTGTTATTACACACCTTAATTACACAATGTTATTACACACCAAAAGGTAAACTTTTAAAAGGAAACCTTGTTCTGCTCAATAACGTGCTCTGAGCATCATGGACCGAACAGTCGGACGATATGTGCAAAGCAACTCCACGCCCAGGTGAGTGGTCGCTCTGATGAAGGTAGAAAAAAGTTTTTGTGATCAAGATAAATTTTCCATTGTGTCTGAAATTTAAAAAAAACTAAATTACTCTTACTATAACAAGTTATTTAAAATAATTGTTTGTGTTAACATTGTAAAAAAAAAAAAAATAAAGTTTTACTTTTGTTTATACATTGTAGTTTTTACTGTGGATACAAAACTTAATGGCATTTATCATTCTGTGTGAGCTGAGAGGATGGTTGAGAGGTATGCACACTCACCTCTAAGCTGTCGAGCCAGGGCTCGAATCCCGACCCAGATATAAACGTCATTCTGGTGTTTCGCAGGCATGGTGATTCGATGCATATGCTCTCCCTCAGATGGATGTTAAACGGATGTCCCGTCTACCAGCATTTGTTGGACGTTAAGGATCGCATGATGTCCTTCATGAGAGTAGGCAAGCTATTGCCGGCACCATGAACAAATTCCAAATTGCTGCCCCAACCAGCAGAGGGCATTGCATCAGTGGCACAGCCACACCCTCAGCCAATAATGCTACCGTACAGCCTTGTGCTGCATAAGAACGAACGAATCATCATGTACCATTTTGCGTATGATGCCACCTTGTGCAGAACAGTGCACCACAATTCTGAGAAAGCAGGCTACTGTGTTGTCCCTCTGCAGATTTAGAATTTAGCTTTGAATCTTAGAGAATCCCATGCTCTCACTGTCTGAGTACAAGGATTGACTTTTGAACCCCCAGTTAAATGATCTGGTCAACCTTTGGAAGAGGTCAACCCTGATGCTCCAACACTTTGGGCTTTTCTGTCTCGGGAGGACCACATGTCTAAAACTGGCTTCAAGTTCCGGCTAATGACTTGAAATTCTCCAGAGCTGTCAATGTTGAGCTGCCCAGAACTCGTTAAAGTGCATTCGGCCTTCATCCAAAGTATCATGTGGTATGAGTTACTGAAGGCTGATACAGCCGCTTTCCATATTGCTTTCTTGGAAGCAATAATGCCCAATGCTTTCTGTATTATTGGCATCTCTATGTAGAAGGCCAAGTACCAAAGTCTGCTTCTCCCCCACCATAGGCAGGTTTAGTGGACACCATTTACTCATCTCACTACTAGCCTTGCTCTTCCAGCATTCTCCCTTTATGCAACTATCTATTTTCATTGACCCCCACACCTTTCCTTTTTGCCACTGATGTTCGATCTGTCTCCATCCTCCTATGATCCTGTCAGTATCTGAACTTGCTACAATCTGTCATCTAACTCTTCCATGACCTGAGATTTCTAAATACTTAAAGCTACAATTCCAAGGAGGTTGGTTCACCTTGCAGTTTGTTTTATAGAGCTTTGAACTCAGCAATGATGAGTAATGACTGTTTAAATGATTATTTGCTTGCACTAATGCTGTACAGTAGTTATGACTTTAATCAATTTAAAACTTGTTCATCCAAGTATTTTGTTTTTTTAACAGAACAAATTCTATTTATGCAAGTATTCTTCATTTATGCTTGGTGTTGGCTTAATGGCGAGAGTGGTGGGCTTGGGATCCTTGGGTCCTGAGTTCAAATCCTGCTTGGCTGTTGAATTAATACCAGGTTGGGTTGAGTCAGCCTGTCATCCTTCTGAGGTCGGTAAAAATGAGTACCAGCTTGCTGGTATCCTGTGTGGAAGTGGCGACCCGTCTAGGATTGTGCCCAATAGCCCAGGAGACTGCTGAAGGCCCAGTCACACCTTGACGTTTTAGCCAGGAATGGCAACGTATAAAAATGCACGTAAAACGTTGGCGTACGCTGAAGTTTTGCGGTTTTAAAAAAAAGTTTTGGTCGTATTCATAACGTGTTGGTCGTATGCATAACGTATTATTAACGGGCACAGAACGTTTCGTTGTGTTAAAGATAACTTATACCAATGAATGCTTGGCCTGTTGTCGACGTTCACAACCTATGGCCAACGATAGTTTAACTTAGTCCATAGTGCGCTGCACGTATCGCCGACGAACTCGTGGCGTTCTCTGTTAAAAACCTGCCGCTCGCCGATTTAAATCATAACCGCCTGAAAATTGGAAGTGTCAACATCGCAGTCACACCTTGACGATTTAGCCAGCGTATGCCGACCTATGAAAAATGTGTCTAAAACGCTGGGACACGTCGAATACGGTATGGGTAAGTTGTGTATACGTTAGGAGCACGATGAAAAACAATGAAGTACGCTGGCATATTACGTGGTACGTCTAGTACGTCGTGAAATTTCAAGCATGCTGAAAATTTTACGACGTACTCGATGTATGGCTCACAAGTTCCGCATACGCTGGCATAAGTTCTCAGCACACTCCGCAATCGTTTACACACGTCGGCCACACGTTACTTGTAAGTTACTCATAAGTCAAAACACGTCGAGGTATTGTTTAGCATACCCGAAACTTAATTTTTAACCTACGAGTAACGTGCTTTGAACCTATTAGTAACGTGCTTTGAACCTATGAGTAGCGTGCTTTGAACCTATGTTTAACGTATCTCAAACGCACATTGGCGATGTAGGCGAATTTGATTGACGTCTTCCGGCCGACCACAGAATTTACTGAACGTGTTTCTAACTTACAGCTACCGTATAATGTCGTATTGGCAGCGTTTAGGGGAATTGTTATATATACAAATGGGCCTCACAAGAGGAACCCGTCAGTGTTCTAGACTCCATGTTGAGTAGATGTCAATGTCACTAGCAGTAGCAGTAGAAGTAGTAGTAGTAGTAGCTCGAGAGAATTTAGTGATGTCAATGTTGGTAGTAGTAGTAGTGCGAGAGAATTTAGTGATGTCGATGGTAGTAGTAGTAGTAGTAGTAGTAGTAGTAGTAGTAGTAGTAGTAGTAGTAGTAGTAGTTCGAGAGAATTTAGTGATGTCGATGGTGGTAGTAGTAGAAGTAGTTCGAGAGAATTTAGTGATGTCGATGTTAGTAGTAGTAGTAGTGGTTCGAGAGAATTTAGTGATGTCGATGTTATTAGTAGTAGTAGTAGTAGTAGTAGTAGTTGGAGAGAATTTAGTGATGTCGGTAGTAGTAGTAGTAGTTGGAGAGAATTTAGTGATGTCGATAGTAGTAGTAGTAGTAGTAGTAGTAGTAGTTGGAGAGAATTTAGTGATGTCGATAGTAGTAGTAGTAGTAGTAGTAGTAGTAGTTCGAGAGAATTTAGTGATGTCGATGTTGGTAGTAGAAGTAGTAGTAGTAGTTCGAGAGAATTTAATGATGTCGATGTTATTAGTAGTAGTTCGAGAGAATTTAATGATGTCGATGTTATTAGTAGTAGTTCGAGAGTATTTAGTGATGTCGATGTTAGTAGTAGTAGTAGTAGTAGTAGTAGTAGTATTAGTACTTTCAAGTAACGTGTTGCAAAGTGTGAACAACGTTCGTGTAGCGTGCTTACAAAACGTTACTCATAGGTTAGAAATAAGTTTCGGGTACGCTAAACATTACCTCCACGTGTTTCGACTTATGAGTAACTTACAAGTAATGTGTTTCAACGTGTGTCAACGATCGCATAACGTGCCTACAACTTATGGCCAGCGTAGCCGAACGTGTGAGTCATATGCCAGCATACGTCGTAAAATTTCAAGCATGAAAAAATTTGAGGAAAACCCAAAAGTTCAATGTTTAAAGTCAGCGTCTACCACTTATGGCAGTGTTTTTCAGCGTGGTCTTAACAAATACAAAACGTACCCATAACGTATTCGACGTGTACCAGCGTTTTACACAAATTTTCCAAAAATCGGCATAAGCTGGCTAAAACGTCAAGGTGTGACTGGGCCTTGAGGCAGCACCGACACTGCACAGAGTATGGTCCCAATAGATGGATTCTTGATTTGAATGGACACTTGATAGTTGAGAACCACTTTCAAAAATGTTGATATCTTGCTGTTTAGATATCCAAAGCAATGTTACTTCCATATTTCTCTGGGGGAACAAGAGTGCTTAAGATTTTGTGAACATTTCCAGAGCTGAGAATTTAACCTGGACAGGTTGCTATTTCACATTGAGGGTGGTTTTGCAGGACTAGGCAATTAGGGCAAATAGTGTAGAATTTGGCCATGGTACTGGTACATAGTCTTGCATTTTGAAAATATTTTGTGGGATGACCTTGTGTCCACAAAAACCTATAATGTACCAGGGTGAGTTGAAACTCTGATCAGAAATCAGATTTGGACAACACAACTTAGAGGGGAGTGAAATGATGACACTACCTCCCATATATCATGTTACATTAGCTAACATGTACAAATGGCCTTCAGCGAAGATAAATCTGACAAATGTATTGTTGCGGGCTAGGAGTTGGGTGAGAAGACCACCGGGAGGGGGGAGTGCGGGGGTGGGAGGGGAGGAGCTATCTCGGGTTCTCACCAGACTCCCTGGAATTGCAGGCTGTCGCACACGGATAATTCCGTGACACGGCGGGTCGCTAACCGACCATGAACGCCAATAACTCAACCGCGTGACCTAGGGTCCTCCCGTCTATGGGTTTAACCGGGTTACCTAATTAATCACGTTATTTAATTACCGGGGAACACGCCCTCGGTACGCCTTGTCCGAACTGGATCACTTTACCGGACCAGATGCAGCTGAGCAACACTGCCAAGGACGTACAGGCTCAGAGGAACGGATCGTTGGGAATAAAGCCCCAGCTAAGCTAGGATTCGGACCACGCTGGATCAATGAAAGAAAAGACGGAAACGAGCTGGGAACATTTCTTATAATAATTTATTTAGAAGCAGGCGAGGAAAGTTATGTGGCACAGTGAATAGTAGTTTTATTGTCATGTGTTGCAGGGACAGAAAGAAGCGTGAGGTGTGCCAATAATACAAGCAACATACAAAAGCAGACACAGAGCAGACTTTCCCCGGAATAATAATCATCTTCTGCAATCTTAACTTACGAGGACAGGTGCCAGGACACACACACACACACACACACACACACACACACACACACACACACACACACACACACACACACACACACACACACACACACACACACACACCCCAATGAAGAGAAAAAAGGAGGAGAGGAGATAAGGCTAACGGTCTCTGAATACCTTGCACGATTGCCCGATCGCGCCACCAATACGTTTTGGAGGGATACTCCGCTGGGCGATACCTCCCTGACAGCTGGCACGCCGTTTCTTGCTTCGTGGCACTTCGTGCAGCTGGCGTCGGTCCAGAGACAGATTCGGGAGCGAGTGGGCGGAGTGTTAGACAGGACCAGGTGGGTGGGTGGAGTCAGCGACGTGGGGGCGGAGTCACAGGTGATGATGTGCGGGCGAAGAAGGCGGAGTCAAGAGCGAGTGAGTGGAGAAGGCGGGGTAGAGAGAAAGACAGACAGACAGACAGACAGACAGACAGACACGGGATGGCTTCATGATCCGCCTTTTATAAACCCCGCGGTGCAGGGTGGGGGGGGGAGGGGCCACCCCGAAGCGATGCGTCACCCAAATCGGGCGCTCTGATTAGCCCCGGCCCCTGCGCGGCCCGGCCGTGATGGCCAGAAGAGGCTCCACTCCACTTCTGGCAAGATGACCCCAAGCTATGGAATCCTCTCGCTCCGACCCCATGACATGATATGAATCGCCCCACACCGAACTCCACGACACGAATTGCCTTGCACGAACTCCCGGGCCCAGCCGAGGGTGGCGTCGGCCCTGCATGCCTGCCCGGGCACCCCAGATTAGCGCTGGTCAATGTGCCTGCTCCATGATACACCACGCGGCCCAAGCTGTACAGCATGTCCCTGCCTGATCGCGGCTTCACCGGCCGGAGAGGCGAGAAGACGTCCTCGTCCACGGGAAACACCCGCGACCTCCAGCGAGGATCGAAGGTGAGACGTTATGGCAAACCCATGCACAGATGGTAAGATGTGTGCCATTCGTGCCCTGCTCTGTACGATAATTAAGTGTCGCGAGCGACGCACGGGTCTGCCTTCGAGTACGTTCCGTACAGTGCGCGCGGATCCGCCTTCGAGTACGTTCCGTACAGTGCGCGCGGATCCGCCATGGTGCACGTGGCCAGCGCTCTCGTTCGCCCGATTCTGCCATCGTGTGCGTGGGTCCAACCCCGATCTGTGTCACCAATTGAGGGGAATGATCGGACATAATAATTAGATGGAGAAATGGAGGGAAAAGAAGATGCCGATATAACTAAATCCAGAAATGGGTTGGAATGAACGTGCCGCCCATATCTTGCACACTTGTGTCCGTACAACGTGGCATTGTTGTTTTTCTATTATCCGCCTCCGACAATGTAGTTATTGGCACCAAGCTGCCAGCCACGCTCTCACCGATATTGGGTCATTTGCTTCCATGTTGTGAAAAACAACATCCGTGCAGCCTCTTTAAGAGATATTCATTTGTATGCCTTTTCAATGCAACCAGCAATCTCATCCCCGATCATCTGAAGCTCGAGCCAATCATCTCAAGCTGCTGAGCATACTCTTTGACAAGCCGCAAAAGTTAGGTTGAGGGATCGCTTCAGGACGGGAGCTCTGTGCTGTGCCATGCTATGCCGATCGGGTGTCCGAGTGCAGTGCCTGCTGGCCTACGTGAGGACCCAAATTCGGATTTACCTCATAGTGGAGCAGATAACAAGATCAATCGTTCAAATGATGATACAAGCATGAAATTTGGCAGGAATATTTATTTTATGTCACTTTATGAGAAAAAAGTGATGGCCACTTGAAATTCCAACATGGCCGCCATTTTCCAAGATGGCCACCAGACGACCACCCAAAATAAGAACAGATAACAATAACAATCGTTCAAAGAATGATACAAGCATGAAATTTGGCAGAAATATTTATTTTAGGTCACTTTATGAGATAAAACTGCTAGCCACTTAAAATTCAATATGGTGGCCACTTAAAATTCAATATGGTGGCCATTTTCCAAGATGGCCGCCATGTTTTTCTGCCCTGCAATGTTCATTGTTCTGATTCGGTCTGACAAGAACAACTGCATAGTGGGGTACAACTTAGTCCGTAACGATAGCATTTGCACCTTCCACTACATTGTGACTTGCATCCACATTTCGTTAACTCCTGGCAGCTTTTAGTTTTGGGAGCAAGGGCAGTTCAGAAGACCTCCCACGAGTCATCTTCTTTGAACAAACCCCACTCGGACGGACACTGAGCTTCTGGCTGGCGGACTATTGCCTGGCTCCAAATGTGTCCTGCTTGATTTCTATGCAGCTCGCTTGGCATGTTCCGTGAGTGCTCCTTGTGTTGGTGGAATTAAATCATATGACCTCTGCTTTTGTACAAAGAGAGCAAGCCGCGCCTCATTCACTGACGCAACTGAACTTGATCTGTCATACATCAGGACCACAAATTTCTCCAGGATTTATAGATCAGATTCCTCAATCTTTGATGGGCACTGACTGAGTTTCGTGAAGATTACTGACATTCCATGTCTGCCATGCTGTCTTTTTCCCTTTGCCATTGAAAGCTGATACATCACAACCAGTAAAGGCATGGAAGAAGAGCACCCCACTCGTTTTCTCTGGTCCTATGGCAGACATAATTTTGTGGATAGGGATCCATCTCCTGTGCTCCCCTTTGCCAAATGCAACCCACATTTTTTCAAGACCTGTTGCGGCAAGAGAAGGCATAAGGGATATGGCAATAACTACAATGTCCATGTCATTAGCTTCAATCATCAGAGACTTGTATCCCTTGGTGGCTGCATGCCAAACATGTAAGAATATTTGCGTGTCTGCTTCTTCATGGGTACATGGGGCCACTTCCTCTACGTTAACCCTGGTGTCACTGGTGGTGGTGATGGCATTTTCTCCTTTAGTCATGATAACTAGATTGCCCGTTGTCATTTCAGACACTTAGTCGGCAAGGAAATGGAATGGCTCTGTTTTGTTGGTGCTATCTCGAAGGATGCTCTTCCAATTCGAGGGAGTTTTACTTGTCGCTGTTACTCTCCTTCTGACGGCCTTTCCTCGTTGAGATCTTGCCTCTGACTTCAGGCTGGACTGATGATACACATCAAAGAGGATGTTGGTTCTCTTGTATTTCGTGCTGTAGTACTCGACTTTCGGAAGAATATCCTTTCTGGCATACTCTTCAAATGTCTTTGGTGTTCGTGGTGCTACGATATTTACCAGTGCAGCTCCATCTACAATGAGTACGTCAGATTCTGGCTTTGTCTCTGGAAGCGTCACTTTGGCTTGTAGTACATCCACTAAATCCGATTTCGGACATGTGTGTAGTTTCCCCTTGTTACTGAGTGAGGCAAGAAAAGACTGGTTTTCGTGTTTGAAGAACTCTTGCAGGTCACACTGGAGATGAAGAGGTGCAGGAGATGAAGAGGTGGGAAAACAAATGGCAGTCTTCCTTCAATAACTTTGTCTTGGATTTGCTTGCAGACTTTGGCTCATTTTTGAAGAAGGTTATCCTGTTCTTTTTGATAGGCTGGTAGAAGGGGCAGTCATTCTCACATTGTAGATTAGCCATGAAGGAATTGAACTTTTCTTTCCCTCTCTCGTGATGCGTCGCAATTAGCTGAGCAGCGGAAGGATCCGCGATGTCCTTGGTGTCGAGCGTAAGAAGATCTCCTGACTCCTCTTCAAAGGGATTACCCATTTCCTCCATTACCAATGTGAGCTGTTTGACTTTATCAAATAATTCCCTCTGAACTGTTGCTGTTTGTTCATGGTGACATTAACTTTTCCTCTGTGTCCTTCTGACAGGGGTAACATTTCCTCCAGTTTGTTTGTGGTTTTGATTTTGTTTGAGTATCCATAATTTGTGACTAGCATTGGCGAGGTCAAGGGCTTATCCTTTTACCACCTTGCCTTCGTGCACTTTGATGTATGGGATACAGCGAGGTTCATGCGTTTGCCCGACACCTAGCCCGATCGTTCATCCAATGCCATTTAAACCCTGTGTGATCTGTACACCATCCGGATAACTACATGTAAAACCCCCGTTATCCTTGGCTCGGCTCTCCCACGCTGGCACATCCTGTCGGTTCAGGTGCGGCTATCTAACATCTGAGGGGTCCATTAGATAGCATTTGGGATACTAAACCCACGGTTTAGCCAACATTGAACCCCATGCTGAGTTGCACAGGAGTGTATGCCACCAGTGTGCCCTGGTAATGCATGACATACACTCTCTTTTTTTGTGTTTAGTCGATATTGGCTGGTTTCCACCACCATTGATGGTTACAATGTGTCAGGGTCCTATAGATCCTTGTGGCTGCATTTCGGTCGCAAGTGGTTTTATTTCTGAGTTTTCCATGAGCTTCATCTGCCCAGAGTTGTCTGGTTTTCAGGTGCCCGAGATTCGCCTTTCGCACCACCACTATTTGTGGAAACCCCCACCACGAGAAGGCTAGAGTTGGAGTTTGACTGCCAGAGGCTTTGTTTCCCTTGCCATTTGGGGCATTTCGTAGGCAAAGAGAGCTCATCCTCTTTGCCACCCTGGCATTAGCAGTCCTTTGGAGGGGCAATAACTATTTTGAGCAATTAAAATACAAGCTCTGTTCAAGATCTCCAATAATTCTAACCGTCCCCGTCTATAACGCGATGAGAACCAATTTACTTGTATTCGAAGCCTGCACAATAGTTGTCATTTGACTTCTTTATTGTTATGCAAGTCCTAAAATTGATTTATTGGTTCATGAAATTGATCAATACACTCAAGAATCAGCTCCAGCAAGGACAAAAACCTATCAATCGACATCAAGGTGAAATAAATCCAACATCTCTGGCGATTTTTATGGTTTAAAGTTGGTTTTTTTTCATACCCTGGTGGCCATCTTGGAAAAAATGGCCGCCATGTTGAAAATCCATGTGGCTAGCACTTTTTTCTTGCAGAGTGACCCTGAAGGAACGTTCGTACCAAATTTCATGCTTGTACCACCATTTGAACGATTCTGCCAAAAAAAATCACACTCATTTGCTCCACTATCAGGAATAAGCAGAAAAGAGTAGAAATGAAGTTGGTGGTGTAAGCAAACCCAGCTATGAGATCCCCACAACGCACGTCCCATTTGACCCAATAGACAAGAAGGAAGGGACTACCTACAATACAAGTATATTAATGGAATAACTGTCCAGGGATCACTTTATGTTGGTTATCATTGCCTTGGAGGCATGCGGTTCCTCCAACCACAACACTATGTACTGCATCTTGTAACGTTCACATTTTTCATTGCAGGTTCTACGGCTCCACCAACGGTTGAGAGCTACAGAGCACGCACAAGAAAAGAGTGCGAGGCGTGATGTCCTGCTATGCTCAGCCATGGCCATCCTCCTCCTGATAAATGGCTGGTTCTGGCTGCGTCGGTGATCACCTTTTGCTCAATTCCACCTCATATTGTACCACTGATTCTGCTAAAGTACTGGTGGAAGGTGCAAAGCAATTTTAACTTTGCCTGAAGCTGGGCTTCTACAAGTTTCAGTAAAGTTCCACCAGACCGCCAATTTTGAGCCTGGATTAATTGGCAGAGCTGGGACATTGTTTAAATTGAGGAAAGTGTATATAAAACTTTGTCCGAGTATTGTCTGAAGCCTCCTATCTAGTCAGTTTGCCATTAAATCACAGTATTGTACAGAGCTGTTATGGGTATCATGTGAGTATTCAATTTATCATCAATTGGAAATTTTAATGAAGTTGCTCTTGTGATTGTTAATCTGTATTGTAATCACAGTTATAATCCACCGTTTCCCCATCTGTATGATTGTGGTATTAAACCATGTGTTTGTTAAAATACAGTTGATGAAATGCCACATTTAATTATATGCTGTCCATGAAAACGAATCAATGGTTGTGAGGAAATGTTTATTTCTTTTTGTTGTTGTGCACAGTATCTCAATTTATTTTGTTGTGCATGTAGTCATTTTTGTTATTGCAATCCTCAATAGGCTGTTGGAAATTGGCTAATTATAATTCATTCATCAGAGTGGGATTCTACTCGGCTGCTTACCCACTCCTGTCATTCCTACTACACAAATGTGTCCATTAATAAAAACCTTTTATACCTTTATCTTTGTAAATAGTGAATTGGAGGGATGAAAAAAAAAATGCAACAAAAAAGGTGAACAGTGAAATTCAAGTCTTCCAGGCAAGTGTACAAGTCGTAGATCAACAGATATGTAATGGTAAAGTCACGATATAATGCACAGCTGATTTGCATAAATCAGAGAGGTAAAACATTTTACAACTACTGAAAATCTTGATGCATTTATTAGTGAACCGGGTGTGGTCTGTCTATGGGATGTGTAGGATTTTAGTCTTCATAATGGAGCATGGTCCACAGGAGGTGCGATTGCATTTTCCACTTCGCACTCGAAGGCGTGTTGACGACAGTGACTCTGAAGCGTGCGCACACCTTTCAGAATGTACACCAGTGAAATGAAGCCAAAATAACCACCATAGATCAAGAACTGGATATGGGAAAATAAAACATTGAAGCAAACATTTAAAAAGAAAACGGACATTTGGATGTGGCAAGCACACAATCATATACAAACTGTTTTGGATTTAACCAAGTGGCCAATTGTCAGCACATAATATACAAGACGAAATAACCTGTTAAAGTTTGGTGAAAAAAAAATTACAAATCTTTACTCTTGTAGACTTTGCCATCTTGAGTTTTGTAAATCTTTAAAATTACAACTCTTGAAAGGAAATGTTAAATTTTGTCATTTAAAATGTACATCAGAACAAGGTGATACTCTTGGTCCCCTGCCTTTTGGGTGGTATGAGGAATATATCTGCAATATGAAAGTTAAATCTTGAACATTTTTAGAAATATGTATACAAGCCAAATTACTGAGATGGTTGTCATGGCAACGAAATTCAGCCAATCACAGCCATGATCAAATTCCAGAAAATGGTCGTGAGGAATAGATATCTGCAATATGAAACTAAATGTTCATAGGTTTTTGAAATATCACGTACACAACATCACATGAAAAGATGATTGGTCGGTCGGACAGAGATCACTTTAATGTCCCCAATCTCCGACTTTGTCGAAGGGGCAGGGGACAATTAATGCCTTTTCCATAGGAGAAACACCTGCTCCCTATGGGAGGTCATGTGTACGTGCACACCATGCAGATGGTGGTGTTAGTATTATTTATTTTATGACTCAAGGGCACTCCCGCCCGACATCTTTCCTCTTACTCTTCTCTTCTCAGGCTTTCAAGAGAGAGTACTCTTCTCAGGCCACCTTTGGTGGGCAATGTGCTGCAGAACATTCTTGGAAATGCACTTTATGCGGCGTTTCATCAATTTTTGAAAAATGTGATTGATCACAACATACAAGATAAAGGTCATTTGAAATCCTGGATACCATAAAAAAGGTGGAGCTATTTCCACCACATCAGTTTTGGATTTTCTGTGACATCCACGTTTCCTCCGTTATGGTGGGAGTCTTAAATGGCCACAATTATTCCCACATTCTCGTGGGGTTGGCCGGGGGAAGCTTAGCTCGAGTCTTTCACGAACCAGCTGGCCAGGCCCAACGTTTAACTGAGGTTAGGCAGGAATTTGGTCATGGTGCCAAAGATAGCTCGCTACTCTTCATAAAGGACCGTGGGATCTAACGTCCACCAACTACTGTCAGCAGATAAGACACCTAGTTTAACAGCCATTTCAGGGATGGCGTGCATTGATGAATCACACTGCGTGTGAAACACCGGGATGACAGTTTATAGCTGGGTTGAGATTCAATCCCAGGCTACAGACGACAGAGCTTGGAGGTGAGTGTGCGTACCCTCGAGGCCATCCTGACAGCACGTGTTAATATTATTATTGTTAGTTGCTGAAGTGCCCATCTTCGATGGGTTCCTGTAAATACCATAAATATTATATTTCAGCTCATATAACCATATTCTGTGACGGTTGCTTTATCAAACTGGTTTCAAATTGTGTGCACATCTATCTTTACAATTTAATTCTAGCTTGAGTCCCCCCCCCCCATCTCCAAAAAAAAGTCATGTACTCATTTTAATTTATGAAAAATGCAACCCCTGGAGTTTTTGCTACATACCTACACATATACACAATAGCTCCATTTTAGTATGACGATTGTGCCATTATCAGATGGATTGACCAAATTTGTGGTTATAATAATTTTGAAGAAAAATCAAACTTGGATGACAGAGGCTCGTCACGATTGGAGAACGATGTATCAACCGAAGGTATGCTAGTGATACCACTTTGATGGCAGAAAATAAAGAGGAATTGATAAAACTGCTGCAATTCAATGAAAAATTTAAAACTGAGAAGATCGGCATGTTCGGATTGGGAGATTATCATGTGGAAATAGCGGAAAGTTTCATCTTCCTGGATTCTAAGAGTGACGTGAATGGAGAATGTGGAGGAAAAATTAATAGACGGTTAGCATTGTGGAGAACAGCAACATCAGGATTGACAAAGATCTGACAAACCAAACCAAGAAGAGTTCAGCGAATCACAGCCACAATCAAATTTGAGATAATGTCGTGAGGAATAGATATCTGCATTACGAAAGCTCAATGTGAATGTTCTGGTGTTTTCAGTTGCAATGTATGGCTACAAGTCATGGACAGTATCGCAGTCAGACAGAGAGCAAATTGAGTATTTTAGTATGACATGCTGCCACTACCAAACAACAGCAATCTCAAAGGAACAAAAAGTTCAAAAGACCTGTGTGATGACATCCAAGCCCAGTCCCCGAGAATCTACAACGATGGCCGTGAGGACAGTTTGCAGTGACAGTGCCAAGAAAGTGTTTACACCAAACACAAGAGCATAGCGCTCAAGTGTGAGTGTTGTAGCAATCATGAAGCTGAAATAAAAAAAAGGTTGGGGGCGGGGATATAGATATCAGGACACAAGGTACATTTCATAGTCAATTATTCCATTTTGACGAGGCTGTAAACATTCTCTCATTCCAGTTACATTCATCCCTTTCAATCACAGGCTCATACATATGATTCATCAGTGGTCAAGTTACCAGCGATTGTTACCAAGTTCAATGGCAAGGAACATCAGCGAAGGTGCAGGAAAATACACAAAAGACATCCTGGATAATCTCAAGTGGTACCGCAGAAATATGAAGGATAAAAATTCCATGTTTACTTTTGTAAATGTCCATAACACTTCATGGCTAAATATGTAATGGGGAGTTTTTAGCTGCTTAAAAATTTTTTTTAAATGCCTATAGAGCTGCTGGGGTGGGGGTGGGTAAGGGGGGGGGTTTCTAATCCTGGATGGGTTGCCATGCTGACACAGGGCACTCACATGCTTCATTTTTCTCAGGGTACTGAAATGGCTTCAAGGTGGTACTTATTTTACCAACCTTGGAAGGACGACAGGCTGTCAACCTACCTAGTGTTAATGGCATGACAGGAACTTGACATCAAGATCTTAAGCCAGCCACCTTAACCGTTAAGCCAATACCAGACTTCAACTTGGATACAGTCCCCAATTCTGCCAAGGCTGAGTGAAGTGAAGTCGAAACTGTATACACCTGATATATGAAACAGCCTGCAATCCATACCTACAGAAAACACTTTTTGAAATACTAGCTGCATTTTCCATCCAATAATCATGCAACTGTTAACAAAAAAAACAGTTTTAAAAAAAAAATAATTCTCCATGGGTAGGCACTTCTATGTTGAAAGTTTCATTGATGAAGCGGTCAAGGAGAAAACAAATTTAAAAGCGAACAAGTCTGAAGACGACAATGGTTCACAAGCGGTATTTGACAATGTAGATTGTTTCAGAAGTCAAGGATGAGACAATGTGATAATGTTTGACCAAGTTATAAAAATTATCAACATGATGTGGTACGAGTGACGGGCTATTAGCTGCAAAATGTCGAAAACCCGGTTTCGTTCAACTTTCAAAATTTGACCTTTGATTAACCTTTAAAGGTCACAAAACAATGTTGTGGATATTAAAATAAGGAAACAGGATAGGTGCTATAGCTTATTGGAGTTAGTTCGTCGAAGAAGGTCGAAAACCCGGTTCGATTCCCACAACTTTGAAAATTTGACCTTGTTGAACTTTAAAGGTCAAAGGTCACGGATTATGTTCTTTGGTGCAAAACTTCCTCTGGAACATTCCAGGTATAATATAACATCATATAGGCTATATGGCATTTCACACTCCTCGGATTATCCATACTTTGATGAAATCAGCGCAAAAACAAACTTGAAGGGGGGGCGCCACGGGAAAGGTGTTCGAGATAGAGCAAAATGGTTTCAAGACTTTAGGTGGGGAATGACCTCAAGATTATGCATAAAAAAATATTGTCATCCGAGCTCTCAAAGTTTGGGCGGTCGTATGATTTTTATGTCAAAATTCGCAATTTTAAGTTTTTGACCTTGTGACCTTGACCTTGGGACGAAAATCAAAAATCGAGCTCCGTGGGGCTATGCAGGTGCCATTGGGCGAACCAAATACCGAAACCCCTGCCAGATTCGACAAACCCCCTCGGAGAAGATGTAACTTGAAATCGGATACCCCCTAAAAACACACGTTTTTTTGGGCATGGCTCCACCCATAATGGGCACACCACGCCCATTCTCAGGAAAACACAACTAGATCATGATATAAACCTCCCACCCAAATTTTATCAGGATCGGATAAAAACCCACGGAGCCATGCTCGGGACAGACAGACAGAGACAGACAGACACACACACACCCATAATGAATATAGTGGTCACTTACTGACTCGTGAACCAATAAATGTGAAAATGTGAGGGTGGAAGAAAAGAAAAGAAGAAGAAAAGAAAAGAAGAAAAAAAAAAAAAGGGCCTCAGCCGACATTCCAAGGCATGCTCAAGGATGGTTGTGGGTGCCTATTACTAGTTTTCATACAATAAAACCTGCATTTTGTGGTCACTTTCTGCCAACTAAAAGTGGTCCGTTAGCAATGGAGCAGGCAAGTCATTGTCAGATTCCAAATTCCTTCACTAACCTATCAGGGGCACTACATCAGAAGTACAAGCTGTGTTCCCCAACACTGATGCGAACCCATGTGAGAGAAGAGCTCCAAGTTATATTGGCAATGTCTAAGGTTTTGCCATGCAACACAGCTAGCTGTGAGATGACAATGATGCATGGTATGGACGTGAGATACAAAATGCCTTCTCGCTTCAATAATAACCTCTCATACCAAATTGTGTTTCAAACCACGACTGTTCTTCCAGTGAAGCATTGCGATGCAGGATCAACATACGTGGATATGGTAATGAGGAACATGTATGATCCTTTAAACACGATGTATAAGCTGTAGCACACCCAGATATTTTCAATCAATGCCATGATAATCAGCATTCCAGCGTCCAGTATGGAGAACGCTCCAAGAGCCACTTCACCCCACACAGCCCAGTCTACATGGATGTAACCCACAGCAAATGATGCCATGGCAGCTGCAAAAAAAAACAAAAATAAATAAATATATTTAAAAACACATACATGTTGGTGAGAGTACAAAAACAAAAACTTTTTTTTTAGACAAAGGTTATGTCGACAAATCCGATGGAAACCTGGTCAAACACCTTTACAACAGCAATCATACTCATGGTGTTGCAACCGATGTACCATTTCAGAAATACATGAATAAAGGATTGACACATGCAACATTCACATCTGAATGCATGATGGTTCCTGATACTGGGAACCCAGACCATGAAACCCTAGGATGGCAACCATTGTGTAAGCTTAATGGGTCTAATGGCCTCCTGGTGAAAGTTCCTTGTAAGGGAACTCATTATAAATCAGAGTGAGTTCACAATCTATGGTTTACCTGGATTATATCACAAAAGAAACTGGGGTCCATAGAACACCTTCCCCATTCAGTGGGAAATTGGCGAGCAGCAGATTTGATTGATCTGATGATGTAAAATGACGTAATAATTTGTCCAAGTACTGCTAAACAGCTCGGTTTTTGAAAGTGCCAATAAGGCAATTTGTGTTTTAGTGTTGAAGTATATTATTCAATTGAAATAAAATAAAGATTTTAAAGGTGGGAGAAACAAAAATTTCAGAAGTTTACCACCACTGATGCATCGTCTTTTACACCACCTTATGAAACGTGTTACATTCGTTCTTCATGCCTGTTGTTTGTGTCCTGTATAACGTCCTTAAAAACAGTAAGTTTCCTGTTTGGAATGATTTTCAATTTTTTTTAATTATCCCACCAGATAGGAAGAGTTAAAAAAATTTCAAAAACGCACCAGTGTCCAAAGGAAGCGGTTCAGTTTGGCATTTTTAATATGGAATAAGCAAAGCCGAGAAACGAACGAAACCCATTAGAATTAAACACGGTGGGGTTAGAAAGTTTCTTCTTCTTCATTTTTTACGGACGGATGGAATGACACCCAAATATTGAAGCGGCTTCGCCACTTCAAAATTATCTTCTCTTTGCGTGTGTGCAATCGGGACAAATTCAGAGCCAAAGTACTGCTAAGCTACAAGTTTGTTTTCCGATTCATGGGCATCCTAAATCATGCAAGGTCTTTCCTTGGCCAATATGAACTGTTAACCTACAAGGCTTTTATTCACACAATGGAGTACTGCTCTTCCCTTTTGGCTGGCACCCCTGCCTCTCGCATTGCCCTTCTTGATGCCATGGAAAGAAAGGCCCTCAAAATCATTGGGATCTCCTGTGACGAAACTTAGCAGTTTGGCCTGTTACTCTCACATCGCAGACAGGTTGGTGGCCTCTGTATAGTCTACCACCTCCTTTTTCATCTTGCACCCTCTGCCCTCTATTGGCTCTGCCTCTCCGAGGTTTCTGCATGGCACACACAATCTGCCAGTAACCCTCTTCTTGTTAAACTCCCAAAATTCCAACACCTGCACTCATTTTTCCTCTTCTGTGGAACCAACTTCCCCAATCTGTTAATTCCCTATTCTTCCCTCCAGGGCTTCAAGACAGCTGCTCACCACTACCTCAGGTCACCACCCCCCCCCCAATCCACTCACAATTTATTCTACCCCAAATAACCACATTCAAGTAGAACAGATCCAAAGCAATCCTTTTTTCCAGGTTATTGTGATTTTCCTCCCTCTCCCTCACCTATTTCCGTTTGTTCATTCCTTTTCCATTTCATCCTCACCTTCTCATTTCTCTTCTTGCTGTGTTTCATTCAGCTTGTGCACAGCTTGCTCACCCCCCCCCCACCCCCTTGATCTCACACTTACCTCTACTATGCTGTTGGTGTTTCCTTCCATTCTATTTGAGCTCCTCCACGAGCCTCGATAATCTATACAAATGAAATTGAATCAAAATAAAATAAATAAATAATACTAATACAGCAGTGCACAAAAACAATTGCAATGCTCATTTTAAATTACTAGTACGTGCGTGGCCGTACGTGTATTTAAAAATAAAAAAATAAAAACTTGCAAACCGCTTGCCAGAAACAACAACTACACAGGCCGTTCCTCCGCTCTGGCATGCCCGTACATGCAAACCAAAAAAAACAAAAACTTTCAAACAAACAACCACACAGGCCGTTCCTTCGCTCTCATAAACGACGACTGGATTGGGCCATTGTGTTTATCTATAAATGCGGATAAGAAAGAGAAATTATTAGAATACAGCAAGTCATCACTATCCGGAAGTGGTGCGTGCCCGTACGGAATGTTCACATCATTCCATGAATTATCGCTTGCACTGAAGTAACAACTGCTGTGATACTTCCACACAGAGTTAATTAAAATCCAAATTAAAATCAAGTTTACCTCCCTGTCTTTGCTTGCCATGACAATCGCTGCCATTGACCATTGCCACTCCTACGCCACGGTAACTAAATGGCGCCCTTTCCCCATTGGCCATGCCTACGCAGCAACGTGTCTTGTCATTGGTTTGGTAAATAAATGGCCACAACTTGGGAAGCACTTGTCCGATTAATATCAAACTTTGAAAAGGCACATACTCGGGTCCCCAGCAATATACGTGGCAAGTTTCAATTAGATTGGACCAGTGGTTGTCAAGAAACAGCGGGCACACACACACACACACACACACACACACACACACACACACACACACACACACACACACACACCTGGAATTATAGAGTGATATTGGCCTGGTCTTAACATGATCATTTTGCGCATGTGCGTGGGGGGGGGGGCGGGGGGGAGGGGTGGCAGCCGGCAGGAAAGTGTCCAGTATTCTTGATTCCATCAGTGGCCACCCTAGCCAAAAACAATGTCATACTGTGAAGCCAAGCAGGTCAAAGTCTGTAAGACATGTAGAAATGGCAATTTGTGTTGTAACACACAAACCAAAATAGTTGTGTTCACATTGACAGCTAAAAATAAAATAAACAAACAAACAAAAAAAAAAAAAAAAAAAAAAAAAAACCTACAATTATTTATTTTGATTTCCATAAAATGCATAGATTTGGCTGTTTCTGGTTGCAGACTTTGAGAAACAAAGCAATAACTGGAATGATTTAAAAATTAAATTGCTTAATCAGAAATGATATCAGACCAGTTTGAGACAATCGCTGAGACCATGTATTTGGGACAAGTTGATACGGGTTACATCAAGATGCAATTTACTTCCGAGGAAAGCAGGACATATCAATTTTATCGGGGGTTTTTTTGTATGCAATATCGAGGCTCAAGGAAAAGAAAGGAGCTATGGAGGGAAAAAATGCCATCATAGACATTTGAGCAGGTAGGCAGAGGAATGACTTCTGGTTGGTCTGCAGACCAGCAGAGGAAACCTGCAAGGCAATGGTGAATCCAAAAAAATATATAGATATTTATAAATAAAAAATCCAAATCCATTGAGACCATACTCTTATCTGTACAGAGCGTCGGTGCTACCGAAGCAGTCTCCTGGGCTATTGGGCACAATCCTGGACGAGTCGCCACTCCGACGCAGTATACTCGAATGGCTCAATCATTCCAGCAAGCTGATACTCATTTTGCCGACCTTGAAGGATAATAAGCTGAGTCAACCGCACCTGGTATTAATTCATTGTCCAAGCAGGATTTGAACTCGGCACCCTAAGATCCCAATCTCAACACCATATCCATTAAGCCAAAAACAGGCACACAATGTTGAATGGTGGTATAAAAGATTATGTTGGTAAGGATGGGGGACAACACAAGATGGGGGTGCACCACCTGCTTGAAGCACTGTAGGGAAGACTAAAAGGCGGTTACATGGTGGGGAAAAAATGCGGAACAAAAGGCCCGGTCACACCTTGACATTTTAGCCCGCGATGGCAACGTATTAAAATTTATGTAAAACGCTGGCTTACGTTGAACTTTTGATGTTTTTTTTTTTAAAGATTCGGACGTATTCATAGCGACTTGGTCTTATGTATAACGCATTGGTAACAACACAGAACGTTTCGTTGTGTTATAGATAACTTATACCAACGAATGCTGAACCTGTTGTCGGCCGACACAACCGATGCCCAACGATAGTCTAACTTAGGCATAGCGCGTTGCACGCATCGCCGACGATGTCGTGACGTAGCCTATTAAAAGGCTGACGCACAACGATTCGAATCATAACTGCCGTAGAAATGGAAGTGTCAACATCGCAGTCACACCTTGGCGATCTTGCCAGCGTATGCCGACCTAAGAAAAATGTGTCTAAAACGTTGGGGCACGTCAAATACGGTATGAGTAAGTTTGGTATACGTGAGTAGAACGCTAAAGTACGCTATCATACGTCGTAGTAAGTAGAGTACATCAAGAAATTTTAAACATGTTCAAAATTTTACGACGTACGACACACGTTCCGCATGCGATGGGGATAAGTTTTACACACGATATGTGGACGCTTACACACGTCCACAAAGGCTACTTATAAGCTACTCATAAGTCGAAACACGTCGCGGTAATGTCTTTTTTACGCGAAACTTATTTCTGACTTATGTTTGACGTGCTTTGAACCAATTCTTTACGTAGTCCCAACACACATCGACGTATTCCAATGACGTCTTCCGGTCGACAAAAAAAAAATTAACGTGTTTCTAGCTTACAACTGCCATATAAAGACTTGTTCGCAGCGATTTTGGGAATTGGTATATAAAAATGCTGCTCATAAAAGGGGAACCCAACAGTGTTTTCGAGTCCTTTTTGAGTCGATGTCCATGTCAGCAGTATCAGTATCAGTATTAGTATTAGTAGTAGTTTGTTCATGTTGGCAGTAGTAGGTGAGTGTGAGGGGGAGGGTGTGGGTTATGATGGATCGTCCTTGCGTTTAATGATTTAAATGATAAACTCAACGATTTAAATGGCTGCATCTCCACTATTGAAAGTCGACGCTTGCGCTCAACAATTGGATTTTTTTTTTACACTCAACGACTTTTAAACGGTACCACTCAGCTAGTTTCATTGTTTACAATGAACGATTTAAATTGCTGTCACTCGCCTTTGTTTTTTGACGCTGGCGCTCGGAAATTTTAATCGTTTCTATTGAACGTGTTAAATCGCTCAAACCCTACTATTGAAAGTAGACGCTTGCGCTCAACAATTCGATTTTTTTACACTCAACGACTTTTAAACGGTACCACTCAACTATTTTCATTGTTTACAATGAACGATTTAAATTGCTGTCACTCGCCTTTGTTTTTTGACGCTGGGGTTTGGAAATTTGAAGCGTTTCTTCTGAACGTGTTAAAACGCTCAAACTCGACTATTTTAACTATACTCTGCCGATGGACAATTGGAATCATAGCCAAGCTAGACATCGAAGTGTGAACATCCTCGTCATGCCGAAGAAAAGTTTGAAGAATGCTGCAAATAAGTGTCCTGGCCGTGGCCGTGGACGCTGACGCAAGGACGATCCATTATACCGACGTCTTTCAGCCTATGAGTTACTTAAAAGTAACGTCTGTCGACGTGTGGCAACGATCGCGTAACGTGCCAACAACACGTTAATCATAGGTTAGAAATAAGTTTCGGGTACGCTAAACATTACCTCGGCGTGTCTCAACTTATGATTAACTTACAAGTAGCATGTGTTGACGTCTGTCAGCGATCGCAGACCGTGCATACAACTTGTGGCCAGCGCAGCAGAACGTGCGAGTCATACGCCGGCATACGTCGTGAAATTTCAAGCATGAAAAAATTTGAGGACAACCAAAAAGTACAACGTTTAAAGCCAACGTACAACGACGTATGGCAGTGTTTTTCAGCGTGCTCTCAATGTTATCAAAACTTACCCATAACGTATTCAACGTGTGCCAGCGTTTTAGAAAAAAAATTCAAAAATCGGCATACGTTGGCTAAAACGTCAAGGTGTGACCGGGCCTTTACCAATCAGGAGCGGAACGTTTCTGATAAATTTCAGGCGGATCGGCCCAGCGGTTTGGCCGGAGAAGTCAAAATAGTTGACGGACGGACGGTGGACGATGACAATACCTTATCTGGAATTCCATTTCCAGATAAGTTAACAAGGGCCACCGACCTGCCTGCGAGTCTTTGCGTCTTTGTCACGGTTGAGATAATGTTCTTCTTCAATAAACCCCCATGTGTAAACAAAATGTTTAAGCCAAACCCGAAAGGTTTATAAAACTGGAGAATTCATAGAACACATTACCTCATGCAGTGTTCACGTATATACTTCAATTGTATTCCGGGAGTTTAGCGCTATTGAAGCAGTCTTATATGCACGACCCTATTAAACATGTCCAAGTACTGCAAAACGGAAGGGTTCTGAAAATGCAAAGAAAGCGATTTTTGTTCTACAGTGTTTGAATACTGTATAAAACTAGAACGGGCACTCAGAGAGCGCATACCTTCGCCGCCACTACTTTTTTTGTTCTTGGTATGAGTGTGGAGGACTGGTTTCATATGAATGGTCTTATGACACAAACCACATATCTATGATGTCATGACCCCCCCCGACTTTCGGGGGCTACGGACTAAACAACAATCAACTCACGTCGTTTTGGCGAGTGGCTACGGACTAACCAACAATCAACTCACGTCGTTTTGGCGAGTCTTCACTCGCAAGCTCGGTGAATACAGCGTTTCAACAAGAGAAGGTAATCTCGTTTGATGCTGGTTTCATGCAAATCGAATAAGAATTGACTGAGTTATGCCGAAAACCGCATATTTTTCAAGGGCATGACCCCCCCCCCCCCGACATTTTACCCCAACCGGTGACATGTGTTATGACATCATTGTGTCACAAGATTGGGCATTAAATTCTGAACATTTTGGTGCTGGGTTCATGTAAAGCGGACAATAATTGACCGCATGACAAAAACCGCATATTTTTCAAGGTCGTGACCCCCTGACCTTTGACCCCTAACCGGTAACAAGAATGTGGGCGCCATTGTGTCATATTGCATGTCACAAGATGAGGCGTTGAATTCTGAACATTTTGGCGTTAGTTGCATGCAAATTGAATAAAAATTGACCGTGTTATCGTAAAAAGACGATTTTGACCTTTTCGTGACCTTGACCTTGACCTTTGACCTGAACGATCCCAAAATCTAATCGAATGCTTCCTGGCTAATAACCAATCATCCCACCAAATTTCATGCAATTCGGTTTAATACTTTTTGAGTTATATGAATCACAAGATTACAAATAAATAAATAAATAAATAAATACACGCCGACCAAAACATAACCTTTCGCAGAATGTGAAGGTAATAACGATTGTAAATGTCGTAGAAATTAATTTATTCCGGAAATTACTGCAGAGTTCATTATACCACACTATCCAACACGTTACATTAGTTCTTCGTGCCTGTTGTTTATGTCCTTTAAAACAGTAAGTTTCCTCTTTGGAATGATTTCCAACTTTGTTTGACTGCCAGACAGGCGGACAAGGGAAAAAACCAAAACAAAACATTATTTCGCTCCTCTCTACGCATGTCTGATCTGAACGAATTCAGAGCCAAAGTACTGTTAAACTACAGGTTCGTTTTCCGATTAATGTTTAAAATGTAACATTCTATTTAGATCAGGTTGTTTCTCGATCAAAACTGACGTTTGAAGACAGACAGATGGACGGACAAATGGACGTCAGCCAATTGCTTAACCCCTCGTTCCACTTGGCGTGCACGTGGTAACAATGCTTTACAAACTCCGAGGATTAAGGTTTTAAGTACTCTAGTTGAAACTGCCATTAAATGGTCCAACTGGTATAAAAATGTATTTTGCATCCTGACATTTTTCACAATCGGTTTGGATGTATTTGCACTATTTACTGTTTCTGAGGCTGAAGAGGAATATAATGTTGCAAAATGAACTAGAGTACCAGCAGTTACATACCATTTCATACAATACAACTCCCCATCCCCCTCCCCCAAACTGTCAATAAGTACAGCATAGCACTGCCATTATGTAGGCAACAAAAATACTTGTGTGAAAGCAAGAGTGTTGGGTTTAAACACACCAGTGAGCGTCGAGATGGCTTCAACACCACCATTGTAGACTGTAGCATTGGCTCCCACAGTGCTCCACAATGTCTGTACATAATTAACGACCTGGAGGTAGCCACAGGTAGCCAGTGCCCACCACACCGACCATAGAAGCAGAGATTTATTTGTGTAACAATTTAAAAAGTCTTTCCAGAGCTGTGAAAAAACCACCATAGGAGATACCACTGCTGAAGCTGGCAAGAGATTTAAAGGAAGATCAACAAACTCAGCAGGTTCAAATTCTTTTGGAATGTCTGAGACACAGACTGACGAATTACTCTGACAAATCTTTTTCTCAGAATGAATATCATTGTCAATTGAGATTTGTCCAATGCTCATTTTTCTATCAACAGTGTTCGCAGTTAAATCCCGATGGAAGAACATGCTGTGTTGAGGTGTGGGAAGTAAACAGGAAGTGAGAAAGGCAATGGACACACATGTCATGGAGATGATATTGAGAACGAAATAAGAGACTCCAGCCGCTGACACAAGGATCTGTCCAATAACTGAGCCAGCGGTGTATCCAATCAGAGTTGCGCTGCGGCACTGGCCGGTCACCATCTGATATTTGGTGGAAGGGACCACACTGTAGATGTACGAATAGTAGGCAACTTCTGTTGCACTGCTCAGGCCGAAGGTAAATTCCACAGCCTGCATGGCCATGATGCCTTGTGCAAAGAGCAACAAAAGCCATGTCACAATAAAGGCAGTGCCTTGAAGCACAATCAGTGGCTTGTAGCGCAGGTAGTCCGTGGCAAGGAAAACTGGGAACAGCAGCACCAGATAAGAATACGTCCACACAGGGAACATTTGGTTGTTTACCTGCAAGGCAAGCACACCAAAAAGCATTCTTATAGAAACAAAATGACAATATTTTTCCTTCACTCACTTAACAGCACCCTACACCTCCTTCCCAACAACCATAATTTCCTACACCCCCCCCCCCTTCGCTCATAAACTCCCCTCCTTAAGGCCCGGTCACACCTTGACGTTTTAGCCAACGTATGCCGATTTTTGAATTTTTTTTCTAAAACGCTGGCACACGTTGAATACGTTATGGGTAAGTTTTGATAACATTGAGAGCACGCTGAAAAACACTGCCATACGTCGTTGTACGTTGGCTTTAAACGTTGTACTTTTTGGTTGTCCTCAAATTTTTTCATGCTTGAAATTTCACGACGTATGCGGGCGTATGACTCACACGTTCCCCTACGCTGGCCACAAGTTGTATGCACGGTCTGCGATCGTTGACAGACGTCAACACATGCTACTTGTAAGTTAATCATAAGTTGAGACACGCCGAGGTAATGTTTAGCGTACCCGAAACTTATTTCTAACCTATGATTAACGTGTTGTTGGCACACATCGACAGACGTTACTTTTAAGTTACTCATAGGCTGAAAGACGTCGGTATTATGGATCGTCCTTGCGTCAGCGTCCACGGCCACGGCCAGGACACTTATTTGCATTCTTCAAACTTTTCTTTGGCATGACGAGGATGTTCACACTTCGATGTCTAGCTTGGCTATGATTCCAATTGTCCATCGGCAGTGTCTATTCAAAATAGTCGAGTTTGAGCATTTTAACACGTTCAGAAGAAACGCTTCAAATTTCCAAACCCCAGCATCAAAAAACAAAGGCGAGTGACAGCAATTTAAATCGTTCATTGTAAACAATGAAAATAGCTGAGTGGTAACGTTTAAAAGTCGTTGAGTGTAAAAAAATCCAATTGTTGAGCGCAAGCGTCTCCTTTCAATAGTGGAGTTTGAGCGATTTAGCACGTTCAATAGAAACGATTAAAATTTCCGAGCGCCAGCGTCAAAAAAAACAAAGGCGAGTGACAGCAATTTAAATCGTTCATTGTAAACAATGAAAATAGTTGAGTGGTACCGTTTAAAAGTCGTTGAGTGTAAAAAAAATCCAATTGTTGAGCGCAAGCGTCTACTTTCAATAGTGGAGATGCAGCCATTTAAATCGTTGAGTGGCAGCCTATGAATAACAAACCCTACGTCACCGGCAATGATAAACTGCCGCACGATATGGATGAGTTAGGCTATCGTTGGGCATAGTTTGTGAACGCCGATTTGTTAGTCATGCTAACAAACATCCTCGTCCTCAACATCGCTAACAGCTTGGTTTGCATTTGCAAAACATTGCCTGTAAACTCAAGGATTTTCACAAGGGCATATCAGATTGGATAACACTACAGCTTCCACTCAATTGACCCAGTTTCGTTATTCTCATCAGCATTTACACTCATTGTGACCCTCGTTTTTACCATTTGAGTCGACAAATTGTTTTAGATTTGCCATGCTTCATCTACATGCACAAATCAAAGTAGACATTCCTGCAAATAGGTCATGTTCCTTATAGCCCAGGAAACACAGCAGATTACTGCTAAATTACCGCCACCCTGAAACCTGGACAAACTTGTTTTGTTATAATTAACTATGACATAGAAAATGTGAAAATGACATTTATAGTGTATTCCTATGACAGCAAGATTATTTCGATAATTAAAGTAATCACTGAATATGGATAGAGGTAAGTTTTTCCTCCTGAAAATATTACCAATGCTTGACTACAGCAAAATATTTAGCTTGATCCAATCGCGCAATTCTCCTATATACTGAATGTTTGTCAGGACTGTTATCGGTGGCTGGATGAGATGGATAATAGATATCCATACAGAAGTTTCCATGTAAAAGGAATCGCATTGATGATCGACACCATTGTATGACTCAAAGTTCTCGAAGGAAGCAGCAAAGACCCTTCAGTCGAAATCTCAACAAAAGAAGGGTCGAAACCTCCTTTAGATGCACCTGAGCAGAGGAAGCATGGGGTTTACGAGTGCACTAAACAACGACTGAAGTCCCAGATACTCAGCGCAAAGATGAAACCATCATGTCATAAATGGTGTTGAGTCAATGGGTACACCAGCAAGAGGAATGTTGTCCACCAGGCTCGGCTAAAGTCAAAGAGCTTATTTGAATGAATTTCAACCTTTGATGGTTCGACCAACGATTCCCTTCCTCAAAGACTGAGCAGAAAAGACACGAGTGGTTTTAACATCAGAGAGCACCGTTTTATTCGTGATTCTTTTCAAAGGTACCCACAGAACAAAGGCAGGGGAAAGGCTTTCACGCATCAGCACCGATTACAGGCCAATTAAATGTACAAGATCTAAAATTCTTAGAGCAACTGAGAGAAAGCAAAAATAAACAGTGCATGCAAATGCTATCGTTTCCGAACCTCTCCCTCTGATGCAAAATATCACCACTCTTGTTATTCTAATTACATATCTGAAAGGAACATAAACAGCGTTTTAAGCAAGGCCGAGAGGTTGGAGTGCAATGGGGCTGTTGATAAAGAGTTTCAGAGACTTATGTCAGAAATCGAAGAGACAGTACTGGCAAAACAGATGCAGAGTAATTTTTTTTTTTAAAGTCTCATATCCATGTCCGAATCTGGCCAGTCAACCAAAATCGAATCAACTAGTTCACGTCACACACCCAAACTGTATACCAAGTTTAATCCGAATCCGTCCACAACCTTTTGAGATATCTTGCCCACAGACAGATGGATGTGGGTGAAAACAACCTCCATCCACCTTTGGTGGCGGAGGTAATGACACTGTTGAGTCAACGCACAAGGTTTATTGACTCTTTCAGGGGAAGAAGCACAGCAGGATTTTGCTTGGAAGAAAGTTTGTGCCAAACATTTATCATTTTATTTTTTGGAGCACAAATGGGGGTGGGGGTGGGGGAACTACTTGGGTGCCAATAGCAGTACAAAGCAGGAAATAATTCTGCCAAAGTTCAGATACCATAATATTGTTGTGGTGCCAGGTTCGGTGGCGAGGACGACCGCCAGACGGAGCAGTCGGGCCGTCTCCCACCAAACACCGGAATTAAAAGGTCATCACCCGGATCACTTAAAAGGACCGTGGTCACTAATATTTTGACGGTGTGAGGTAGGGTCCACTTGTCTATTCCAATTTACCCAAGTACTCACGCCGTCTAGCTACAGGGGAAGCCACACCCTCGGTAGACTCTGTCCGAACCGAGTCGCATGTACTGACTCGGGTCCGGTGTAACCGAGCGGGAGTTACCAGAGCCGCGCCAGTCCCACTGACAACTTACGGCACAAACGGCCTTACTACTTCTCAAGCCCGCACCGTGCTGGGTCAATGGTAGAAACGATAGGCAACCAACTGGAACATTAAACAGATATTTATTTACAATTGGGAGGGAGACACAGAGCAGACTTAATCACAAATATAATGCAATGTACAATGAGCAATCAACACTTATACAATTTCTACTTAACAGACTGGTGACACACACACACACACACACACACACACACACACACACACACACACACACACACACACACACACACACACACACACACACACACACACACACACGCACACACGAAATGGGGCCGTATTCGACCCTTCAGCTTGGGAGGGAAGGCAAGCTGAGGGTAAGAGTTCGGTTGGGCACCTTTCCACCTCGTGCGGTCTGGTCGAGACGAGCTGGTTCGGGGGGGAGGGGGACTCGAACCCACACCAAGCACCAGGGACCGGGAATGATACAATGGACGCGAGCAAGCATGAGAACGGACGAGACGAGACGAGCACTTGCGGGAAAGACTAGAATGCCAGCAGGCAAAGCAAGACGATCCCAGCAGGCAAAATGAGGGCAAACAAGGCGACGAGGCTTTCTTTCTTTCGCCGGCCGGATCGCCCCCTCTATTACTCATTCCTCACGTGAGGTGGGAGGGGTCCGTCCTGAGGTAACTCGCCTCCTCATTGGATGGGGCGTGTGTCGGGGTGTCTCGGTGGCCCACCCCTCGAAGAGGCTCTGTAGTTTCAATTTTTGCATATGTACTGCCGAAGCAAGTGCTGGTATTCTGGCTTCCCATTGGCTGGAGGAAACGCTCCATGCCCTTCTTCGGAGCGGAGCCTTGATCTGAGGCGATGGAGGCTCCGCCCACGCCTTCAGCCAAAAACACGTGGGCAATGGAGTTGGTGGTGCGAAGAGGTGGAGGATTGATTTGTTTGGGAGGAAGATTTAAAGATGTAAAAAAACCTGACTATAAAAGAAACCCGCAGCGCACACATGAAATTAACCAATTAGACCAGTGTTTCTCAAGGTGGGGCGTGGCAATATTTTGGTGGGGCATGAGGATTCAGCATTAATGAATTAATATATGATCGCTTTCGAGAGAAAGAGAGAGAAAGCTAAGAGAAATCGACTGGAAATGACGAAACGTGGTGATTTAAGGCTGAAACTGAAAAAATTGGTTCCTCGAATCAAACAAATCTGCAGCCAGCGTCAAGGGCAGGACTCCCATTGAAGCGAGTAGCAATTGAACAAGCCGGTAGGCGACGAGGGATTCGCTAGGATCGAAACGCTGGATACGATGCTTTTCATTCTGACCGATCCACCGACGAAGATTCATTGCCAAGACGTATTGTTTCACATACGATTGTTCCTCTGCCTGGCAAGATTTTTCCTATTGCGTATTTTGCCAACTGGCACTCCTCATAAAAAATGACAGTAAATAGACACCCTATTTTTGAAGGACTACCATTTGAAAAATAATCGGTTTGCTGGTTTGTGCTGTGGAGCCTCGCGTTGCAGACACAAACACACACACACACACACACACACACACACACACACACACACACACACACACGGAAAACCCGATAAACTTCTCTCAATGCTCTCGTTTGACCACACCTCCTGAGCCACACAATATTTTTCATAAGCCACGCCCAATTTCCTACGCCACTCTCACTTTTCATCAACCACGTCCACTTTCCCTAAGCTCCACCCACTTTCCTAAGCCCTTCATAAAAATGACGGTAAATAGACACCCGATTTTTGAAGGACTACCATTTGAAAAATAAAACCTCAATCAAAAATCGGCTCTAGTAAAATTTTCTAAATATCTCGAAGTGTTTAATTCCGAAGTCTCGTTTCTCTACATTCAAAACTGAAGGACAAGTATTGAAAATACTGTACGCGATTTTTCGGCCGCTGCACAGCAACGGGTGGTTGCTGGGCAACGAAATTCAAACGCGCACATTCCCAGACCATATGGCACCTGTTGGCAAAGTTTCATCGAAATCGGTTCGCTGGTTCGTGCTGTGGAGCCTCGTGTTGCAGACACACACACAGACGGAAAACCCGACAATAAGGGATATATCTAGCATATATAGCGAATCCAATAAAATTTGCAATAAAGTTTTAATAAAGCCTTTTGAATACATATGTAGTATATACTGTAGTTTCTCCAATCATGGTGGTGCGTACGATTTTTTTGATAATCAAATCCAGGCGTGGGACAAAAAAAGGTTGAGAAACACTGCATTCGACAGAAGGACAGGACCCTAACTATAAACACATACTTATTGAAATAACTGAACTGCGGGGATTCTGGCTGTTGTGTGCAAATGGCTTCCAGATTCGTAACAATATCATAGTGCTTTATCAGAACATCAGTACATCTCTAACACTAGGACTTGGTGTTTAGACATGCCAAGATATCAGCAGTATACACTTGGTTGAAACACTGCATGCCCTTGGACATTGTATTGTGTGATGAAATCAGGCGATTTATTACATCTGTTGCAAAGGATCAAATGTTGCACACAGAAGATATCTGTGCTTGGCATGGAATGGAGAATGTTCACTAATAATCCAGCCAGCTTTTTTGAGGCCGTTATTGACGATTTCGACAGGAATAAAGAAATGCTTGATGGGCAAACAACAACACGTCTTGGGTACGGTGCCATTTCAGAGATGTGGCTTCCCACTCGAGGAGGACATGCATTCCACGGGAGACAAGCAAGGCCTTGAATGTGGTAATTTGTAAGGTCAAAGAAACATCGAAAGATGTGACTAAATACTTGATATGAGAGCGTATATGCCTGGTGTTGGCTTCATGGTTCAGGTGGGGGCTTGGGATCCTAGGGTCCTGAGTTCAAATCCCGCTCAGCTGTTGAATCAATACCAGGTGGGGTTAACTCGGCCTGTCATTCTTCCGAGGTCGGCAAAATGAGTGCCAGTTTGCTGGTATCCTGTGTCGGAGTGGCAACTTGTCCAGGATTGTGCCCAATAGCCAAAGAGACTGCTTAGGCAGCACCAACGCTCTACACAGAGTATGGTCCCAATGGATGGATGTATGAAAGCGTATAAGATGATTTCTTAAACAGGGACATTAGGACAATACCTGCTTGAAATGGTTTCAATGCAGCTCTTTAGACGAGCACAGTACCTGTTGCAACTGTCAGCCATCTTCCTTTCATATACATGCATGCATCACCATCAGACCCATCAACAATATAAAAGTCAGAAAAAACATTTGGGGATGGAATCCCCAAATAACAACCAAACAAGAGGATGGAATGACTCCACAATCTTTTTACGGATTGCCATCACGACATCTGACATTTTTGTTGTAGGTGGCAATAGTAACAACTGTATGAAGATGTCCATGTTCGAGGTAGTTGCAGATTGGTGCAATTGTAAATTTCAATTGTTGTGGGATCGAGACAGAAAAATGTCCGTGCCCTTCTAGTTGTTGTTGTTATTACCTCCACCACCGAAGGTGAAGGAGGTTATGTTTTCACCCCTTTCTGTCTGTCTGTGTACAGGATGTGTCAAAAAGTTGTGAATGGATCCGGATGAAATTCTGTGGACAGGTTCGGTGTGTGACAAGGACGAAATGATTAGATTTTGGTGAAGATCTGGATCCGGATCTGACTACTATAATTTTTAAAGTGATTCTTCACCATTGAGAGATGGGGCCATAAACGATACAGTTCTGTGTAGCATGATATTTCATACATGTATTGGGCCCGATATGTTCTCATAGATCAGGCATGACGTGGCGGAGGTATGCACTCCACTGAGTGCCCTTCCAGTTGTTTAAAGAGTAACCCCAGTCAGTACTGAACAAACTGACCCACAGCAGCGGCCCAAAGATCCCCCACAATTGATACGCCACGCTGCTGCTCGTGGAGAGAGAGACAGAGACAGAGAGAGAGAGCACTACCCCCTCCCACACCCTCCCCATGCTTTGTGCACCTTGGGCCTTGTGGTCCATGGACACACCTCAACGGCTTAACCTTCAAGTTTGGCTGCTTCCCAGCCTCAACTGACATTCGTATAGTTTACCCACACAATTTTTTTACCACCACACCACTGGTCTCTTCACTTTATAAGGAGTGAGGTCCAACAGTACAAATCTTCTGCCCTGGTTTGACACTCCTCCACTTGCCCCTGTCCTCAGCCAGCTCTCTCCACGTTATTGATATCACTGCTCACATAAATCTTCCCATCTCAACCACAATCTACAGTTTAAAAAAAAAAAAAAAAAAATACAAAAATCCTGCCTCGCTGATCAAACCCATAGTGACGTCATCACTGCACATTGGAACCTACTACTATGGGACACTGCTCAACAACTTATGAAGATCGTAATAATAGAAGTAGAAATACAATTAATCAAACTGAATGAGATAATCAGTCAAAAGAAGGAGAAGCTGTGGAAGAATGTGAATCCTGAACAATACCACCACACAATGCGTTTTCAGTGATAAGCTCCTGGTTGCTCATCGCTCCACTGTTAAAGTTATGGAAAGGAAATTTAAACACGATGAGATATTGTACAAGGATATGAAACCATTCCAAGAGAATATACCCAGTTTAAACAATAACCAGGTAGCTACAGACACTTCCAATCAACTTAAGCATAAGCACAAAAATAGACATTATCGAAAGAAAAGAAGAAAAAAAAAAACCACTACACTAACCGACGTAATCACGTACAGAACTGTTCCTCTATGGAAGCAAACACTGCTGAGGTTGAAAATAAATCAAACAATAATAGAACTTCTACTTCAACCAAACTGGAAGATCTCCCAAAGCTCAGGATCATCAATCTTTCCAATCATTCCCTTGGTGAGGCTGAAAAAAGCTCGCTATTTAAGGGTCTAAAATTTTGCCCAATCGCTCTACAACTAGACCAATTACAATTTAAAGAATATGTAAAAGATTTCCGTCGGCGAATGACATTGAAAGCACACTTTGCGAGAGTACTAACAGACACAGTACAATCAGCCCCACAACAGCTACTCAAATCGACACCGATACACCACAACTCACTTTACCTCAACCAAAAAACACCTGGACATGTGTCGACAATCCCCATCTACACGTCTATATGGAGCAAGTGAGGAATGTGGAAATTGAGCAAGTGAGGAAATTGAAAATGTGGCCCCAAAAAAAATTCTTGAAGACTCAAGGACAATCTTACAAAGACAGAGCGATGAGCACTCCACAATCTCCAACGTAATAAAGACAGCAGTTAAAGGTTCTGCCGTTGGCATGATGTCGACCATCGATTACATTGCAGAAGGTAATCACCAGCAACATGATGATACCTGCAAAGGTCTTCCATCGAACCCAACCCTTCAACATCTCGAAGAGGCTAAAAGGGAAGTATATTCTATTCAGGCAGATGAAGCCATTAAATCTCGCTTGGTTCCTGATGTCCGAATCTTTATTTTCTTCCGAAGATACACAATCCAGGTAGGCCAATTGTATCTGGCTGCACATGTCCAACTGTTCTGATATCAAAAAAAATAAAAAATAAAAAGTTTCCAATGTAATGGACAGCATTACATTCAATCTCAGGGCACTGCTATAGGCACCCCTGTTGCGCCGTTGCTATGGGCGGGCACCCTGTTGGTCGGGTTGTCGGCAACTAAATCGTCTCCCCCACCAGGTTTCCTGGTGAGGAGGGTGTTTGGATATGGACACCCGGCCGGATTAAAAACAAAACCTGTCAAAGGGCGGAGTTGCTCCTTGTGAGCCAACGGCCATCCATATCTTGTGCCAAACTGTCTACGGACGTCCTCCTGCAGTTGGGTTACTACTTATTGGGAGGTGGGTGGCAGGACTTGGACTCTGGCCACCAGAAAATCCTGCATTCCACAAAACATTCTCGAAGCATAAAAAAAATAAAATCTGAAAACCCACTCTGTGGACGTACCTCCTGTGCAGCTTCCTTTCGCAGAGCAGCTCACAGTATGACGGAATTGGGGCAAAGCCTTCGGGACCCCCAATCTTTGAAGATAGGAGGGAAACCAAGGGGTAACATTCCTGGGTCAAATTGCGGGAGATTGTGTTGTGGTGGTGCTGAGGTATCGTCCACTAGACAGTGGTCTCCCTGGGTTAACCTGTGGCTGTCCCTTCGGGTGGGTGCCTGGAATGTCCTATCCCGAAGAGAAGTTGATCACCTGTCTCTGTTATCATCTGAGCTCAAGCATTTGGACATCGGGATTGCAGCACTCTGAGGTTCAGAGACCGGAATTCAGAGAGATCATGGTGGGTGGTTACACCTACTATTGGTCTGGTTACTCTGACAGTTACCATGCCCAAGGAGTTGCTGTAGCTGTGTCCAATAAGCCAACTCCAATGATAATTGGGGTAACACCGGTCAACCAGCGTATTAATCAGACGAAGGATTCGTCAATCCTTGGGTGTCATTTCCCTGGTCTCGATATATCGTCCGACTGAAGCGAGTGATCTCACCGTGAAGGACGCATTCTATACCACGCTCGAGTCTGTGGTTGATCAGTGGCCCAGGCGAGATACACTTCTAGTCTTGTGGGATTTCAATGCATCGACTGGAACTGATAGGAATGGTTATGAGTTGTGTGTTGGTCCCCATGGGTCTGGAACTGTGAACCAGAATAGCACTAAGTTCCTTGACTTTGCAACTCTTAAGTTGCTTGTTGTAGCAACTCTTAAGTTGCACCTTAAATCCAGGAGAATGGTACCATCCCAGCCTCAGCTGGATGTTGGCAAACTCAAGGATCAGATGGCAGCTGAGGAGTTTGTGAACAGGCTGAGTGGAGGTCTGGGAACTTTTGGAGAGCCTAAAGAGTTGTGGAGTGCCTTCAAGACCACTGTCCTTGATGTTGCTGGTGGATGTCTTGGAACTCACCGTAGGGCGAAGTAGAATTTTGTCTCAAGGGACACTGGATACCATTGATCAGTCACAGGGCCAGGCTGAATGGCAAAGCTGAGCTGTTCAGGGAGCTGAGGCATAAAACTGTACGTGCACTCAGGCTGCGGTGAACCGGTTGAAACGGGGTAAAGCTCCAGGAATCTGTGGCATCCATGCTGAAGTTCTCAAGGCTGGTTCGAAATGCTGCACTCGTGTCATTGCATGCAGTTATGTGCTCTGCCTGGAACACAGGCATCATCCCAAATGACTGGAAGAGGGGCCTTGTTGTCCATCTCTGGAAAGGGAAGGCTGATCGCCAAGACTGCAACAACTACTGAGGGGTGATACTGCTCTCAGTGCCGGGCAAGGTCTTTGCTCGGATAATCCTTGATCGGGTTTGCCACCATCTGTTTGGGCACCAGCGTCCAGAACAGTCAGGCTTTACACCAAAGAGGTCAAAGATCGACTGAATCCTTGCTCTTCGGGTCCTCACCGAACGCAGACGAGAGTTCCGGCAGGGGCTGCATGCAGGCTATGTTGATCACTATAAAGCGTTCGATTCAGTGAATCGGGATGTCCTCTGGAGGATTCTTGGTCTTCGTGGGGTGCCACCAAAACTGATCGATCTGATGTCTGAACTATACTCTGGTACTGAGAATGCTGTGAGATGTGGTGGTACCATCTCTGACTTATTTCCAGTTGTTACTGGAGTTCATCAGGGGTGTGTACTGGCCCCCACAATTTTCAGCACTTGTATGGACTGGATTCTGTGGAGGATGTCAGAGAGATCAAGCTGTCAAATTGAATTTTCCTTTAAAATGTTTCCCTTTTATGTGGGCAAAGTATGAGTATCACTGTTTTTGTCCAATGGAATCCGTCATCCTTTTCCTGGATGATTAGGAATAATTTTGACAAATTTCTTTTTGATGTACCACACTTTTCATTGAGCGATGGTGCTGCCAAAGCAGTTTCTCAGCAATGGTTACACGAGGTGGTTTGGCATTGCCTTTGCATCGTTGTTTGCCCGTGTTTTATCCTTTTATATGCTGAGCCTTAAGTGAGGAAGCAGGTCAGGTTAGGTATGGGAGCATGTGCCAGAGCAGCGCGTCGCTGCGTCCACTTTCCGCCGGTACTCCAGGGGCCTCCGCCTGGCCATCTCCATCTCCTTGAGATGCTGATCAACCTGCTGCAACCACGAGGCATGTGGTTGGCCCATTGGTCTTCTCCACTCACGAGGCTCCCTCGCTGAGAGAATCTGGTGAGCAAGATCAGCATCAGGAAAATGAGCCACATGTCCATACAGCCACAGCTGACGCTCACGGTCTATGAGGAAGCAGCACATACCATTTTAAAGTCTTTGGTATGACCCTGCCATGGTTTTAACCACCGACCTCCCAGATTCAGAATGGACACTCAAGTCTAAACATTACACCCCCGAGTCTGGTGATTACAATAACCTAATTACCAGCTCACCTGGACTTTAGTCAGGTGAGCTTATGCGATTGAGCAGTGTCTGTAGGTGAGTGAGTGAGTCAGTCAGTCAGTCCATGAACACTTGAGACATTGCTTGAACCAAACACACGATTTTGATGAAACTTGACCCCAACCTTCATCATCATGATATACCAAAATTTATTCACAACAATAAAAGCATCAGGGTCTAACAAGTCAGCCGGGGGGTTTGAGTGACTGACTGTTGTTCCTGATCCAGGTGTGAACTCCGACATGCAGTCCTATTTTTAGATCCTCGTGGAGGAGTCTTACTCACGTTGTTGTTCTTCATCTTCTTCTTGTGGACTTTGTTTCACAGCCTACAGTTTTCATCAAAACTTCCTCAAACTTGGCATATATATATATATATGTAAAAATACTCTGCGCAGACAGTAACCATCTCCGATTTTGAAAATTTCTCCCAGAAAAAAAAAGTTATGACGTCAAAATATCTCCGCTAATGGAAATCGCCTAAAAATTATCTCCGAAACTAGGCAAGCTTTTTGAATTCTGTTTGCAGGAATCGAACAGGGCATTAACAGAGATGAATTACCGCGCATACAATATATCACCATGACGTCATATCAATTTTTATGACATCATTCCTATTTTTTGACATTTTTTGTTTCACAACCCAGAGTTTTCATCGAATCTTCGTGAAACTTGCCACGTATATGCAGAAAGCCCATACACAGGCAGTGACCATCTCAGATTTTGGAAATTCTTCCTAGAAAAAAAGTTGACGTCATAATATCGCCGCTAATGGAAAATCGCCTATACCATTATCTCCGGAACTAGGCAAGCTGTTTGAATTTTGTTTGCGGGAATCAAGCCGGGCATTAGCACAGATAATTTATCGCAAACCTGATACATCACAATGACGTCATCATCAAGAGGACGAGGATCTTAGCTCATTTGAGCTTGTTACACTTGATGACAAATTTTTAAAATGAAGCAAATGCTGTTACAATTTAGAAAATATTATACAAAAATAATAATAATAATAATAATAATAATTACTTTCCCTTATTTTTGAGAATCCTGGTGCCAATGAACTTTGAGATTATGCACAAATCAAGCATTACATTATACATGCAGAAAATCAAACAGTCGTATTTTAAAGATTCATCAAATGGAATTAAAAAAAATTTTTTTAAATCTCCAATACATTTAACACCGGGTCCGGAATCGAACCTGGACTGGACAGCTCACAGGTGAGCGTGGACGACCTTTACAGCACGCTGTCGCATTCAGGTTCAAATCACAATGGCACACCCCAGCAATATCGTTAGATTTACACCAATGTCCTTGGCATTACAAGTGGAGGGCAACCCGCGTCACAAACCTCCTCTATCGTGAGGTTCTTGTCCGGGCCGACCAGGTATGGAGTCAAGTACGGCTCGGATGGCCGTATCGAACAGAAGAAGCCGTAAACACACAGAATGACGGTAGGGTACTTCCAGCTGGATCGCCACTCGGCCAAAGACATGGCGGCGTCGGCAGGAGGGTCACGTTCTGAGTGGTGTTGGTCAAAGTACAGTACACCGTGAGGAACGACAATCGTGAGGAAAACGCAGAAAGACAATCATCGACGGATCAATAACCGTTTGAAGCGACAGCAGCAAACAATAGAAACGGATAATAAAGAGGAAAGCGCTTCACAGCCGACACGGCCTGCTGTACCTGCTGCACAAGTAGAACCGCAGGAAGAAGCCATCACTGGGCGGGTGAAGGCGCTTACAACTTATACACGACGTCGCGACGCTCTGTGGATCGTTTATCATTACAACTGATAACATAATAACCAATTAAAACCTCGTTAAACGACACATGAGTTAACAGCTGACGATCTCACAGCAAGCGACAGCTTCAAGCGAACCGAACACGCTCCTGGTTGGGTACTCGTACAGTCATACCCCGTTGTTGTTATTGTTGTTGTTGTTGTTGTTGTTGTTGTTGTTGTTGGTGGTTGTGGTGGTCGCAAATGTCCCTAAAAAAAAATGCCCCAAAAACATCGGGAAACAACTAAAGAACTTTGATACTGATTTTCACAGCATTTCTGAGAAACGGTGACTGCAGAGACCAAGGCAGGACGAGCACTCAATTCCTCAGCCGTCCCCGAATCGGCTTCTCTCATGACGTCGTCAGCGCGGACAATATGCTTCCTCGACGGTTGTATGAATTTGGCCGTGGTGCCGGCGATAGCTCACCCACTCTTCGCGAAGGACGTCGTGGGATTTTTAAAGTCCACCGACTGGTGCTGGTAGACGGGACGCCCAATTTAACGTCTATCCGAGGGATGGCACTCACGCTGATGTTAAACTCTGCCTGTGAGACACCAGGATGACCTTTATGTCTGGGTCGGAATTCGAACACAGACAAGACAGCTGGACAGTGTTCCGACCTCGAAGCTATCCTGCCAGCTCAAAAAAAAAATCAATAAAATATGCTTTATTTTATCTTCCTAATCCAGGAAAACTACTTTATTTTATGTTTTCTTCATAACTTTTTTTTTCATGAAAAACGATTCACAAACATGTTAATTATGGGTACATTTTGGACAAATTTTGAAGTTGAAGTCCCGAACCCCAATTCCCCATTACCCCCTAAATTTGCGTATTTGCGGTTTATGGGGATTTTAAAAAACATCACCCCCCACGAACAGGAAGACTCTCCTGTATATACCTTAACACTGTGTAGGGTATCAGGTTCTCCGACCTCAAGTTTAATCTGCTGTTGCTGTGGTGCAGGTCTTCTTCTTCATCTTCTTGCACACAGCAGTTTGGCTGCTGGGAAGCTGTCATTTTGTTGGGCATGACTGTGCCACTGATGCTGTGCCCCCACACCAGTACACTGGTACTCATTTCGCCAACCTCGGGAGAATGACAGGCTGAGTCAACCCCACCTGGTATTAATTTAGTTTCCAACGGGGCTCGAACTCAGGACCCTAGCATCCGAAGCCAGCCACCCTAACCACTAAGCCAACAGCAGGCTTTCTCAATGGTGAAGAATCACTTTTTAAAAAAAATAATAAAATTCTCAGTTACTTGGGAAATGTTTTACCAGGAAGAAACACTAGCCTGGGCTCTATTTGTTTGAAAGCTTTTCTCAGCTCAAGCTCGAGAAAATTAAACTTGCACCATCTCTAATCTTTATCAGACGCAGCATGTCAGTGGTGTGGCACAATAGACAGTGTAGAAGGCAGATATGAAGTTTCACATTGGGTGATTAAACGGTTCCAGAGAAAACATTACTTAATATTTTTATTTAATCCAATATGGCTGTCTAGATGACTCTCAAAAATTTTCATACTGATCAAATGTGACGTTCTACATATGCAATTATGACGTTATAACAAAGGCACCTATGGCTATGATGTCACCAAAGTCTCACTTATTTCCCATGAGGAGTAATTGCCATGTGCCAAGGTTCAATTTTTTTCTTTGTTGCGGTTTCAGAGATACAGAGGTCCAAAGTTTTTCAGTTTTACCAACATGCCTGCGACACCATGTGATCTATGACGTCATAATTATGATTAAAACATTCCACATGAGTCGTCGCACTTTTGGTGAAAATTTCGTCTCAATCTGACAAGCGGTTGCGGAGAAAAATACGAAAGTTCTGTGTGGACAAACAAAGAAACAAGAAGACATCGCGCAGAGCAAGATACTTGCAAAATCTAAAAAACAATTTTGACCTCAAAAATAATTGGTGGTTGAATTCAACGACAAAAATATGCAACTCTTCAAATTTCAAGTGAATCGGATGAAAATTGACAATCTTAGAAATTCGGCCCATGTTGACCTTTTAGCCTCAGTGGACCTTCAAAATAATTGGTGGTTGAATTCAGTGACCTGAAATATAAATCCTCTTCAAATTTCAAGTCAATCGGATGAAAATTGATTTTGTCCCTTTTGTCCCCCACATTTTTGTCCCCCACCTCTCAGACAAGGGCGGAGATGCAGGGAGGAGGGTATTAAAATGAGCTCCGTCAGACCGACCGATCATCCGTCCATGACCGATCATGTCCATGTATTTTTGTGTCCGCGATATTTAAAAACCGTTGATCATTTAGCTTTCACGTTGCACAGATCTATTCCTCATACCACCCAAAAAGGTGGGAAAACCTGGAGTATCAGCTCCTTGTCACATTGAACATGAGCGCGCAGTCGTGAGCACTACTGTCGTTTCAAATGGCCAACATGAAATTGCATAACCGATCGGAATATTTTTGTCAAATTTATTTTCTGCAATTTCTGCACACCCAGCCACCCTAAGCCCCCATATAATGTCCAAATGTTTAGTGAGCAAGGAAGTGAAGTGAGGAACACAGAGGTCGGCTTGTTAATTTCGCGATCAGCGCTGTTGCAGCGCAATTGAAGGTCGTTTCATTAAGTAATGAGTAGCAATATTATATCATGGTATTGCCAGTAATGTAAGTATTTAAGACGAATGAAAAGCCAAAGCTGTACTGTTTAGTAATGTTAATGATTGATGATGACTGTGATGATCTCTGGTGCTTGGCATCATTGCTAAGGGCGTGGCAGTGCCTCTGATTCTGTGGCCCCTCTCGGTTAGAGCAGGAATTTGGAATTTGTTCATGATGCCGGCGATAGCTTAAGCTACCACTGTGTCCTTCGCGAAGGACACTGTGGGATCTTTAACGTCTACCAACTAATGTTAGCAGATGGGACACCTAGTTAAATGTCCATCCAAGGGACTGCCACACATTAATGTTTCCCCCTGTGTTTTAATATACTGGAATGACTGTGTAT
>NC_140967.1:33640612-33673112 GCF_056783735.1 Eptatretus burgeri
GGAGAAAGAGAGAAAGAGAGAAAGAGAGAAAGAGAGAAAGAGAGAAAGAGAGAAAGAGAGAGATCGTCGCGGAGCTAGTCAGGGTATCGCCTGTTTTTGGGCGGTGCCCTGTTCGCCCATTAATTATTAAAAAGCCTTTCACTTTAAACCTGCTTTATTTTGGTTTTTATTTCGCTTGCCTTTCCTTATTTTGTTTAGTTCGCGCCCTCTTTCCCAAATTTCGGGAAAGTAGGAGTGTATTGTTAACTTCCTCTTCCTCAGTGAGGAAGACGACGAGCGTCGCGTCTTGGTTGCAACATGGCGGCGGCTCGCTCACAGAATGATGCTGCTTTCGAGGTACTTACTCGTAAAAACGCTCTAATTTGTGTCCCCCCGACGGGGTTCTTACTGAGGAGATTGTTTTGGCCGTTGTAGACGTTATCGGCATTGAGCATGTCCGTGCTGCGTCACGCATGAATCAGAAGGTCGTGGTGTTCATCTCCGATGTACGTCTTGTTCACGATGTCGTGAGTTCAGGTTAACCACACATAGTGGTCACTTTGTTATGGCCTCCCCGATGGATGTCCCGGCAATGAAAATAATCGTCTCTAACGTGCCTCCTTTCGTGTCGAATCAACAACTTGTCTCTGTGTTGTCTCGTTACGGGAAAATTGTGTCAAAGATCTCGATGATCCCCCTCGGGTGCCGCCATGACAAGACAAAGCACGTGATGAGCTTTCGGCGGCAACTTTACATGGTGCTGCAGGACCGTGTGGAGGAGACGAGTTTAAAGGTTTCATTTAAGATTAAAATTGATAATTACGATTACCAAGTGTATGCTTCATCAGCGACTTTAACATGTTTTCTTTGTGGAGCCTTTGGCCATTTAAAAAGATTTTGTCCAAAAGCCTCTTGTTCGAAGTGTGGGGAATCGGGACACGTTGATATAGATTGTGAAACGGTTAACGACCCACAACCTCGTCTGGTGGAGGAGGTGAGGTCCAGTGAACCCAACGTTCCCGCTCATACTGTTCCCTTACACAGTGAGGACGGTAAGGATGATTTTATTACCGTGTCAAAAAAACGTAGAGCGTCTGCTCCTCGTGACCCCAGTAGCTCTCCCAAGGTAGTCGTGCTGGATACGGTTGTTCCGGTAACTGAGGAACCTCATCGGAATGAAAAAAGGGATGGAATGGTTTCCGATAACGAGAATGTACTTCAAAGTGTACAGTGTGGTCCGGGCCCTTCAGATAGCGGTGAAGTGTCTCTTGGTGTTACTGAACCGTGTGTAGAATGTCGGGAGGTATCAGCACTCGGTTTTCCTGAGGCAGACCGAAATAGTGTTGCAGATCCATGCGATGTTCCTGCCCCAACAAATGATCAACATACAGTTTGTGAGGCCTCGGTAGAGGTGCCCGATTTAGTTGTACAAGATGGTGGATTAGAGGCCCCATCTCATGTTGATGAAAGTGTTAAACTGGACTCACAAAGTACCACCGTGCATCACTCGGTACCCCTCTTAGACGTGTTTGTAAAGGTCCAGGGTGATGCTTACGAACCTAGTGGAAGGTTATCTGGGCTGTCTGCTTCAGATGATGATGACATGGAGGTGACTGATCTGTCACAGTCATCATCTCATCATTTACAGATATCTCCGCAGGTTATTGTATCCTTTCTGAATGAGACGTTTAGGCAGCCGAATGTCATCATTCATCTACACTTTCCTGACTTGCTTTCCTTCATGCAGACTGCAAAGTGTATAATTAGGAACTGTAAAAGTTTTGAAATAACTAAACCACAAATTCACAGACTGAGGAAGTTTATTACAAAAGCAGGGTTAGAATGTTCTCAACAGCTGCCAAACCCCCCTGATACGGGATGAAAAGGAAGGAAGTGCTTTTTGGCACCTTAAACATGAATGGGGGTTGGTGCGAACCATTTGCGTCGGATCCAAGTTAAAATCTTGTTGCTTCAGAAAAATGTGGATGTCTGTTTGTTGCAAGAAACGCACATAACAGACTTCACAGTCTGACTGGCTCTGCCTTAACAAGGGGCTTTGTTTCTTCAGTAATTTGTCTTCTGTCTCGGTGGGTGTAACCTTTATGCTTCGTCCAGGGTTTGTTCCTGACTCATATAGTTTCCTTGAAATAGTTAAAGGACACTTGGCATCATTAGAGTTCGTGTATCAAGGATTTCACCTCACCTTACTTAATGTCTATGTTCCTAGTGAGAGCGGGGCTCGTAAAGATTTATTTACACATCTGGCTAATTACTTCCATACTTTAGTCTTTGATCACTGTATTTGTATCGGAGGAGATTTCAATTGCACGTTTGAACCTAATTTAGATAGGAATACACCAGAACCACATCCTGAATCTCATAAACACATATCTTGTTGTTTTTCATCACTTGGTCCACTCGATGCTTGGCGCATGCAGCACCGTACAGCATCTCAGTACACATGGTGCCGGTGTGCTCACGGGCTGATAACACTTGCAAGGCTGGATAGATGGTACATTAACTCTACTTTTAGAAATGTCCTCATGTCTTGTAACATCTTTCCTTCCATTTTCTCTGATCATCACTTGGTAGTGCTTGGTTTATCCTCTTCTCAGTTACCGCAAAAAAGTGCGTATTGGACCTTCAATACCAGCCTGTTGGAGGGTTGTTTTTGACTGACGCTTTTCGTAGGTTTTGGGAAAAACTTATCCAAAGTAAACCTTCCTATGCTTCTATCCAATTATGGTGGGACAATGCGAAAGCTCAAATTTGTGTTTTCTGTCGATGTTATCAGTCCTTTTCCACGAGCAAGAATAAAATTGCTGTTTCACTCTTGGAAACTGAGATTTTGCAGTTGGAGGAAGACTTGGCTAAAGCTCAAAATGACGGAAAGCTTCGGCTATTATTAGAAAAAAGAGCTTATCTCAGAGAATTGATTCATGAAAAAGTCATGGGGATGTCAGTTCGACTCAGAATCCAAAATGTGAAGTTTTCTGACACTCCAAATGAAAGGTTTTTCCAGTTAGAAGGGGTTAAGAAATCCCAAAGGCAGATTTTCTCCTTGTTGGATGCTCAAGACACTATTATACAAAATGAAAGTGATGTTAGAAGACTTGTGAAAAATTATTTTTCTGATTTATTTGCGAAGGAATCTGTGTTTAAAGATTGTGTTGATGAGATGACAAATCATGTTCCTTCTTTGAGTTGTGGTCAGCGTCAAGCTCTTGAAAAGCCGCTTACCCTGGAGGAACTCAGCATGGCTCTGGACAGCTTTGAACATGGAAAAGCCCCTGGAATCGACGGACTTCCAGTGGAATTTTTTTCAGCATTTTGGGACATCTTAGGTCCAGAAGTACTGTTGGTTCTGCAAGAAAGTTTACTTTCTGGCATACTGCCTCTCAGCTGTCGAAGAGCGGTGGTTTGTCTTCTCCCAAAAAGCGACGATCTCCGTCAAATCAAGAACTGGCGCCCCATCTCATTACGATGTTCTGACTACAAACTCTTTTCCAAATCGTTGGCCAATCGGCTAAAACTTGTCGTTGGGACTCTCGTTCATCATGACCAGAGCTACTGTGTTCCAGGGAGATCAATCTCTGATTACATCTTTTTAGTAAGAGATTTGATTGATTGTGGTCTTAAGGAGGAAAAGGGGGGGGGGGGGTTGGTTTGATTTTCCTTGACGTCAAAAAGGCTTTTCATAGCATTGATCACTTTTACATGTGTCATGTGTTGCAAAAGTTTGGTCTGGGTGAAAGGTTCATTAGTTTTGTTAAGTTGTTGTACAACAATATATCTAGTTTGTGTAAGGTAAACGATGGTCTCTGCTCTCCCTTTCAGGTTCAGAGGGGTGTTCAGCAAGGCTGTCCATTGTCAGGTTTACTGTTTAGCCTTTCTCTGGAGCCATTACTAATTAATCTTATAGTCTAGAAGCCAAAATCTGTAGCTAGCCTAGAAAATAGGTTCGCTGCTGATTTCATGTTAGAATGGTGCAACTGGTGTTTTTGAAGAGTCTAGGCATGACCAAGTCTAGTTCCACTTGTTGCCAAGTCTGCATCTGAATATTATGGCCGCCATGACAGTAATCAAAATGGCCGCCATCAGATTTAGTCTTTTTCTTACTGTAAATTGTATTAGCCAGAAATTCGTCATGATTGTGAAATACTATGTAATCTGACACAAGGAACACTATTTTGTGCTTTATTTTTGTACTGGATCACAACTTTTCACATAATTGACAACTTAAAGACGAAATTGAAAATGCACATACGAGCAACAAATGTGAAAAAGAAAATGTTTAGCACTATTGATGGAGATGGGTTTAGTCAGTCAAAGGTTATTTCAACAGCTGTCAGATTCTTTCTAACACAAAATTACGTTGCTTTGCAGAAGAGAAAAGTGTTGTGAGAACACCCAAGTACAATTTTCAGAGCTATTGATCGGCTTGTACACTGAACGGGTTCCTACAAAGGGCTTTGCATCCACATGCTTTCGTGCAAGGCAGTCCATTCCGTGTACATTTGCACCATCGAGTTGAGCATGACCCACGGCATTTGCATGTCGTCAGTTCTACACAGTAAGCAGTAATAGGCTGTGCAGTCATGAGTCGCGGCTGAAATGTCTCGTTGCCATCTTTGACGACCTGTTCCCACCCACAGTTCTCAGGTGCAGGTAGATGTGGTTCAGATTCCAAGGCTCTTCTCCACACAAAAGTCTGGTAGTGCGCTCGCTTGATGTGTAGAATCAGAGCATCGCGAGTTGGAGGCAGATTCTCAATAGCTTTGGTCAGACTGAGAAACAGATCACATCTTACTCACTGAATTGAGTTATCTTGGCCATGAGGGTCATAAAGCCTGCAGACAAATGACTCAGCATCTGCAATCACACTCTCATCAGGACTTGCTCACTGGTCACTGCCAACAAACACCTTTGTCAACCGAATTGATGTTGCTGTATCAGTGCTTTGTCCCTTTTGTAACATCACTGAAGATTTGTTCCATGGATATATTGATTGTGTACGATTGTGCCCCCTTTTTGTTTTATTGAACAATATATTCATCGGGTAAATGCCCCCTTTTCACTCCGGTTTTTTTATTTTTGACCTGAGAGCAATTCCGGTACTGAAAAGTTGTTAATGTTTTTGAACTATGTTCTATCGGAGGCAAAATTAGCGATCTACCTGTCGAGGAAAGCCAAAATGAAAGGCAAACCTTTTGAGCAACGTAACGTGATTTTGCATTTCCAATCCCTGGTTTCAACTCATTTGAAACTAGAATTTAATTATTACAGAAAAAATGAAAATATTAATACCTTTGTTGAAGCTTGGTGTGTTGGTAAGATGTGCAAGGTAAATGAAAATGTATTAGAAATCTACGTGTAGCGTTTTTTTCTCTCCTTTTTTCTCTCTCTCTCTCTCTCTCTCTCTCTCTCTCTCTCTCTCTCTCTCTCTCTCTCTCTCTCTCTCTCTCTCTCTCTCTCTCTCTCTCTCTTTTTCTCTTTTTCTCTTTTTCCCTTTTTCCCTTTTTCCCTTTTTCTCTTTCCACGCATGTACAAACGCCAGGGGCTGTTGCTCAGTCTCTGGTGGTACGTGTGGAGCCTGTGTTGCTTTCTCTCTTCTTATCATCTTCTTCTCCTTTCTCTAATGTATTTTTTGGGGTATCCGTGTGTATAAACTGTTGTCATTGCTTTATCGATTACTTGAAAATTGAATTGGTTTCTTCTTTTTTTTCCACTCTTGTACATTATCCTTTGCTTTGTTGTATTGAATTTTTATCCTTTATACTTTTTTTTTGTAATAAAAGTCTCTCACCCTCACTCTTTCTCTCTTTCTCTCTTTCTCTCTTTCTCTCTTTCTCTCTTTCTCTCTTTCTCTCTTTCTCTCTTTCTCTCTTTCTCTCTTTCTCTCTTCCACCTCTCTCTCTCTCTCTCTCTCTCTCTCTCTCTCTCTCTCTCTCTCTCTCTCTCTCTCTCTCTCTCTCACCCCCTGCTGGCTGTTGGTACGTTGTGTGTACTGTCATGGCTGCTCCTTGCTTCGTGTCATGAGTACCCCTCCTCTGCTGTGCTGTTTGGTGTTTCCACTTTCCCTATTTTTCGTTTCTCATGTGTTCGATTTTTACTTGTGGACTTTTCCTGTGTTTTTTTTTTCCTTCCTGTCTGGAGAATAAAGAGAGAGAGAGCCCACGGTCTCGTGTCGAGAAAATCGTAGGCCGAAGGCCTGGCATGGCCACCAGGGGAGGTTTTTCTTGTTCACTGCGACCTTGTTCTTTGTTAATTCTCAACTTTATTCGTTGATTTCTTGGTGTTTGTGAAAACGCCTTATTTCTCTCGATAAAGTTTACTAACTTGTTAGCTTGAGTTAGAATGGCGGGTGAACGTTTCCGTATCGAGATGTTCGAGTCACGAACTCGTAAACATGCTGTTTTTTGCTTCGCTCCCAGTGAGGTGGAACTTTACGATGTGCTTTCCGCCATTAGTAACATCGTTGGTTTACATAATATTGGTGCTGCTTCTCGCATTAATAAGAAGTTTGTCGTGTTTGTGTCGGAGGAACACATGGTCACCACGGTGGTTGAGCATGGCCTGTTCATCGAACTGAACACTTACCTCTCTGTGTTCGCTTTGCAGGCCCCAACAGTTAAAGTTAACATCTATATATTAATACTGAAGGACCAATTTTGTGCTCCTCCTAGCGGTCGCGTCACGTTTTTCTCGGTACTATGACCTGGACTGAAAGAAACTTCGTACCTGTAAGAGTGCATCGCACATAGTGGCAATAGTCAACCTTCAACTCTGAAGCATCTATATATTAATACTGAAGGACCAATTTATGTGCCCCTTCTAGCAGTCACGTCACGTTTTTCTCGGTACTGTGACCTGAAGTTTTGACACGGTGTACGTCAAAGTAGACACGTGCACAAATCAGGGGACTTCTTCGCAAGGAGTAGTGTACACCAAAAATGTCGTGTACAACGACGTTTTGTAGACCTCATTAGGTCAGGCCATGGAGTACATCGACTGGGATCCGGCTCTTACGAGAGCCGCCACTGGTTGTCATATTGGGCTCATGGAACGGAATCCGTCTGTGATGGGGTTTCGGCGAGTTAATAATATTCCACCATTTTTAAGGAACCAGGACTTGTATAACCAGTTAAACAAGTTCGGTAAGGTTGTGTCGAGGATCTCAATGGTGCCGATGCGTCATGTTAGCGATAAATTTAACCACGTCATGTCCTTTAAAAGAGTGGTTTATATGGTACTACCTGAAAATGGAAAAACACTGAATGTTGTACTCGGTGTAAAAATCGACGGGTTTGAATATAAAATGTTTGCCTCCTCAGAGGTTATGACGTGTTTTGGGTGTGGAGCTTACGGGCATGTGTAGAGTGTTTGTCCCAATGCGGTTACACCGCAGGAAAGTGAAGGTGTGGTGAGGAACGATTCTTCCTTACTACAAACTAATGGGGAGCCCCGCCCCCCACCGGCTGAGGTGTTCGACGAATTGGACTCGTCCACCCCGACCGGCGTTGGAGATAGGGTGTGTAATCGTGACGTAATTAACTCGACCCCTACCAAACGATGAAGTGAAAGTGCTTGCTTCCTCTCCTTTACCATCCACTGTACAGGACAGTGTGGACGATATGGAGGTATTTGTTACGGATACCAGGAAAAAAGGCCAAAAACGGTCAAATGTTGATGCCTTTGATGCTAAGGAGCAGAATAAGGTCCAGATCGTGTCAGGCTCGGTGGACCGCCAAGGTACGTCTCACATTGGAAACCCCTTGGTGGTACCGGAGTCGTGTGCGGATGTGGAAACTTCGCTTGCTCCACTGGCCGACTCTGAGCGGGACACAGAGAACTAAACAGTGAGGTATCTCAGGATGTTTTAAATGTTTGTCCTGTTCGCCAAGCTTGTTCAGACGAGTTAACAGCTATGTCTGACAGTGATGGATAAATAGATAAAGGGTTTGTGAGATAAAGGGTTACAGATCCCTGTGAGTTAAATATCAAGCCCTCCCTCACAGATGATGATGTAAGGGTTGTAGAGGGGAAGGACATGGACAAGGCAAATTCGGAGGGGTCCGTAAACAGAGCAGAACTTTCTGTTGAGCCAAAAGTAAATGTTCCACAAGTAATAGGAGAGGCCATAGATGAAGCACTTGATTTAGATGAAACCTCTTCTACCCCACATTTCAGTGCTTTAAGCTCTCAAGAGGATGAAGGGGGAAACGACACAACCTTGGTGTCTCAAGAAAATGTGATTAAATTCCTGGATGAGACATTCAGGAAAAGAAACGTAAAAATCAAAGATTACTTCCCGAATTTACACGATTTCATAAAACTGCACGGAGTATGATTCGTGAACCTTATCAGGTTAACATGTCAGATCCTCAATTCCAAAGGTTAAGGAAATGTGTTACTCAGGCTGGTAAAGAGCTTCAAGAATAACTAACAGAATGGAGATAAAAGTAGCATTCCTGAACATCAATGGAGGCCGCAGTTGTGTGCGTTGCCTCCAGGTATTTCAGCTCTTCCAAAATGAAAAATTTGATGTGTTAATGCTGCAGGAGACGCCTGCAAATCAGTCTTCTGAGGTTGAGTGGTGTAAACTCTTTAAAGGTTGTCTTTTTTTTTCTCGAGTGCGCTTGTTGAGGCCAAGGCTGGTGTGGCAATAGTGTTGCATCCTCGACTCCAGCCTTCGGAGATAACTTGTAAGGAAATTTGCAAAGGTTACTTACTGTCTGTGCAATTTGTCAGTAGTAACCTAAACATTTGCATGACAAATGTTTACTGTCCTAGTGCTAACTCTGAAAGAGGTGCCTTTCTGTACAAGTTGGCAGAGTTTGTAAGTACCATTGATTTAACCATGTTGTTGTGTCTGGGGGGTGACTACAACTGCACCCTCAACCCACAACTTGATCGGAACAATTGTGAGCCTCATCCACCCAGTGCAAGGCCTTTGGCACAGCTAGTCAAAACGTTTAAACTGGTGGATATCTGTCAGTATACATGGGTTTGTGCATCAAGAAATGTTTTGACGATGGCTCGCCTTGATAGATTTTATGTTAATCATGAAATGGTAAACATTGTTAAGAACTCTTATATAAGGCCGTCTGGTTTTTCCAATCATCACATGATTGTTATGGTGTGTGGCTTTCCTCATCGTGTCTGTGGAAGTGCATATTGGACTTTTAATTTGAAACTTTTGCAAAGTGCACATTTTCTAGAAGCTTTTAAAATGGTATGGGAAAAATGTGAGTCACAAAAGGGTTCATATTTGAACTTAAGACAATGGTGGGACTGCACAAAGTCCCAAATCAAATGTTTTTGCCAACAATACTGCTCTTACAGCACATACAATGCTTTTGGTGTGATATCTGTTTTAAAAAACGATATACTTATCTGTGAGCAGAAAGCTGGATTGTCTAGCGTGAATGTCCAGAGTTGTCGGTGAAAAGGACCCTTCTGGCTGAAATGGTGAAAGAGCGGGCGGCCGGTGCTTTCGTCCGACTGTGGAACGAAAAAATCCAACTTGACACACCAAACAAAGGGTTCTTCAATTTGGAAAAAAACGGTCAAGACCTCTCAATAAATCCATGCTTTGTGCTCTTCTGGTGGCGATTTGTTGACCTCCCAGGGTGATATCAAGCATGAACTACAAGATTATTTTTCTAAACTCTTCGCAAAAAGAGCTGTGAATGAGAACAGGAATGCGATGCTTGAACAGCTCCCTTCTCTGTCTCAAGACCAACAACAATTGCTTGAGCCTGACATTTCTCTTGGAGAACTTACTGCTGCGCTCAAGGATAGCAAGGATGGGAAAGCCCCTGGACTAGACGGCCTTCCAGGTGAATTTTAGAAGGCTTTCTGGGACATTCTCAGCCCTACTCTTCTTGAGGTCTTTCAGGAGAGTGTTGAACAAGGTGAATTGCCATTGAGCTGCAGTTTTGTGTCTCCTTCCGAAGAAAGGAAACCTACATGAGACCGCAAATTTGCGGCCTGTGTCACTCCTCAACACGGACTATAAAATATTGTCAAAAGCACTTGCAATCCATCTTGAGGAAGTCATCTCTTTCTTGATTGGCACTGATCAATCATACTGTGTTCCAGAACGTTCCATATACGATAATATTTTTTTGGTGAAAGACTTGATCAGTCTCGGTCGAACCACATCTCCTGGTTTTGGTTTATTACTTTTAGATCAAGAAAACACTTTTGACAGTGTTAACCATTCTTTTTTGTTTGATGTATTAAGGAGAACAGGGTTTGGGGAAAAATTAATTGCTTATGTTAAGTTATTGTACAAAAATGCATCTTGTCTGCTGAAGGTTAATAGTAGTCTTTGTTACCCTTTCCCCTTTCAGCGAGGCATCCGTCAGGGCTGTGCGCTATCAGGCATGCTCTACAATCTATCCGTTGAACCTTTATTAGTTTTACTTCGGAACTCAGTGTTAGGAGTCTCTCTTTCACAAAACTCCAAAGTCGTTGTTTCAGCTTATGCTGATGATATTTGTGTTGCTATTGCAAATCAAAAAGATGTTTCTGAGGTCTCTCATTGCTTTACCCAGTTTGAGCTTGCTTCTACTGCAAGGGTAAATTGGAAAAAAGTGTAGCTTTTTGGGTGGGCCCCAGATCGCCTTCCTTGTTCCTGCCTGTTTTACCAGGAGGAATACAGTGGAGTAGTGAGGGGTTTAAATATTTAGGCTTATTTCTAGGAATTGAAGTGTATGAACAAAAAAAATGGGAGAACTTCCTGGAAAAAATTAAATTGAAACTGGCAAGGTGGAGAAGATTGTACCAACTTCTCTCGCTTAAGACACGGGTGTCAATCATAAATAAATAACCTGGTGGTTCCTTTTATTTGGCATTGAGTTATCCCACTTGAACCTCCGAGATACTTGGTCGCAGGCATTGAGAGGGCTCTGACTGATTTTTTTCTGGGGTGCCCACCATTGGCTGGGCCCATATGTGGTCTGCAGACCCCGAAATGCAGGTGGTCAAAATCTGATTCATATCCCAAGTCAGATAGTGGCATTCCGAATTTCCACGATTAAGCGCCTACTGTACAGTGAGTGTGTTCCTTGGCGACCTCTCACAAACGCCTGGTTGCAGAAAGTGGAAGGTCTGAAATATGACTGTGAACTTTTCCTCATTGACCTGCAACACGTTGACATGTCTCAGCTCCCTTGTTTTCATCAGAGCCTTTTGAATGCTTGGCAAGTCCTCGGAGTGCAACGTTTAGAGGTATCATACGATGCCCAAAAGTTTGTACATGAGCCATTAGTTCGGAATCCTTTATTCTCTAGAATTTCAACCTCCAGGTCGTTTATGCATTGTTTCACCAGTGTTGGAATGAACAGAGTGTGAGACCTGTTGCAGCCATCCTTGAATGCCTGGCTACCTGTAAGCTCACTTTCATTAAAAACTGGTGTTCGTTCTGCTCGTATTGTGGAAAATGTCTTGAAAGTAGTAATTCAAACCTTTCATAGACTAAACATAGGGTGGACTGGGGTGGATGAAGTGGTAGACTCGCGTCTCTATTTCCCTGAACTTCAAATTGCCTCAAAAAACAAGAGGGTGTGTTCTCCTCAAACTTAGAGGAAATTGGTGTGTTTCACGTCATGGGGAAAATGGCTATCTACAACATATGTCTGGAAGCATGTTTACCTGGTTTTACAAAAATGTTGAAAAATCGGTGGAATGAGACCTTACCCGCTGGAGCTTTTTAACTCCAGTGTTGAACAAAATGTATAGTTCTCCAACTCTTGGGCGAACTGGAGACCTGAATTGGAGACTAGCGCATCAAGCCCTGGTCACACAGACATTACTCCATAAGTTTAATTCTTCTGTTCTAATTTCTTGTCCTTTTTGTGATTTGATTCAAAATGTTGCCCACGTTTTTATTGAATGTAAGAGATTGGTACCCCTCTTTCTCTTCCTTCAACAGCTTTTCTATAAATTTAATTTTGTTTTTTTTCCTTTCCAGTCTATATTTATGGAATCGGGGGGAATTATAAAAGTAAACCAGTCCTCTCGTTTTTGTCTGTTCTGTTGGGCATTGCTAAACTGGCAATTTATAAAACTAGGAAAGCAAAATTGAAGGGGAAAAATGCAAATGTGCTTTTGTGCTTTAAAGGTATGGTTTCGGCACGAGTAAAAATAGAGCAGGCTTATCTTTTGAGCCTGGATATTGTGGGTGATCATTGGTACACCGATGAGGTTTTGAGTTTATTTTCGTGATGGAATCTGTTTGTAAAAGTGTAAAGTACTTGCACTTACTTTTTGCATATATGTATTAATCTGTGGTGGTTTTGACATGAACAGACACCCTTGTTAACCTCCACCATCGAAGATGGACGGAGGTTACTGTTTTCACCCCTGTCTGTTTGTTTGTTTGTGAACAGTATTACGGAAAAACTCCTGGACAGATTTCGACGAAGCTTGGTGGGGGAATTAGGTATGGTCCAAGGATCATGCCATTAGATTTTGGACTTGGTCCAAAGTCCAATATGGCCGCTATGGCGGCCATTTTGAAAAAATATTTGAATTTTTGTTTTTGCATTTCTACATATTTTAAGTGATTTTCAACAACAAAAAAAATTGTCAGAGAAAAAAAAACAAATTTTGCACCTTTTTTTTCAAAAAAATTTCGATTTTATTTGAAAAATATTTGAATTTTTTTTTGCATTTCTACATGTTTTAAGTGATTTCCAACCCCCCCAAAAAAATTTGTTGCAGAAAAAAAATCCAGAAATTTTGCACCTTTTTTTTCAAAAAAATTTCGATTTTTTTTTTTTTTTTGGCATTTCTACATGCGTGTCGATCCAGTTTAGTTTACTCAATCGTGGTTCAGTAGAGTCTGATCCGTTTTGACCTACAATGAATAGGATATCAGGTTCACTTAAGTGACCCAGCAGTATTTGCGGCGGAGGTTTTGCACTCTACCGAGTGCTCCCCCTCTAGTTTGTATTGCTTTTGTTGAATTTATTTTTGCTGTAAAATCATTTGGATTTGTTTTTATGGAGTGTGCTTTTTCTGGTGTGTTTTGATACTTTTATAATAAAAGTCAAGTCTCTCTCTCTCTCTCTCTCTCTCTCTCTCTCTCTCTCTCTCTCTCTCTCTCTCTCTCTGTGTGTGTGTGTGTGTGTGTGTGTGGGAGTCTGTGAGTGTGTGCGTGTGTGGGTGAGTGTGTGTGTGTGTCTCTCTATCCCTCTCTGTGTCTCTGTTTCTATCCTCTCCCTCTTCTCCCTCTTCTCCCTCTCCCTCTTCTCCCTCTCCCTCTCCATCTGCTTCTGCGTCTCAGCATCTGGAGGTGGAGCTGTAGATGCCGTTAACCCTCGCAGAATTCGAATGAGCCCTGGGTGAAATGGACTCTGGAAAGGCACCCAGAATTGTTGGCATACCTGCAGAATTTTATTTGGAATTTTAGGACTTTATAGGTCCACAACTCTTGAACATAATCCATGAATCTTTGCGATCCAGTGTAATGCCATTAAGTCTCCGGAGAGCAGTGGTGAGTCTCCTCCCAAAGTCCGGTGATCTCCGACGGATGGAAAATTGGCAACCAATGTCATTGCTTTGTACTGATTATAAACTCTTTTCACAAGCAATGGCAAATCAACTGAAGAAAGTCATTGGCAATCTCGTCCTACCTGATCAGACTTTCTGCATCCCCGTCGTTCCATTTATGACAACATTTTCTTGGTTCGAGATCTAGTGTGCGCTTGTTATGATCGAAATGATTTTAGTATATTCTTTTTCGACAGTGTTGATCATGTTTTCTTCTGGCGGATCCTCGAGGCATATGGATTTGGGGTGAATTTCAGAGCTTTCACAGCTTTATTGTACACTGACATATTTAGTATCGTGAAGGTTAACAATGAATTGATTTCCCCAATACAGGTTCAGAGAGGGGTGCAGCAGGGTTGCCCAGTTTCAGGCTTGCTCTTTGCGTTGGCAATAGAACCATTACTTTGTACACTCGGAGAATATCTCAGGTCTAACTTGCTTTCCAAGGAGTCCTCCGTTGAAGATTATATGCTTATGCTGATGATGTTTGCATCATCATCAGGAACAACCAAGATATCGCTGCACTCACAGAATCCCTGAGAACCTTTTTCCTGGCTTCTTCCCTTCAGAGCTAATTGGAAGAAAAGTAAGGCACTGTGGGTGCCATACCTTAAAAATTGTCTTCCTGTCTTGACACCTCCACCGCCACTTCCGGAAAACCTGGAATGGAAGACAGAAGGTGTTGCAAATCTTGCTGTTTTTCTGGGTTCCACACAATTTATGAAAAAGAACTGGGAAGGCAGGAATAAAGAAATAAGGAAGAAATTGAACAGGTGCAGAAGAGCCGTGCCACATCTACCTTTTAAGGGCTGTGTCTTGGTGGCCAATAACTTGGTTGCTGCAGCTCAATGGCATAAAAATATTTTGACTGCAACCACCAGCAGTACTACTGGGCATGATCCAGGCAATATTGGTAGACTTTTTTGGGGGAGGCCATCACGAGCTGTGGCCAAATGTAATATGCCATACTTCGTCCAACAGAGGTCAAAACGTAGTTCATGTAAAGTCCCGCATCATGGCTTTTCACTTGTCCTCTGTTAAATGCCTCCTATATGCTGAACACCTGCCAAACCACCCCTTGGCCTGTCACATTTTGCAACAAGTGGGCAGTTTTGGCTATGGTCTCAAAGTATTCCTGCCACACCTCAAGGATGTGGATACATCAGTACTCCCCTTATTTTATCAGAGCCTTCTCAATGCCTGGAAAGACTCTCTGCGAGTCGCAAAGCGGACACATATGCCTCAGGGATGTATGAAGTTGAGCTGCTATTTTTTAACCCTCTCTTTCCTGATATATTCAGGAGTCGTGAATTGGGCCAGCGGTTCAATGATGCGGGCATAAACAAAGTATGGCACCTACGGCCAAACTCTGGTGTAGGGTAGAACACTGTGGAGAAAATTTCAACTTCAACAGGGATTCGATCCAAGAGGACACTTGGACTAATCATGCAGAAAGTTATACAAAAAAATCATCAGTTACGACTATTATGGACTCAAAACACTCGCGCTTATCCTGAGGAACCCCATTTCCCAAAGCTACTTTTTGTAGTCCTGGGGCTGATTCCAAAATTTTGAGTTTTGCTGCACCCCCCTGCCAACATAGGTTTGATGGTTTTTTTCATGTTATATTGTCTATAGACATCTAATTTCAAAACATTACCCCTTTCAAAAAGTGTCCAAATGACCCATTGCAAGCCATTTCATATAGTGATACGTTTTGGCAAAACCTGACATTTTTTGCAGTACAGTAAGTCCTCGCTCACCGGAAGTTCGCATATCGTAGTTTCGATTATTCGTAATTTAGTTTTAATGACCAATTTTTCAATTATCGCAAACATTTTATGCCTATCGTAATGTCATTGCAAGGAAAAACGCAAAAAAAAGTTTCAAACTGCCTGCAAAAAACAACAATCACACAGGATTCGCATAAACACACTTTCACTTTACTGCGCATGTACTGTATGCTGTACTGTACGTATTCTCTTCACGCTCGCCTGCATACCTTCCAGTATGAATCCCAAGCGACCCGCAAGTCTTTTGCCGAGCACACCTCGTTTCAAGAGACAACGAAAGGCTGTCACATTGAAGGTGAAATTGGATATAATTAAAAGACATGAACGAGGTGAAGGGACAACGGAAATCGGCCGCGCGCAGCAATCGCTGCATCGACTGTACATTCGATCGTTCAAAGTTCGGCAAAGATAAAGAAAATATCACAGATTGCGACCAGTTCGAGTGCAACGACACTAACGAGAATGAGAGATGGTGCCATGCACAACATGGAGCGTTTATTATGTGTGTGGATAGAAGATCAAACTAAACGTCGCATGCCTTTATCTCTTGCTGTGATACAAGAAAAAGCGCGTCGTTTGTGAGGGCATTGACCCACGATTACGTGATCAATTACTTCTCCAATCATGTTGAGAAGTACTCCAAGGAGAAAAACATTGACAACAAATCTTTGCTGCTTGTAGACAATGCTCCTGCCCATCCTCAGCAAATGGAAGACTGGTGTGAAAACGTGCAGGTAGTATTTTTACCACCAAATACTACCTCACTTTTACAGCCTATGGATCAGGGAGTTATTGCTGCTTTTAAAGCCTATTATGTTAAGCATACCATGCTGCAGCTTATCAAAAAAAAAACTGATAAGGACAAGCTATCAATCAAGGAGTTTTGGCGAACATACAACATAAAAATGGCTTTGGAAAACATGAAGGATTCATGGGCGGAGGTGAGTGCCTCCACAATGAACGCCGTGTGAAAGAAAGTGTGGCCTGAGTGTGTCCACAATTTCACGGGGTTTGCTGATGTTCCGTTGATTACAAGTCAAATTGTAGACCTGGCGCAGGAGGTTGGTTTGAAGAGGTTGACGAAGAGGACGTGGATGACTTACTGGAGTCTCATGCAGAACCCTTAAGCAATGAAGATCTTATGGAGTTGGAACAGCAGTGGGCTCTTGAGGAAGAAGAAGATGCTGTGACACCTTCATCCGAGCATCTCACCATGAAAAACCTCAGCCAAATCCTCAGCTCGTTTGAAAGTGCCACAGAATTTGTTATCGAGCAAGATCCAAATCTTGAAAGGAGCACTGATTTTAGCTGTGTTGTTTATGATGCCCTTTGTTGCTACAAGGAACGTTATGCAGCAAAGAAAAAGAAAGCCATCCAGCCCACTCTCCATGCATTTTTCAAGCCAAAAGATGCAGCACCAACTCCATCCACCATCCAGGATGCACCTTCAACCAGTTGCCAAGAGACCGTTCCTGCTGGTGAAGAAAGTGACAGCACAGTGTCAAGTGAAGAGGGGGACGATTCTGCCACTCCGCAAGTGTGACTTGTCCACCGCAATCAACTCCGTTCCTCCAGCCTCGGGGTAAGTTTCCACGACTCGAGGAGTGTGTTTTGTTTATTTGTGTTTATGTCCAAAAAATTCCGAGCCAAAAACACATCCCCCCTTCAATACATTGGTTTCTATGGGAAAATATGTTTTGTTTAACACAGTTTCGCTTATCATAAGGTTTTCCAGGAACGCAACCCTTGCGAAAAGCGAGGACTTACTGCATTGAGTATTGTAGCATTCGTATAGGACAATATTGTTGGCTTCAGGAAGCATTTTGTATTGTGCTGAGGCATTGTAACTTTACTAAATCTGCATTGACGTTTATCGAAACCCTGAAAAACATGTTTATTACTGAATAATACACATATTAACCCTATTTTACATGGGGGGGGGGGGCATATTTGTTTTCTGCCTATACCGTCACGACGGTTAGAGGTATGACTTTGAAACTTGGTGACATTTATTCTATGTCACTTCTAAAAACATGTACCAAATTTGGGAGCAATTTGTCTAAGGGGGGGGGGGGTTCTTACTCTAAAACTTACCTACTAAAAACACGGAATTTCGCCAAAATTAATTATTCTTGACGTCAGAATTAGCTCATTGTTGAGGCAAAAATTAAAATGAGTTCATTTTTATAAAATAAGCATGTGGCAGTAAGTAGCAACTGGCCAAGTTTCTGGTTTCTAGCACATTCCCATGTCATTTCAGACCCCGTGTAAAATAAGGTTAAAAGACCTATAGACAGCAAAATCTTACTTACTTGATAAGAAAAACTGGATTCATATGAATTGTTCAATGTCCTATTCGTCATCTGTCTCATCGTCGGATTCCAGTGGATCAACGATAGTTTCTTTGGAATTCCCGCACTGGTCAGGCTTGCATCTGCATGCTCTGGTGCAACTTAGTTGATTCTGTCTATATATCTTGTATAGTTGATTCTGTCGACAGGAGCACCTCCGGTCAGCACAACACAGACACCGGCAGCTAACACATTCCATGACAGACGTCGGGGCAGGAGAAACATCTAACCATTTGATGGTGATCTCGTCCCCGGCTACATCCCAGCCATGACCATGTGGAGTGGGTACGTGTGGGCAGTTCTCGAGACATCTTCTCCAAATGGCAGCCTGGTAATTGGCACGACGTAGGTGTAACTCGGCTGCATTTTGACTGGGCGGAAGTCTGCATGGGTCTGTGGTATGCGCGCCAAACATCTCATGCCTCAGTTCGTTGACTCTACTGTGCTGCTTCTTCCCATACAGGGTGCAGATGGCCTCTTCTCCTCTGGCGAGTTCTGCTACTGACAGACTGAAGGACTGCCCAATGCTGTTCATAGTGGCTCTAAATTCATTTTCGATCTTTAGAAGTTTGAGTCCTGACAGCTTTCCGCGCCCAGTGAAGGCACTGGTCGAGTCACAGCCACTGAAGGCATGGTAACCTGGGAGAGCAGAGCAGATATCGCGTCTCAGGGTATGTGCCATAGCTGTAAGATCAAGGTAGCGGGTCCGCTGTTGTGTGCCGGTGCGAAAGATGAGCTGCGAGCTAATACGATGGCACACTGAAAGGGCAATGACTGCAACATCACTGTCTGGGGACTTGCTGATCACAGCAGGAGCACCGTGATCAGCTGCATGGGCTGTGTGAAGCAAAAGCCTGGTGTCTGCCTCTTCGTGTGTGCATCTCAGTTCAGCCACTTCTGCCTTCAGGACTTCTTTTAGTTGGTCATTAGCCTTCAACCTGAAGCACCTCTCTCCAACTGTCACGAACAGTGCTTGTTGGCCCAGCTGCGCATCATACTCTGGCTTGGACCACTCATTCAGGAGGAATTCTGTCAGGGCACATTTGACGGATCCACTCATCAGAGATTTGTTCAGCTGCTGGTCAATCTTCTGTGTTCCTGTGCAGATCTTGGTTTCGAGGCTCTCCATACCAGCATCGCTTCTCAGGTTGCGCTCCACGATCTTAATGGATATATCTGGGTATGTGTCAACTACCCAGTCTTTGCGTGCACCAGCTGGATAACCAGATGTGATGGTGTTGAAGAGTGAAGAGGCCAGTCCAGTTCTGAGTATATCATGTTTGGTGCTGTTTTTGCTCAATGGATGATGGCCATTGCGTCAAGCACCCAGGTAGCATCCGGGGGGGATACTTGTCAGCGGTTGCACATTGTCTTCTAGTGCCCTGAGCAATTTAGCCTTGACTGTCTTCACTGGACTTCCATCTGGCGTGGCGATTGAGAGTGGGAGTGGTCCAAGTGAGTAACTCAGAAGCTTCTCCATAGATAGTTCACGGCTTTGACCAATCACAAGGAGACGGCCAAACATGTCTCTTGTTGACTTCAGGACGCTGGCGTGCGATGTGTCATGCCCCAGTCTCTTCTTCTTCATGGATGCGAACGTCTTCAGCTGCAGTTGTGGTAGAGTAGCGTAGAAGTCTTTGGTTCCATCTTTCCCTAATCTGTCTGCTGCAAATGTCCTCAGTGATCCTACGCCTCTTTGCCGAGCATCCAAAAGGTCTCGCTTTACATCTTCGGTTGCCACGTGTCCAGAAGCCAAATGGCACAGCTGCTCGTCAGATTGGAAAGGGTTTATCCAGTTCTCAATACATGCCGTGATACTCTGCACCGCGGCCTCATCATCTTTCACTCGCTTCTTCCCGGCGTCTTTGTATGCCAGCTCATCTGTGGAGGTTGAACCTGACAGGTCCTCACAGTGTCGAGTGTACTCAGCACGGTCGGCGCGGAGGATCATCCACTTGAATACTGCCGCAGGATTCAAGCTCATGCCAATGATGCCACCCCTGGTCTTGGTATCTCTGTTGATGGTCACTTCAATTGCCTGGTCTTGTGGAATGCGACCAAACTTGTTGCCCTTCGAGCGCTGTACAGCGAAGTCACCTGCAATCAATTGTTCATGTGCAGCAGGGTGAGTGGCTGGAAGTCTGAGCATATCAAGCAGATAAACTGAGAGGTACCTGGAATAGTTTGTTCTGTCATACGCAAAGAACCATGGCAGCAATTCAAGAAGGGATTCCATATGAAGCCTCCAGTTGGCCTCTCGTGTTGATCTCACCAATTGTAAAATCAGACCCACCATGTGTCGATAAGAAATCCAGAACTGGCCATTCGGACCAAGGAATTGGCAAAACTGTTCATACCTCTCGACGGTAACCTTAAAAGGCTCTGACTCTAGTACAGCTTTGAGAGTAGTTGCGCTGACCTCAGTACGAAGATCTTCAAGGATGGAATCCAGTTCATTCAGATTGACAGGGTTGGCTTGTTTTTCATTCCAGTCAAGAAAAGCTTCCCATTTCAGACGCTCCAGGGCTTCTGCTACCAGCTTGTGCGCTCTCAGTCCTCGGTTGTAGTGTCGCCCTTGAAGTACCGCATCTACTGATCCCGATGCAAGAACATCAGCCTCTATGAGAATATCCCGAAGTCCTGCACTTGCAAAGCGATGGCCAACAACCCCAAGGAAGTTGAGAATAATATGGAAGGCCCCCATCCGTAAGACCACCCGCTGGAGTGCAGCATCTGTAGAGGAAGAACAAATTTCAAGAGCCTTGGCATAGACTGCTTGATCCGTTACTATAATCACCGGTGGCTTCTCCCCCTGCTTCTGTATCTCTTCTGTTGTCTCATCCGATCTCATCAGTAGTGTATATACGACATCAAGTTTGGTTGGTGAGGCGTCAATGACGGGCAAGTAGCCTATGCTGTGGGGTTCAGGTACATCATCATCCTTGCGTGCTTCTGCATTGAAACAGACCATCCAGGCATCTCCTGCAAGTCATCAGCTGTGGGCAGAGTCAAACCAGATGAAAGTCTCGCCAGCTGCCATACTTGGTCCTTGCTACGGGCTTCTTTCCTCACCAATGGGTCCAGAGATGTGAGAAGTGCAGCTGCTTCATCCACACGCGCAGGGCCCACGCGCTTCCTTGACCTGCAACGTTACCACCACCACTAACTACCATGCATTATGTTATACATATTGTATGTGTATACATGCTTTTATATATTACACAAGTGACACATTTGCAAAATTTTTAGATGGGAAGATGTGAAGACGTCCGCAGACTGATGTCCCTTAATAGCAAATGAATAATGCATTTGAAATAATGTTATTGCCAAATATGTTTATATGCCGCATTAGCGCATAGAACATTGAACGAGTCTTTTAATTTGCCATCTCACTATACATGACCAGCCCAGTCTGCAGCCGAGGTCAGATGAGCTTCGGGTCAGATCGTAAACTAGCCACTAGCATGTAAACTATGTTCCCGCCCTCGCCAGCGACGTTCCCTCAAATACATATTTTCATATACAGTAAACTCCGGTTAATCCGTATCGGTGGGGCCGGCAAATTTTCTACGGTTTATAGTCAGGAGGCCCAATGCAGAATAGTGTACGACCCTGCTGATTCCATGTTAGAATAGTGCAACAGGTGTAAATTGACTGTCCAGACACACAGAAACGTGAATCAACTTGTTGCCAACTCTGGATATGGATAGTATGGTCGCCATTAAATACACTTTTCGTCATATTTCAGCCGCAAATTGACATGAAATTACAAAATTAGGGTCGATTTCCATGTTTTTGAGCATGCCTGAGCTGATGGGAGTACAGAAAAAACATTGCTCCATCCATTTTCTAAAAATAATATGACTTGTTTTTCACTATATTATTTTTAAAGAAATGTTCAGGCACGAATTAGAATGTCTGATTATACAAACCACAATCAATGAATTTTACAACTTTGCTATAAAATGAACCTAAACTACATAACTGTGTGTTTTTCTGTTACCCAGGACTAACTGAAAAATGAAAGCCGCAAGATTTCTCACAGGGGGTTCAAGGGATCGAGAAGAAGAAGAGCATGTAGACTGGAATAAATGCTTTATTTGCCAGGACAGTTCAAAAACTAGCAAGTCAACGCCACTTCGAAAGACTACAATCGTTGGTGTGAAAACTGTAGCTGAATGTTGCAAAGAAAGAGAGAAATATAATGACGCTAAATATGTTGACTCATTCTCAAGAATCAGAAAATATTCTGTACCGGAGCACGTCGAAAAGATTCAATGGCACAAATTCTGCTATAGTGACTTTACTCACGCACAAAAAATAGACAGACTGAAGTCAAGGATTCAGCCACAATCTGTGACTTACGTAGAAGAGATACCCACAACATCAGGTTCCTCAGAGAAATACCATGTCCCAAAGTCACTAAGATCCGCGCACAGCGCTATGGATTGGTCAAAATGCGCTTTCTGCCAGACTGACATTCCTGGAAAAGCTGGTGTCCTGACAAATGTTGAATTTGATCACACATCATCCAGGATGCTTAGTTTGGCCCAATTTGACCCCACCATGCATCACAGGTTTGCAGGTGTTTCAGACTTGATGGCAGCTGAAGGTAAATATCACCTCAAGTGTTATGTTTCTTTTCGCAGAAAGTATAAAAAGGAGAGTGGAAAGAAAAACCAGTCTCCTGAAAGCATCTGTTTCAGAAATGTGATGAACCAGCTTGAGAAAGAGCTGCAGAAGGGACATATGTTTACCCTGAAAAACATCTGGGAACACTACAGCATGCTGTTATTGAATGATTTTGGAATTGAGGCTGGAGCCTACAAAAGCTACAATTTCAAGCAGAAAGTGGACGTTCACTTTGGTAGTGACAAGGTGACATTCGTGCAGCCATTGGATGTCACAAAACCCCTCATAGTTGCGTCCTCAACTGTGACAAGGTTTGCCATGAGAACCGCCGTGAATGATTTATCTGAAGAAGGTGAAAGTTCTGAAGAAGATGAATTGGCCCAGTGCAGTCTGCCTCATCATGAGAACGAAATCCTTAGCTGGATCTTCAGAGTGGGCATAAAGATTTACAGTGACGTAAAACACTCTCCAGGGCATAGCATTATCGGTGGACTGAACACAGAAAATGCAGAGCGAATTGTACCTGAAACCCTGTACATGCTTGTAAAGCTTCTTTGTGGTGGTGACAGCACTGACAAGATGGACAATGAAGAAGCGGGTGAGACAGATACCTAGAACAAAGTTCTGAGCATCTGCCAAGACATTATTCATGTGGCTTCAGGAGGCAAAAAACTGACCCCCAAACACCTGGGCCTTGGCCTTGCTCTTCACCAGGCTACACGCTCAAAAGAACCACATCTACCTGCACCTGAGAACTGTGGGTGGGAACAGGTCGTCAAAGATGGCAACGAGACATTTCAGCCACGACTCATGACTGCACAGCCTATTACTGCTTACTGTGTAGAACTGACGACATGCAAATGCCGTGGGTCATGCTCAACTCGATGGTGCAAATGTACACGGAATGGACTGCCTTGCACGAAAGCATGTGGATGCAAAGCCCTTTGTAGGAACCCGTTCAGTGTACAAGCCGATCAATAGCTCTGAAAATTGTACTTGGGTGTTCTCACAACACTTTTCTCTTCTGCAAAGCAACGTAATTTTGTGTTAGAAAGAATCTGACAGCTGTTGAAATAACCTTTGACTGACTGTAAACCCATCTCCATCAATAGTGCTAAACATTTTCTTTTTCACATTTGTTGCTCGTATGTCAGGTCAGGTCAGGTATGGGAGCATGTGCCAGAACAGCGCGTCGCTGCGTCCACTTTCCGCCGGTACTCCAGGGGCCTCCGTCTGGCCATCCCCCAGGCAGATGCCAGGCCCATCCCCATCTCCTTGAGATGATGGTCAACCTGCTGCAACCATGAGGCACGTGGTCGGCCCACTGGCCTCCTCCACTCATGAGACTCCCTCGCTGAGAGAATCTGGTGAGCAGGATCAGCGTCAGGAAAACGAGCCACATGTCCATACAGCCGCAGCTGACGCTCACGGACTATGCAGGTAACAAATCTCATCCGAGTCTCTCTCAGCAACCGCTCGTTGGACACAAAATCCGACCAGTGATAGCCAAGGATTCTCCGAAGAGACCTGGTACCAAAGGAATTAAGTCTCCGTCTCAGATCCTTGGTCAAAGTCCAAGTCTCGCACCCATAGAGCAAGACTGGAAGTACCAAGGACCTGAAGACTCGGACTTTCGTACTCCCGCACAGGTACCGGCAGCGCCACACCCCATGATCCAGTGAATCCATGACTCCCCAGGCCCGACCCAGACGTCTATTGACCTCCGGCTCACAACCTGCGGAGACATGAATATCACTGCCAAGGTAAGTGAATCTATCCACGACCTCAACATCCTCACCACAAACAGACACAGACAGGACAGCAGCATCCAAGATGTCACCGAAAGCCTGGATCTTTGTTTTGACCCAAGAAATCCGTAATCCCAACGGCTCCGACTCCTCATTCAGCACCTCGAGGGCCCCCAAGAGGATGTCTAAAGTCTCCGCAAAGATGACTGCATCATCTGCAAAATCAAGGTCCGAGATCTTGACATTGCCAAACGATGCACCGCAACTTGAGTCTCTCCGACATCCTCCCAAAAATCCAGTCCATACAAGTGCTGAAAAGTGTGGGGCAAGTACACATCCCTGACGAACTCCAGTAACAACTGGAAATAAGTCAGAGGCGGTACCACCACACTTCACAGCACTCTCAGTACCAGAGTAGAGTTCAGACATCAGATCGATCAGTTTCGGTGGCACCCCACGAAGACCAAGAATCCTCCAGAGGACATCCCGATTCACTGAATCGAACGCTTTACAGAGATCAACATAGGCTGCAAGCAGCCCCTGCCGAAACTCTCGTCTGCGTTCAGTGAGGACACGAAGAGCAAGGATACGGTCAATCGTTGACCTCTTTGGTGTAAAGCCTGACTGCTCTGGACGCTGGTGCTCAAGCAGATGGTGGCGAACCCTATCAAGAATTATCCGAGCAAAGACCTTGCCCGGCACTGAGAGCAGCGTCACCCCTCGGTAGTTGTTGCAGTCTTGGCGATCACCCTTCCCTTTCCAGAGAGGGACAACAAGGCCCCTCTTCCAGTCAGTTGGGATGATGCCTGTGTTCCAGGCAGAGCACAAAACTGCATGCAACGGCGCGAGTGCAGCATTTCCACCAGCCTTGAGAAGTTCAGCATGGATGCCACAGATCCCTGGAGCTTTGCCCCGTTTCAACTGGTTCACCGCAGCCCGTGTTTCCACAAGCGATGGTGGACCACAGTTGATTCGAGGGTCAGCAACAGGGATTGTAACACCCTTGACGTCCAACTCGACAGCTGGGGGATCAGCCTGGTACAACCGCTCAAAGTAACCGGCCCAGCGGGCCTTCACTTCAGACTCCTCTGTCAAGAGCCTACCACTCTCTGCTCGAACTGCAGTGCTCCGAGGGATGGGCTTGGATGAACGTAATGCGCGAATTCCCCTGTAAGCGGGACGAGAATCACCTGTCCACAGGTGATGCTCTACCCCCTCACAGATTCCTCGCACATAGGCCTCCTTGTCCACCCTCAGTGCACGTGCAGTTTTACGCCTCAGCTCCCTGAACAGCTCAGCTCTGCCATTCAGCCTGGCCCTGCGACTCTGGTCAATGGTATCCAGTGTCCCTTGAGAGACAAAATTCTTCTTTGCCCTGCGGTGAACTCCAAGGCATCCACCGGCAACATCAAGGACGGTGGTCTTGAAGGTGCTCCACAACTCTTCAGGACCCCCAAAGCACCCAGACCCCCAAGTGTCCACTCAGCCTGTTCGCAAACTCCTCAGCTACTCTCTCATCCCTGAGCTTGGCAACATCCAGCCTAGGCTGGGATGGTACCATTCTCCAGGATTTAAGGTGCAGCTTTAGAGTTGCTACAACAAGCCTGTGGTCAGTATTGAGGAACTGAGCACTCCGGTAGACCCTGCAGTTCTGGATCATCCTCCAACGACCGTCAATGAGGACATGGTCAATCTCCTTTGCCACACCGCCAGCGTTGGAATACCAAGTCCAGCGATGAGCTTGCGGGCGCTGAAACCATGAACCAGCCACCCTAAGTCCATGACTTCTTGCAAAGTCAAGGAACTTAGTGCTATTCTGGTTCATAGTTCCTGACCCATGGGGACCAACACACACCTCATAACCATCCCTATCAGTTCCAGTCGATGCATTGAAATCCCCCAAGACTAGAAGTGTATCTCGTCTGGGGCACTGATCAACCACAGACTCGAGTGTGGCGTAGAATGCATCCTTCACGGTAAGATCACTCGCCTCAGTCGGAGCATAAATAGAGACCAGGGAAATGACACCCAAGGAGTGACGAATCCTTAATCTCATAATACGCTCGTTGACCGGTGTTACCTCAATTATCATTGGGGTCAGCTTATTGGCCACAGCTACAGCAACTCCTTGGGTATGGTAACCATCAGAGCGACCAGACCAATAGTAGGTGTAACCACCCACCATTATCTCGCCGCAATCCGGTCTCCGAACCTCAGAGAGAGCTGCAATCCCGATGTCCAAACGCTTGAGCTCAGATGATAACAGAGACAGGTGATCATCCTCTCTTAGGGATAGGACATTCCAGGCACCCACCCGAAGGGACCGCCTCAGGTTAACCCAAGGAGACCGCCGTCCTGGTGGACGACACCTCAGCACCACTCCGACACACTCTCCCGCAATCTGACCCAGGGATGTTACCCCGTGGTTTCCCTCCTATCAAAGATTGGGGGTCCCGAAGGCTTTGCCCCAATCCCATCATCCGGTGAGCTGCCCTGCGAAGGGAAGCTGCACAGGAGGTACTCCCACGGAGTGGGTTTTCAGATTTTTTTTGCGTTTTTGCGTTTTGCGGAATGAAGTGTTTTATGGTGACTGGAGTGCAAATTCTGCCACCAACCTCCTTGAAAAAGGCAAACCAACTGGAGGAAGATGTCCGCAGACACAGTTGGGCACCAGATAAGGATGGCCGTTGGCTCACAAGGAGTTCCTCCACCCTTTGACAGGTTTGGTTTTTAGTCCTGCAGGGTGTCCATATCCAGCACCCTCTTCACCAGGAAACCAAGCGGGGGAGACGGTTTAGTCAACGACAACCTGACCATGGAACAGGTTAGTACAGGTTTACATGGTACCTGTAGCAGGTCACAGATCGAACCTGACCTGACATCATGTGCATTTGTATGTGTATGTGTATGTATGTGCATTTTCAATTTCGTCTTTAAGTTGTCAATTATGTGAAAAGTTGTGATCCAGTACAAAAATAAAGCACAAAATAGTGTTCCTTGTGTCAGATTACATAGTATTTCACAATCATGACGAATTTCTGGCTCGTACAATTTGCAGTAAGAAAAAGACTAAATCTGATGGCGGCCATTTTGATTACTGTCATTGCGGCCATAATATTCAGATGCAGACTTGGCAACAAGTGGAACTAGACTTGGTCATGCCTAGACTCTTCAAAAACACCAGTTGCACCATTCTAACATGAAATCAGCAGCGAACCTATTTTCTAGGCTAGCTACAGATTTTGGCTTCTAGACTATTAAGTGAAAATACGGATTAAGAGACCGTGTTGAGGAGAGGAGGAGGAGAGCGACCACACTTTTTAACATGTGGGGACTGTGCGCTTTCCCATCTAGATAGTAATTAATCTATGACACTACATACCGGTATTCAAGCAGATGTCTGGGTTTCTCTTGCACAGACCGTCTCCGCCCCTTGGGTGTAGATCGGGCCTCGGGCACCTTCGGCCGGCATCCTGAGACTGCGGCCTGAACAACAATCCCATTTGTACAGTGTGTGGTTCCTTTCCCGGTGGCTGTTTCTTCTCGGATGTCGTTGTTATCCCAGACAAAGGTTACTGGGACATTGGGTGCTATCTTGCTTGGTACTACATTGACGTGTTGCTGCTGGAGGCGGTGTTCGGCAAGGGCCGTCTCCACTTCTTGGAGCTTACTTTTCGAAATGCAGTGTCCGAATCGGTTCAGTGTAGACACGAGTTGCATTGAGCCGGTTTTGTGATGTACGCTGACTGCGAGGGATACGTACTTGGGAGTACGAATACGACCTTTTCTTGTTATGTAGATGATGTCCTGGGCGATAGAGAGGATGCGGGTCTTCAAAGCTTTAGGAACGTTTGCTGGTACATCCAGGGAGATGGCTGCCTCATATGTGAGTGAAGCATCGCCAGTTGCAATCCAGGCAAGAAGGTTGAAGAGGAATGGTGGAACTGCAGCTTCAGCGGCTGCACTTGAGATATGTTCAGGAGATGGAGGCCATGTCATATCTTCTACCTGCATGATCGCCGTTTTCACCAGAAGTGCAGCATGGTATAGTTCATTTCCGTCTTGCCGTTCCATATCATCTGACAGTTGCATGTTGTCTTCGATCTTGTCGTCGTCCAGCTTGCTGCTTGCAGCCATTCTAGCATCTAAGATTAATCCAGGTGGAACATCACAGAAAACAACTTCACACTTGCGTCGGAACCTCGGGTGCAAAAAAGAAATTGTGTTGGAAAATTCCTTCCTCAGACGCTTCTTTAGTTTTTCACATCGATAGTCTGGTTGTTGGGTACCGAAGTCTCCCAACACCTGGATGTACTGCTGCAGCAAGTCACTCATCTGCAACATCTCCATCCCATTAATGACTCTTGCATTTACCTCATCGGCAATCACATCAAAAGCTCGGTCATACTGATCACTTTCCTGGTCTTCTGTTGAGGACTTCTGCAGAGAGAGGAGTGTGCGCTTGTGCGTGTAACTGCTCCGGCATGATCGGTGGATCAAAATGTCCCCAGCTATTGGGTCAGCTGATCCTCTCGCACCCCCACGCAGTTCCGTGAGTACCCGTTCATCCTTGCGAATCTCGGCAGCTTTTGTGATAGTTTCCATGGCAGAAATAAGGGTCAGGGGATGAAGCGCCTCATGCTTTCGGCGGTTGGTAACCAGTCGCTTTGCCTCTTGACAGATTACGCATCTTACCCGCAAGCATGCGGGTGTTGTAGATCTTGTAGTTCGCTGGGGAGGTTCAGTATCAACAGAAATATCGCTGACAGTCTCCTCTCTGGTCCTCTCTAGTCGATTGATTGATTTCTCCAGGACATACGAAGCATAGCAGTTGTGGTGCTTCACCAGCTGTGTTCCATCCTTTGGCAGAGGCTCCTCACCATCAATGTAATCTTTAAATAGATCGTATATACCATCTTGCCGACGTGTAGCAGCTTGGCAGAATTTCTGCCATGATGTCTGTGTGAATTTCTCCATTTTTCCAACGCTGGATGAAAATCCATGGCAAAGGCATTTGTCCCAGTTTATCGAAAGTCTTAGTCGCTTTCCTTCTGGTGCATGGCCAAACTTCATCACAGCTTCAGCTACAGGTTGGGCTTTGGCAGTCATCATTCAGTCATTTGGAGTCGCGGAAAGAACTGTATAGACCCACAGTTGGAAGGAATGCTGAAAGAGAAAAGGAGCACAGCGAATAACTAGTCACTGAGAAATAACGAGAAAGAGCTGGGAGATGCCATATAAAAAGCATCATTGCAGTCGGACTAAAGTGAGATTTCTGTTTGAGTATGATCTGTCAACAAGGCCTACTAGGCATTACTATATATTTTTGGCTATTTTTTGTTCTATTGGTGAGTACCTTGGATATAAAATAATCGTCTAATTCACTCTGTTAGTATAGAATTCACAATTTCACATAGAGGGGTGGTTACCCCCCCCCCCCGTGGTAGGGGCAATTATTTAATTATGGTAGCCCCCCCCCTACACTAATGGAAAAAGTTTACACTGGCATGTTTCTGTCCACAGCTATTAAAAATTGCATGCTGACTTATTTAACCGTTTAGAAATGACGTATGAAAAACCTTAGAAGTGTGGGGCAGGTATCACCCCCCCCCCCCATGCTCCCAGTGTTAATCTAATGTGAATGCAATACACACTGAATAAGCACCAGACACTATTTGCAACAGTCAACATCAAGAAATATACTAGAATGCGAATTTCTATAATAGTTTATGATGTTAGTGACAAAACATCGTATTTTGCCATTTTAACAAAATTTTGATAATTTTCGCACAATTTTTTTTACCATTTTCACACATTTTTTTTTATCATTTTCACAATCTTTACATTATTTTCACACAATTTCTAGCGAAAATATCTCCTAAAACAAAATCAAACACCTGGATTTGTATTTAATGTGTCTATGTGCACTCTGAGCAAACCTAACTGCAATGTAATATGCCCACCCATCCCTAGCACATAAAAACCTCTTTTAGCGGTAAAGCGGTATACCTGGTATCAAAAATGCCCCCAAAAACTTCGAATGGACACTTTTTAGAAGGGGTAATGTTTTAAAATCATCACCTTATAGATCAATAAACAAGAAAAACACATAAAACCTATGTTGGCAGGGGGGTGCAGTAAACTTTCATTTTAGGCCCCCTCTGAGAATCAGCCCCAGGACTATTGACTGTTCTCCCAGAGATCTCTCCGCTGTTAGCACGGGGATAAATGAACGTCATACTGCCACCGGCAAGAACCTATACAAGTCATGTTTGAAGATAATTCTCGGCGTGTCACCACTAAATGGAGTGTCACGTTGGAAGAGGCTACTTCCTGCCGGTCCTCCTTCTGAACCTGTATGGGAATCAATTTATTGTAAACCAATCTCCAAAAGAACGGGAGATCTCCAGTGGTGCCTTGCCAACTGGATCATCCCATGTAACACATATGTCAGGAACTTTGCCCCAATATCCGCATGCTGCCCATTTTGTTCTGTAAACGAGGACGTATTTCATTTTTTTATTGACTGTGAAAGACATTCCATTATTTCATTGGTTAAATTTTGTTTCTCTCAAAATGAATTTCACGTTTAATTTTCGATCATTTATTTTTGGGTTTTAAAAAGAATGCCAACATGCCAAAAAGTATGAACTGCTATGTTTTTAGCCGTCTCACGTAGCGAACGCTGGCTCTAAGAGAGCTCCGCGTTGTTGTTCTTCTTCTTCTTCTGGTGAAGACAAAACCTTGAGGACGCGGCTCTTTTATATTCAGGATCCGGATCTCCTTAAATACTAAACACCTGTACACATCCTCACATTGAGGGTTCCTTTTGAGAGTGTCTATCATGAACTTTTAAATATATTCGGACATTTGCTTTAAAGTTTCGAAAAGTTCACGTTACTATTTAAAGATTATTCCATTTAATGTGTTGTAATTTTGTAAATACACGATTTTCTCGTCATGAATGAGGAGCCTCCATGGCGGGTCTCGCCATTGGCTCCATCAAGGCACGTGACGAAATATCGGAAGTTGTTATTGTTATTGTGATCAAAATGCTGATGTTTCGACTTTCTGTAATGAATTTTTAGCTACATCTCGCGTAGCGAACGCTGGCTCTAAGAGAGCTCCGCGTTGTTCTTCTTCTTCTTGTTCTGGTGAAGACAAAACCTTTATGACGTGGGTCTTGGACACATTTGTCTTGTTTTTGTTGGTACAGCAAAGATAGGTATATATATATATATATATATATATATATATATATATATATATATATATATATATATATATATATACATATATATTGTTACGGCTGTGGAAATTCGCATTACACCATAAAGGGCCCTCAGGTGAGATATCTCCATAGGTACATGTGTAGTTATCCCAAACCCATTGTATAGAGGGAATTTATGTGATCCATTCGGGCTGCGATCCTCCAGTTAGTCGTTTTTCTTTCCCTATCTTTGATTTCAAACGAACAAAAACTGCCAAGGATGCTGGTGGGCTTTTCCCGCCATTCTTCCCTGCGCTTGGTGTGAGGGAAGGGGGGAAGGGTGGCTCGCTGCCGATTGGTGGATGGACAGCATGAGGCGGTCGGGGTGAGGGAACGCCCCTTTTTCGAGAACCCTCTCGAAGAAGGGTGGAGCCGAAAACGGGGCGGAGTGAAGGGCGGAGCCCCGCGCTATAAAAGTCGGACACGGGCGGGGCGCGTTCTCTCCCCCTTCCTGCTCGCTCTCCCCCTTCCTGCGTTCTCTCCCTCTTCCTGCGTTCTCTCCCTCTTCCTGCGTTCTCTCCCTCTTCCTGCACTCTCCCTCTTCCTCTCGCTCTGACTCGTGAAACTCGTCTGAAGTCGTTGTTGAGTTGGTCGAGTGCCTCCGCGTCAGTGTGGAGCCCGAGGAGCTCGTTGAAGTCGAGCTGTGTCATCGTCGAGTCTGCTCGAGTCGGCAGTGGAGGACGGCGGAGGAGACGGAGCTCGGAGTGGAGGTCATGGGAGGAGGACTCGATGGCTGCACCAAGGGAAGTCCTTTCTTTTCTTTGGGTTTGTGTAAATGACTGTGGGTGATGCCTGTCCGACAAGTAGAACTGTTTAAGTGTTGCCGTGTGTACGCGTATTCGGTTTTAACTCTTCTTTCGCTTTATATGTTCATTTTGATTATTGTGACTGTAAATACGTGCCTTCCGTGCTGGTCTGTGTGAATTAAACGTGCTTGTGTGAACTTGTTCCCCGTTTCGCTGCGTCCTTTCCTTTGTTTGACTCTCCATCCTGCTTCACGTAAGGGGTTCGTAGTGGGTGCAACATCCCGGTAATTAATCGAAACCGTCGAGGCCGACGATAACACCGCTCGGTTATGACTGTAGCACGGAACGGACCGCTTAAGCGGTTCGTGTCCGGAGTCGGCCTGTGGCGTGGTACGATTGCCCGGTCGACCATTCGCGC